>NW_004524629.1:5487663-5489089 GCF_000260255.1 Octodon degus
TATCCTACTGAGCCATCTCCCCGGCCCCCTCCCTCTGACTTTTGATAGGTGTGTAAAAGAAAATCGGTAACATCAAGACCAAGTGCTTATCAGTAAAAGTGGCTTTTCTGCCAACCAGAAATGTGGAAAGTATATGCTACTTTTATTGAAAGTAAATAATATGGTATTCAGTTTGAATTAGTTTGAAATTTTATTTGAGAATAAACTATGCCAATAGATCTTGAAATAATACAGTTTTATCAGTTTAGCTGTCCCATGAAAATGAAAACTCATGATGCCCAGAACTATTTTTTTTGGTGGCACAACATGTTGTATAAATTAAAAACAAGAAAAGACAAGGTTCAGGGTCCTTCATACTTCTTCATAAAATGAACTTTATTTAATATGTGCAATATTATCACATAACTTTTAGAGAAATTTCTCTTCCTTTTGTTCAATCTCTAATATTTTCCCAAATAGTTCAACTGTGAATTTTGCTCACCAGTTTTATTCCTATGATCAATCTAATTACAAGGATTAAATTTACAAATTGCCCTTCTGTTCTCATCTTTTAAAATTAAAATTAAGCACCATAACCTACAAGCATCTTCCCACACAGAACCTCTCTCTCCTCACAAACTGCCATAGGATGTCTGTGACTGATAGGTGATCACTGAGCCAAACATCTGTTATAACTCACCTGTGACAGAGGTGAGGATCAGTGACACTGTCACTTTAATGCAAACAAAACCATCTATGGTAAAGAGAAACTTCTATGTGATGAACCTTGTTTTTGCTAAATGCTTGGCTTAACCTTTCTCCTTTCTGGTTGCAGCATCACCCTTCTATTTCAAAGCCAGATAAAGATCACATAACTAGTTGAAGGAAGAGGTAGGACTTCAACATGTCTTTCCACTATCCCAACCAGGCAAATGTTTAGAGACAAGCAAGACCACACCTTGTATGGGGGAACTTCATGAGATGGGGTTATTCAGGGCCCATCACACCACAGCACCCCAACCACCATATTTTTCAGTCATTAAGTTAGACTCAGCCAGGTGATCAGCTACTATGTATAACAAAGTGCAACCCTCCATCCCTTCAGTGCTGGCCACTAGTTGTGAAGATATATTACCTTCTTCAGGAGGGGACGAGTTGTTCTGCATGATCTGCCTTTCATCCATACATGAATTACCTGAATCTAGAAAATACATAGGAAAGAATAAATGCAGTTGATTTTTAATGCTCAGAGTGGAAGTCACTGTGTCTCCTCAAAGTCTTACTCAACAAGACAATGAGTTAACTAAAATTAACAGAAATCATTGCAAAAATAAATTAAAAGTTATGTCATTCAGGGATAAAAGCACGCTAACATCTTGCAAACTAAATTCATAAAGTATTAATCAATGATTTCTCATATATGAGATGTCTAGTTTTGTCAACAAAG
>NW_004524629.1:5489857-5493762 GCF_000260255.1 Octodon degus
TTGAACCGTGGTCCCTGTGTTTTGCTTAGCTTAGCTTGTTCTAAGTAGGTGCTTTAGACAACTGAGCCATCTCACCAGCCCCCTTAGCAATTTCTTTAACATTCTTGGCTTTATTTGCCCACGAATAAAGTGAAAGAATTTAATCTCAAAGTTTCTAAAGCCCTTCCTGTCTGAAAATCTTATACAGTTCAGCAGTATCATATATCTTGATTTCATAGATGAGGAAATTACTATCTAAAGAGGTTAAACACATTCTAAAAGATGAAAATAACCACATGTAGAGCTTGGTGCTTGAAACCAACAATAAAGAGAAAACACTGGAAGCAGCCAGAGAAAACAATAAATTATATACATGGAAAGTGAGATGAGCGGCCAACTCACTTCTCATCAGAGATGGTGAAGCAAAAGTAAAGTGCTCAAAATGATACATATATATGGGAAAATACGCTTCAACAGCTAAAGCTAGCTAAACATTTTCTCATATGAAAGAAAACTAAGAGAACTCCTTACCAGAAAGCTAACAATACCTGAAACAATTCCTGTTAAAAAGAAATGATACCAGACAGGAACTGATAAATTTAAGAAAAAATGGAGAATATTGGAAATATCAGTGATGGTCATATCACACCCAGAGTCTCCATCAAGGGATGGCTCTTGTATCTATTACTAGGAACACTGTCCATGAACAGCCTTTGGTTTCCAGTGACTTTGCTTCAGTTACTTGACCCTTACAAGGTCAGGTCCTTTTGGGACAGCTCTGCTCTACTGCCTGAGCAAGACAGAGGCCAAACGGACAAGCCATTCTGATCAATGCGAGGCTCTCCAGGGCCACTGCAGCTCCAGGTCTCACCACTGGACCAGATGAGGTAGCAGTCAATGAGGCTGCAGGAGGACTACTTCCCCTGCCAACATGGTGTACAGCAAACCATCTCAGAGTCTGAGTGTAAGAGAACCTGACAGCGCTGATACTACAAGTACCACCAATTCTTTTAAAGAAAATTCTTTCTTTAGAAATCAAAAAACTTCATGCTTCAATACTAGACAGTTCTAGTTCGCCCTGAATACACACAAACAATATTTGTTTTTAGAATGGAGTAAAGGTTTTCCAACATCCAAAACATGAATTATAGCTAGGAAGAAACTTCTTTGATGCTTTATCTAAGTCATTTCTTTCTGGGGAAAAAGAAAAATGAACTGATTGCAACTGTGAATACAATATGAATTTGCATTATTTCATCTTATTATTAGTACTTTAAAGGTAATGGTTGTTGTAGGTGTTGTTGTGACACCTGTAACTCCAGCACTCAGAACACCAAGGCAAGAGGATAGCTGTGAGTTCGAGGCCAGCCTCAGCTACATAGTGAGCTCAAGGTCAGCCTGACTTGCATAGAGAGACCCTGTCTCAAAAAATAGATAAAATAAAATAAAAGTAATCATTTTTTATTTTATTCCTAGGAGCTGTTAGTGCCATACCATTCTAAACTATTTCAAAATCACAGATTGCTCTGTAGATCTATAGTTGGGAATTGGCAAATTAGCATGAAAGGAAGAAGAAGCAAAAGTACAACATTGGTTACAATATTCTAATCACTGCATAGATTAAGTTTTCCAATACATCATAAAACTAAATGACCCCTGGGTGACTTTATAGCCTCTGAAATACTCAGAGGCCCAACAAGAAGCTGTTTGTCTACAGTGAATGTTTTATTTCTTCCCATGTCTCTATTGCCTTCTTCAACCTACTGGCCTCCCCACCTCTAATACCTCACTCTTTCTTCTATTTCACAAATTTCTCTCCTCTTCCTTTATGGTTAAACACAAATGTAGAGGCCATGTTGTCTCTCTTCCCTTTTCTTCTTACATCTATGCTTTCTGTTACAGAAAAATTACGGCTTCTAGAAACCAAACCCAAAAAAGTTTAGTACTTATTATATTATTTTTAGCTCTGTGCATTCTCCCTGTGGTATCATCCACTCAATTATTGGTTCACAAACCCTGGATTTTGTTAAACTTTCAAGTACCAAAAGGAATTCCCCTCCTTTGCCTACTCTCTCCCCAAACTGAATTTAACATCATTCAAGGAAGTCCCTTCTCAGCCACTCATGTGACACCATGGAACTTTCTAAAATAGGAATCTGGGTAGAAATTCTTGACTCCTGTTTCAAAATAAACAATAAACATTTTACTAAGTTCCACTACTATGCAAAGGAATAACGCTACCATATTATTCTCTGAAAAGATTGTCATACATTATTTTCCAGTTCACAAAGCAACAGAAGGCTCTTCACTGTCTACTGCACAATAACCAGCTTCCTCTGGTTAGTGGTCAAGGGCCTTTGAAATCTAGTCTTATTTCCCAATATCCTCTAACACACAATCTCCGTTCCATCAAACTACTCTTCTTTCTTTCCTCAATTACCCTGCCTGTGTTCATGTTATGCATTTCTTCCTCTCAGTTTGTCTCTCTGCTTTTCCCCCTCTGTTCAAGCCTGTCGTTCAAGGCCCAGTTTAAGACCTTTCTCATCCATGAAGACTTCAACAAGGCCAACCCTAATTTTACCTTTCTTCAGATTTTTCTTGACTTCATATCAACTGCATGCTATTGACTTTAAATGTTTGCAATGGTTTTATCTCAGTTTTGTCTGCCTGATTTAGATTGTTGATAACTTTTAGGAACTTTTGTTCCACATACATACCCTCTATCTACAGTCAATGCTCTTAAAAAAAGACTTTAAAAAGCACAGATGCCTAAAGGAAAACAACTTATAAATTCTTATTATATATAAATTCACACTATCATAAAGTAGGAAAGGAAGATGGGACTGACATCACTAAGAATAAATCCCTTCTTTTTCAAACTAGCTCTTAATCTCTTTGGCTATCTTTTGTAAATCTGCTGAAACTACCTACCGACCTTGTCCTGATGATTATCTCTTCAGTGTCACTTCCTGCCCTCTAGTGGAAGATAACAACAAATAAGTAAAATTTAAACCAAAGAAGAAAAAGTTGCTTTACAACAACTCATATTGGTAAAATCAATAACTTTTATAAAAAGTGGAATTATTACAATCAGAATGGGAAGCAATCTGAACACAAGCAAAGGACTCTAGAAGACTACAGGAAGAGAAAAGAAGAGGTAATGCAGGGTATGAAGTTTGGAAAAGAAGGGGCCTACATACAAGGTTAGGAACTTGCCTCTAAGGGAGATGACTTCATTTATTTTTAGTTTCTCCTATAGTATTTTCTCATTAAATATTGTCTACTAACTATCATCTGGCTTGATGCTCTAAGGAAATAAGTAAAACATAAAGTAAATAGGTAAATAAAAATCCTATTGCTAGCTTGGTGTGGTGGCACATGCCTATAATCCCAGAGGAGACAGGAAGATCACTATGAGTTCAAGGCCAGTTTGGGCTACATAGTGAGTTGAACCCTAGCCTGAACTACCTGAACTTTGTATCAAAAATAAATCTTTAATGAATTTAAAACCAAAAGCAATATAAAAATAATCTTTTATCCAATTAAGATGAAATTAGAAAATCTATGAACCCAAATTCAACTCTTTGGAAATGTAAAATCCCTCTTAGGTGAAAGTGAAATTAAAAATTAAATCTTTGGTGTTATAAGCCATAATGTGTGTGTATATCCCACAGTGAAATAAAAGGGTAGTTGCACAGCCTGTGTATGTTAGCTATACACATAGGCAGTGATTGCTCCTTTGACTTTTGCTAAGAAGACCAGCAGCGATTGAGTAATAGCAGCTTTTAAGAATATCTAGGTTTAGTATGAAGAGAACACAAGTTCAAGGCCCATCTGGGCTACAAGGAGTTCAAAGCTAGCCTGGGGCTGGGGAGATAGCTCAGTAGAATAAACGCTTGCCTAGCAAGCACAAGGTCCTAAATTCA
>NW_004524629.1:5493927-5498339 GCF_000260255.1 Octodon degus
CTTTACAAACTATGAGCCAAAGCTAGCCCGAACTACATAGAGAGATCCTGTCACATGAAGAAAGAGAAAGAAAGAAAGAAAGAAAGAAAGAAAGAAAGAAAGAAAGAAAGAAAGAAAGAAAGAAAGAAATGCTTACATTGAAGTTACCTGCCTGTCCCCTTGTGAATATATCTTGCATGTAGTGAGTTATTTGGTAGTACTGCTAGCAAAGCAGTAGTAGTAAGAAAGATAAAATGAATGCCCCAAGTGATTTTTTTCATTATTCTAAATCATTTCTTGATTACCACAATAAATCACTGTACATAAAGTAAATTTTCTTTTTTATTATATCACATCCAAGCACTTTGATAACTTCATTGATACAGTACAGAGTTGGGAGATTTGATGTATTTAGTATTGCCTAGTTGTGTTCAGAAAGTTTTTAAATTTAAACCTCTTAACTTTTAAATTCAAATTATTAATTTTGTTTTCATCTTGTTATACTTTTTCTTGTTTCCCACAAGTAATAGTTCAATTTGACATAAGCAGTCCTTGCCCACCGGGCTTCTCCTACCAAATGCAGTCTTGCACAGATTTCTACAAGAGATTTCTACAAGATTCCAACATTCAAATTATTCGGATCACTTTTTTCAAGTAATAGTCCACTAAGCTTATAACTATTGCTTTAACTTTCTCCAGGGATATAATGATTACACATGCTCTTTATGAAAAGTACAAGATTCAATATCAATGAAAATTGCCCACTCGAATGTGTGTGATACTCACTGACATACAACCGAATGTGACTCGGCCACCTACTAGTTACACCTAACCTGGACAAATCATTTCACTTCTTCAAGCCGTGGTTTCTACCTCTGTGAAATGCAGAGCTGTCTTCCATGCCTACTTCTCTGGTTTGCTGTACACATCAAAGAAAAAGTGTGTGGAAAATTTCAACACAAAAGTATAGTAGCAGAAGATAGTTATTTTACATGTGCTCAATAGTAAGACCAACATGTGATTTTTTTTCTTTTTTGCTGAAAAATAGCAAAAATAATTTTGAAATCACTCATATGAGGGGGAAAACACCTTTTCTTCTTTAAATTATCAATTTTTTAAAATTAAAACCAACTGCTAGAAGTGAAACCTGAAAACTCCCTCCCACATCGACTCCTACCAACCCTCCCTAATGAAACCAGGACACCCCCACAGTAGCCCTAAGTTCTCTTCAACTCCTACAGAAACCTCGTCTTTAAGGAGTGTGTACTCTGATTCAGAAAGTGTCTCTAGCAGCCCACACATCTTCAAAATAAATACAGACATATATCAAACATGCCACCATAACTGTATACACCTTGTATTTTAAAAGCACCTAGTCATAGAAAATAATGGAAAGTTATACTGTCCTAATTTATTCTATTGATTTCATGGGCTGGATAGGGTAGGACAAGGTAGAATAGGATAGGATAATTATTTAAATCTTTTTGTAAAAGGAAAAAGAAGATAAATAGAGCTAAAGCAAATTTGATTGCTAATTACTGTGTGTTTAACCTATCCTGCCTTGTCCAAAATCTGGGGAAGGGGAGGAGAAAGTAACAGACAAATTGCAGAGATGGGTACATTGTAGTAGGACACAAAATAAAATCAATAAGACAAAGTAGACAGTAAGGATGATAAATCCAAATAAACCTAGGAGTAACCCCTCTATTTATGGTTGCAACTGGCTCACACTGTACCACTGAAAAAGGCAAAGAAAGCCAATGAAGAACTAAAACCGAGTCTCACAATTCATCCTCCCAAGAATTCAGACTCACCCGCCACAAAGAAGACAGTGAGCATCAGGAGGAACCCTAGGTCAGAAGTTCTCAAGGGGCAGAGCATTTCTGCTCTCTTGCTTTCTGTCCTCCACTCTGTGTTTTTCCTCCGCACAAGTAGAGTAACAGTTGTGAGCATGGCAAGGCTTTCTCCAAGCGACTTCTTGGTGCTGGATTTTCTTAGTTCATGAGCAGCAAGGGCACTCCTTTCCCCCTAGTCTTTTCCTTCAGCTCGACATGTTTTAGTCTGATTAGTAATTTGAAAAAGAAGAAACTCTTCACTGGAACTTGACACAGCAATATATTTCCTGTATGAAACACTGAAGCAAAGACGGAGGAAGCAGGTTCACTGAGTTATCTTCCAGCTCATTGGTTCTTCTCTGACTTCTGCTGCTCACAGATAAACTTTACAATAAGGCAAGGAACATGCCCAAGACAATGGATTTGTCAAAACTTGCATTAAAAAGTAAAATGGAATACTTATTTGGGAGTCATACCTGTAAATTTCCTAATCATGATAACTTTTTATGTAGCCTTACTATTTAAGTGTGGAATAAGACATTTCCCCTTGAAAGTTTTGGGATGAAAGTGCTGAGCAGGAGTCCACACAAAACTCTGAAAGCATTGCAAGTGTATTAATTCTCCAACACTAGTCTAACAACCATAAACATAATAACATGGACTAAGTATCTTACTATCTGTAAATTACAAATCTGAAATTGATTTTATGGAACTCAAATCAAGGAATGGGCAGGGATGCATTTTTGTTGGGAGTTCATGGAGAAAATCTCTTCCTTGCCTTTGCCAGCACCTGGGAAGTGTGTATGCCTTTGCTTCTCAACACATTATTCTGCCCTTGACTGTACTGACTGGTCTTCTCTCATTGGGACCCTCCTGTCCCCGACTTACTAGGACCATATGGGATTATATTGGGCCCACCAATTCAATCCAGGATAATTTCTGCATCTCAAGATCCTTAATTTAATCATTCCTGAAAAGTCCATTTTGCCATGTAAAATAACATATTCACAGACTTCAGGAATTCAGACATAGCCATTGTCTTGGGAGTCATTATTCTATGTCACCAATCAGTACTCATGGGAATTTGTTTTCACCTTTGAAGACAGACTGACCACTTAACAGAATGTCAAATGAGTGCTCTTATTTTAGTTGCCACATATCTGAATTCCTACTTTCTAGAAAACCTCTGCCTAACTTTTTATTACATTTGAGAGTGGGGAAATCTATGTGGTAAGAATCCCCTACCCCAAGACAAAACTCTCCCAGAAAGGGAAGAAAACTTTGCAAACAAGAAAAAGATTAAAGAGTATGCATTTTCCCCCTAAGTTAGCAATTCTGTCTTCCTTTTTGCCAAACATTAAGCTATAAATATCCCCCCTTCCCCTTCTTAAGTCTTCTCTGTAGTGAGTGAATTTGGCATGGAAGACTTCAGAATATGAGTTATGACAATGAGTGGGCTATAGCAAGCTTCTCTCCTGTCCCGTGTTTAACCATGCATCAAACAATCAGTGAGGAAATGTCATTTAAAATATTAACACTCTGGTGTTTAAAGGATGGTTTTGATAGTAGACAAACCTAAGGTTCAAGGGTGTGGGGAGATGGCTCAGTGGAATAAGTGCTTCCCTGGCAAGTGCAAGGGCCTGAGTTCAATCCCCAGTTCCACAAAAAAAAAAAAAAAAAAAAAAAAAAAAAAAAAAAAAAAAAACCTAAGGTTCAGTCTCACAAGTCCAATGTTACTGGGAAATTTCTTAATCAAATCTTAATTTATATTATAGGCATGAGCTTTTCCAAGAAGCTTCATGGTGATGATCATTATTTTTTGTTTATGTATTTAGTACAAGGTCTATAGGGTCTTATTACACAGATTGGACTCATAGTGATCCTCCTGTTTTTAGCCTCCCAAGCTCTGGGATTACAGGCACATGCCACCATGCCCAGTCTCAATTGCTGTAATCACTGCACACCAGGGATCCGAACTGCAGGCCCTGCATCTGCCTACACAGGTGCTTTCATCTGTTGAGCTATCTGGCCTGCTCCAATCATGATCATTATTTCAATGCCTGCTCAATGACACAGCCAAACACTAAGCACAGAATAGCTAAATGGCCTGCTTAATATCTTAGAGTGGTGTGGTAGTTAATGTTTGCTAGCCATTGGTTCTTTGAATCTACCAAATTAATTACTAGAAATGTACTAGAGCAAATGAGGTAGTATGAAAAAAATGAAATGATTGCTGTCCTGGCCACAGCCCATTTTCTGTTTTCCAGTTTACCTCTCTGCCATCTACTTTGACACAAGCTCTCAAGGCTCATCTGAAATAATAGAACTTCTCCCATGTACCACCATTAAATGTATGAGTTAGAAACTGGAAAGAGTGCATATTTCTATTTCCATGTCCTATTGTTATACTAGTATCTTAAAATTTTTCATTTCCAATATATAATTGATCTATGTCAGTTAATATGAATTAATCTTAGAAAATTAGGAAAAATATATGTTACAAAAGACTTCATGTTGGGCTGTGGTGATAGCTCAGTAGAATAAGTGCTTGCCTGGCAAGTGCAGGGTCCTGAGTTCAATCCCTGGTACTGAACAAAA
>NW_004524629.1:5499389-5501347 GCF_000260255.1 Octodon degus
TCAGGATCATTGCCTTGCCCATCTTCTACATATAACTGTATGGCTTGACACGAATCCTTTGATAATGTGGAATTGCCCTTTGTCAACTCATCTAACAGCATTTGATCCTCTTTCTAAATGGTTAACAATTCTGGCTTCAACTCTGGATTGACAGAGCTCCCTATTTGTATCTATTTTAGATATAGGTTTATGAATCAGCATTACATAAACACACATGTAATAAAGAAAAAGTGCATATCTCTAAAGAAAAAAAAAATTACCCTTGGCTGCCCCCTGCAGATAATTTGAAAAATCAGATAAGATTGTCATAAACTTATTCAACAAATTTAATAAAAGCTACATGTTGAGCTCCGTCCCACGCCTTCCATCTGCTTCCATCGTTTGCTTCGGTAGCTCGTCAAGTCCCTGGCAGCCAGCATGGTGCAGATCGAAAGCAAAGAGGTCTTTCAGGAAGCCCTGGCTGCTGCAGGAGATAAACTTGTAGTAGTTGATTTCTCAGTCGCGTGGTGTGGGACTTACAAAATGATCAAACCTTTCTTTCCTTCCCTGTCTGAAAAACATTCCAACGTGTTGTTCCTTGAAGTAGACGTGGATGACTGCCAGGACGTTGCTGCCGATTTCAAAGTCAAGTGTATGTCAACCTTCCAGTTTTTTAAAAAGGGAGAGAAGATGAGTGAGTTTTCTGGGGCTAATAAGGACAAGCTTGAAGTTACCATTAATGAGTCAGTCTAACTGTGTTTTCTGAAGAACGTAACTACAGCTGTTTAAAACTTTTAATTTTTTTTTAATTTACAAAAAAATAAGTATGGAAAGTATATACCCAACTGCCATCTGATTATAAATGACAATAAAATATTAATTCTACCCTTTAAAAAAAAAAGCTGCATGTTGAGAAAAGCTCTGTTTTCATCACAGAGAATGCTAACATGACCCAACTTGGTACATTTAATTTGTATCTTTTGTATATTAAACAAACTAATGACTATCTGAATGAATAGTATAGATGTTATAACCTGAAAAACTATTACTAAAAAAGATAATAATATTGAATGGGAGGGCAAGTTCATACAAACAATATTATGAAGGATTTGATGAAGAGTGGATGGATGGATGGATGGATGGATGGATGGATGGATGGATGGATGAATGGATGAATGAATGGATGCATAGATGGATGGATGGATGGATGGATGGATGGATGGATGGATGGATGGATAGATGGATCAATCGATCAATTGATCAATCGATTGACCAATGGATGTAGCAATGATAGATTCCATGCTTCATTCCAAAAAAATTTGAAAATTTTCATCATTGGGTACCCTTGGAGGTTAACTCTGAGATGGAGTTTAGTATGAGGGATATCTTTAAAAAGAAACTTCAGATTATCACTTATAGAAAGAAAGGGACAGAAATTGATATGGGCAGGGAAATAAGTAAAATTGTAATGTAGGTGTACACCAAACTCAACTGATGTCCTGAAGAGCTCTGGAGTTTAAATTACCTTTTAGACTTGTCCTATACTAGCCTAACGTGGCCAAGCTTTTTGTAGTCTGTCATCTGTCAGTCACTGGAAATATGCACACGGAGGATCTGGACTTAGGTGAGGCAACCCATTAAGGAGCTAAATTGTGGACAACACTATCAGCTCTAGAGCAACAAAGTCCTTTGCTGAAGGGCTTCTGATTATTTACTACATAGAAAAATACTAGCAAATAAGTTGCTCTGATTCTGGTGTCAAGAACAGAGGTATGCCATTCACCAGTTATGCCTACTCCTAAGAAACAAATTAAGGGAAGTTTTATATTTTTTTCTTTCTTTTTTTAAGGATGTGGTACAGGGTCTGCTTGGTCTTCAGGGTCCCACTATGTAGATCGAACTCATAGTGGTTCTACTGTTTTCAGCCTCCCAAATGCTGGGATTACAGGCATGTGCCATCACATTCAGTCTCAATCGCC
>NW_004524629.1:5503752-5504316 GCF_000260255.1 Octodon degus
ACCTGTGAGCTTTAGGTTTAAATCTTGTCCAGTTGCTAAAACTGTTTACCTAGGTGATTAGATGAAAAACACAAGTGTCTGGAGACTTGGCTGGCTCAGTGCCTGTGGCCAAATCTTCCTGCCAATCCTTCTGTCTATCTCTAGAAGAGACTTTTGTAGCCTAAAAAGTGCTCACTTCAAATTGACCTTTTTATGCAATGGCTATGCTTCCTTCTGTAAGACTCCTATCACCAGACCAGTAGTCTTATGTTCAGCTTTTGTTTGCCTTGAGAAAGTCATTCTAGTTTTGAAATGTAGATGTGGGCTACAGGAGAACCAGGTAGGTCAGGAGCCTAAGGCTGCTGCTTCCTGACCTTGGGAGCCTAAGTATAAGATAGCCTTAATCACAGCCTTGCCCACCCTTACTTAAGGTTTCTCTATTTGCATTTTTAAAAGGTGGGCTTCTAAAACAGCTATAATACAGGGCTACACCCATCCTTAGCTGAGTTTATGCAAAGATAATATCTTTTAAAGAAGTTAAGAAACAGTTTAAGTTTAGAACTTCCAGAGTTTATGTGCCTTTTT
>NW_004524629.1:5505979-5513652 GCF_000260255.1 Octodon degus
GATTCCTTTTGCTGGGATCCACCAGATTTTGTCTATAAAAACATGTAGTAAAGCCTAATCTAACTGTCCACCTGATAGAGCCCAGGTGATCTGAGCCTTCTCTGGGTTTCCTGCCACATTATGAGGAAAGCTATATTCATGTTCCTTGGGCAAGAATACCTGCAGGAACCAAGAAGTTGTACCTTATACAGTGGACCCCAGATATCTGACACAAGCTGCAGAAGTTAGAAGGGTTTGCAGGAATGAATTTGTCTGAGTTGAGGTGTTTCATAGTAGAAAGTATACAGAATGGAATTATAGATGGACAATGAAAGTATTGATACTAATAGCCTACAGAAAAGAAGGCCAGTCAGGAAAAAGGAAAAAGTTATACTTCCCTGGACCCAGACAGAGAAGGGACATTTCAAGCAAAAAATGTACAAAGCTGCTGCAGAAGAAAAAAAGGAAAGTGTTTATGATGGAGTCAGAGAAAGTTTCAGATTGAAGTTGTCACGGGTCTTCCCCTCTCAACCTGAGGAAACCCATGTTAACAGCCAATATAAAAAGAAAGCCTGTTAAACCTTTAATAGATGCTCATGTAAATTTGTCAGTCACCCAGCCAGTGGCCCCATTTGCCAACCAGAAAGTACTCAGTGTTTTCCATAGGTCCAGCAATTCATGTGCCCCAGTACCCAATGGCCATAGAAGATGAAACCCCACATTAAAGAGATATCTGCTAATGGACCTACAAAATATTCTGACTAGTGTTATGCATGTTTAATTGTTTCTTTGGCTTTGCCTCTTCCAGATTTAAAGCTATTCCGCCTACCCAAAATAAAAATGCTTGGTGTCTACTGAGGACCTTTTAGGTAGAAGCTCTGAAGAGCGTCTCTGACTGCCGATCAACAACTGCGACCCATTTCAGCCTGAAGTAGCCAGAGCAGTCATCACCCATACACACTCATGGTAGTCCAGGTTACTTCTTCAGAGGGAAAATGTTGCAGGCAGTTGAGTTAGAGTAAAAATATTATAGGCAGTCAGACAGGGCTAGGCCCTCAAGGAGACAAGGTTAAAGACAAGGTGACTTTTCAGCTTGAGAGACAGATGCTGCCCACTGTGGGCCAGACCTCAAGACAAAAGAGGAAGCTACTTTCCTCTTGATGCTACAGCTCAAGAGGTGGCACAAAAACTAGTGGGGACATGGGAAATATTGCCTGTTCTAGAGTTTTAGAAAAACCCACCTACTCAGACTCTGTTGTTAACTACTGTTCCTTGCTGTTTGAGTAGATAGCAGTGGTGACCCCATGTCAAAATAATTTGATACAGCATCACCACAAAGGGTCATGAGTGTGTAAGACTTGAGAGATTTAAACATATGATATTTAGTGTTAAAAACCTCTTCTTCAGTGAAATAGCAGAACAACATGTAAAATAGTTGGGGTGTAATGTAGCCAAAGGAAAAAAAAAATGGCTCTAGAGATTTGTCAAAAGGAAAAATTGGAGACTATTCTCGATGCCTCCTTATACCTGCCTCATTTGGACCTGTTTTCCTGTTTCTCTTGGCTCTATTGGGCCCTGTTTTATAAACTGTTTAACTAAGTATGTTCAAAAAATCCAGACCATCAAGTTGGTGATGCTGAGATCTAACTATGAACCCCCTCATGCTCTCAGAACAATTAAAACAATTTGGTGGTTTTAGCTGAATCAATGATTTGATTCCCAGATAAAACCAGTGGGGAATGTAATGGGTCAACTCATGTTTTAGATTATAAATGTAAATCTTGTGCTTTCTGTTGTAAATGTATACTCACCTCTGTTCAAAGTTGTTTAGTAAATAGTGGCTGTTACTTGCTGTTTGCTAGATAAAATTCTTACCTATCCAATCCCTGTAAGCAAAGTTAGATTACAGAGATGGCTGCATAAGGAAACTAAATGGGATTTAACTTCTTGTAACCTTGGGCTATGCAAGGTTGCCTGCAGGTACTCAGCTGCAAGATAACCAGAAACTAAAAGCCCCAGGAAATTTAGTTTGGGTAGAGATCACAATGACCCTGAAAGCATTGTTTTGTGTCAATGAATTTGTTTACCAAACAGAATGTGGTTTCATGTTTCAAAAGCCCCCTGCTTCCTGGGCTAGCTGCCTTTTGGTCCTCTCCTGTGTGAGAGCTGATTGGGGCCCCTGAGCTCAGTAATAAATGGCTTTCCAAATTCCAGTCTGGCTGATCTGGTTCCTATTCTGAGTGACCCATAACATAAAGGCTGGTTATATGTCTTGCCTAAAAACCAACATCAAGGCAAACCATTCTCAATAAGGGAAAACATCACCTGATATCCAAAAATTTTTAATAGTAATGTCGAGGCCTGGGGAGATGGCTCAGTGGAACAAGCACTTCACTGGCAAGCACAAGGGCCTGAGTTCAATCCCCAGTTCCACAAAAAAAAAAAAAAAAGTGATGTCAAGAAAGGCAGAAAAATTTAAAAATAAATATGCCAAATAGAACAAAGAGAACTACCTTAAATATCTTGGGCAGTATAACATTATCCAATGAATGAGCCAGATGTGGTAGCACATGACTAGACCACGCCATGTCAGTGCTTACGAAAGAAACAGATTTAATGAAAGATATACAAAAATAAGTAAGATTTTATGAGATTGGCTTACAATGCCTGAAGAATCAGGAGTAGAAAACTCCAAAAGAGCTGTCTGTGTGCTAGAGATCCAGAGGCTCCAACTGAAGGCCTGGAGCTCACTGTAGTGTCCTGTGCAGATCCTAACAGGAGGCTCAGGGGTCTACAAAGGGAGCCTGAAGCATCTATGCCAGAAGCTGGGAGATGTAGTCTGAGGTGAAAGTAAAGACTGGAACTTCTCCAAAGAAGCAGAAACGAGCCTTCCTTCTTGGTTTTCCTTTTATATTACTCAGGTGACATGCCTACCCAGGAAGGGGCTTCTGTCTTAATAAATCCCCTTAGCTGCACCCAGAGCTATGCTGATCCAATGCAGTTGGGAATTTCTCACTGACACTGACACAACTATCACACCCAGATAACTTAAAGACTGAGGCAGAAAGATACCAAGTTCAAATCCAGCCTGGGCAACTTATCTTTGTCTCAAAAAACAACAAACAGTGAAACGCAAGGAATCTAGCTCAGTCATAGAGCACTTGTTTAGCATTAGCCAGATCTTGGAGTCAATCTAAAGTAGCACAAAAATAAGTGAATGAATGAATGGTGTTTTATACAGCTTTCTAGTAAAATAATGTGCAACATGAAGATCATTTGTCCTACAAGCTGATATCTGCCTGAAAGTTCATTCAGATTTAATTAAGCCCAAATTTCTCTGAGTAATGACAAATATTCTGTTGAACCATCATAGTGTTATTGTAACAGTAGCTTAAAATTTTCATTCCAAAATGACTTTTGAGTATGCTATCTTTTTTATAAGATGATAATTTTTCAATAAATAATTTAAAAAGTTTAAACTGGTAGAACTCCAATATGTTAAAAATGTTAAGAAAAATCATAATTTCCCCCTAATTTTAAGAGTAGTTGTTAAGACTATAACCCCTGGTTTCTGGGGCTCAGACTTTAGTTCAACCTCTTAGCCTTTGGTTATTGTATTTTTTATCTGTTATAAAATATATTTTTAATGCTCATAAAAATCTTACATCATTTTTATAATTTCCATTTCTACATCAATACTGCTTTGTCTTTGGTTGCTTGAGATTTATTTTTAAACTTTTTAAAATTTTTTTATTAATTTTATTAAGAAACAAATAGCAATGAGACAGTTTCAAAGCTGATTAGTAGGACAGTTTCAATAATTAATACATTGCATATTGTTGTCATCATAGTGGTTGTTCATAGTACAAGATGCAGACATGATATCCTGTCCAAACACTATTAGTACAAGTCTTTCTCCTCACTGAATTAAGAGAAAGTAGCTGTATATCTATTCTATTTTGTATATATAGATACAAAATGGTCTTTTTTTTAATAGAACAAAATGGTCTTTGATAGGTCAGCAGCATAAGCACCTGCCTGGCAAGCTCAAGGTCCCAAGTTCAATCTCCAGTACTTCAAAAAGAAAAAGAAAATCCTGCCTCCACCACTATTTTTAAACTTTCTATGGGTAAATGCCTATTCTGTGAAGTCTGGTTCCCTCAGGTGTCAGGCACTGTGTTTCGTTTTTCAAACTGTAGAAAATTTACAAATAATTTAATCCCCTACATTATTTTATTTTCCTCTGACAGGGATTTTAATTTACATCTGTTAGGAATCTGTGAATATTAGCAATCTGTGACCACCTTCATCCAAATTAGGGAGCAGGATTTGGAAATCCACAAGGCGACTCAAAGTTCCAGTGTAACCCACATGAGATTTTGTGGTCCACTCCACCCACATTACAGGGCAGTCAAAAGCACAGCTAACCTTACATCTAGAGCTTGTAGGCAAATCAGCAAACATCCAGAAGGTAAAAGTAGTTTCAGTGCCAGACTCATCCATTTGTATTTCTTTGTTTTTCTGGATCTTAGTCAGGTAATTCACCACCACCTTGCTTACTCTCTGATACTGCTGGCAGCTTTTGCTATTATATTTTATTATATCCAGCTTTACAATGGAAAGCAGATCTAAACTCCTTAGTGAGTCCTCTTCTAATATACAAGTCCTTCCCCTTCCCCATGGTTCTTAACTTTTCTTGTTTCTCACAATGAATCGGCACATTTTTTCTTTCTTTTTAAAAATATTTCCTGACCTTGACCATTTCATACAGTCTCCACTATATTAGATTAGAAGAAAAAAAGTGGAGCAAAGTTACAAATCCAAAAGCATAATTTTTAAAACTAATTCACTGTATCATTTTACTATGGATAATAGCAAACATATAACAGAAGCTGAAGAACACTAGTTTGGTAGCCACTCTTTTCAATCACAACTTTCTTCAATCTGTCATATTAAAATATTTATTTTGATCACTTATAGCATTGTTTATGAAACTGGAATATACCTGTTCAGATATTCCATACATGAAGTATAAGAATTTTAAATACCTGAAGTCCAGTATTAAGATGTTTTTTCCTGGGCTGGGGGTTATAGCTCAGCAGCACAGTGCCTGTCTGACAAGCACAAGGTACTGAGTTCGATCCCAGTACCAAAAAAAGAGATGCTTTTCCTTAAAGTAATTTATGCTACATCAACATCTGTTTCTATGACTATTTTTCTGTTGTTTGTCTTCCTTTATTGTATATTCTGATTCATTTGCTTGCTTAAATCTATAATACTGATAATTTTGAGTGGCTTATTGTGATTTGAAAGTGTATCTAGGGGAATTTTATTTAAAATACTGTTATGATTATGTCAGCTTGGGAAAAGAAGAAGTAAGGATTAAGGGACTGTTAAAAATATTTAGATGTTGCATGTTCTGTATCAAGAAAAGGAAGTAGATAAGATCTTTTTACTTAGCATTTCTATATTTTACTTGGCTGAGCATAATAAAGCTACCAAACCTATAAGAAGTGGTGTCCTGCCTTTAACGAATTTGTTGTCATCAAAGTACATAAACCAACAACAGCTTCTGCTGGTGATATAGCAACTTTGATGAAAATGAAGCAGGGTTGAGCTAAAGACACAAATTGATATGTAAACCCTGATTCTTCAAAATAAGAACCCCAGAGCAGTGACAGAGGCACCAAAGCAGTCACGCCTCAGTCTTCAGAGGCAAATCATTGACAAAAGTTGAATGTTGGAGCAATAGCTGAGGGCAGTTCCCATGGCTAACGCACATTGTTCTGTGACTCCTACCATCTGTGGGCTGCAGGAGAAAGACCGTGGGAGACCTCTAAGCCATGCACAGCCAGGTGCAGTGGTATGCATCTGTATCCCATCACTCAGGAGGCTGATGCAAATGGAACAAAATTTCAAAATATAGCAGCCATGCTTGCTCAGAGCTATTGCATCTGGTCTTGGTTTATCTTTTTTGGCTTTTTGGAGTTCTAACAGTAGCTCCAGCCTGCTCTCTTCTTGATGTACCTGTCAATGTAGTTGTTCACACTGTTGCCAAATCTGCTCAAGTACTGTCTGGAATGAATGCAGACTCCACACACCCATGTACCTCATCTTTACAGTCTTCAAGTTTATAGCCACATCATCATATATCACTTCTGTTAATTATTCTGATTTTTTTCACTTGCTTCTATTTAAATTCACATCATCCACCTCTTAACCATTAAACCAACCATGCACCCAGATAACCCCAAGAGCTTTCATCATACACTCAGGTTCAGCTGGTCCCTGGTGTGTCTGGCACAACCAGGAGGGTAGCCCTAGGTGAACTATATGCCTATGCTTGGACAGTTGCCACAGTGTAGGGCGTATGAACAAAGAGGCCACTACAGCAGGGACTTCACCTCACTCAGCCACAGGCTGTAAACCTACACAAAGAAAACTGTAACTTAAAGGACACCAAAACCTACCAATTTTGAAAAGAAACTACACATTCAAAACTACAGAAAACTTTTTTATTTTTAATTTTTTTCCACTGGTTTTGGGGATTTGGATTATTTTCCCATTCGTTTTTTCTTCTTTCAAGTTCTTCTTTTCTTCTCCTTGTTTTTTTTTTCTTCTTCCTCCTCCACTTTTCCTTTTCTTCTTCTTTTTCCCCTCTTCTTCTGTGTCTTTTTTACTCTATGTTGCTCTCTGCTTTTCCTTCTTCTTGTTGTTTGTTCCTCACTGTTATTTTTATCAAATGGCATTAATTTCCTCTTACCCCTTAATAAGATACTTTATCTCAGTTTTTTTTCATCCCTCTCAAGTATAAGATTTTTCTAAATTTTCTTTTCTCATTTTTTGATTACCCATTCCCTCTATCTTTACCAATACAATCAGTAGGCTTTTTTAACCTTCAGATAGTTAACTATGCTATCACTATTGAATTCCTTCCTATTAGTAAAGATATAATTATTGCATTTTGTAGACATTTACTGTACATCAATGCTTGGTTTATATATTAGTGAATAGTAATATATCTCTTTCCTATGGTTAAAAATGGTACAATAATGGTTCTTATGATATGCCAATGTGCTGTTTATCTTTGATGCAATTATTATTGCAGATTTTGTTGCTATTTCCAGGATGAAGTGGTTATTGTATTAATTGTGGTTTTGTCGGGTTTTTTTTCTTTGAATGTCAATATCTGGATTGCTTTAACGTCGTTAACAATACTGTAGTTCAATCCCAAAGAACAAGAGTGGGACCAATTATACTGCATTGCATCCTCCCCTCCCAAATTAACAGAGTTGGTTGCATCTTGGAACAGAGGCAAAGGCTTACAGTCAAGTATGCACAGGGTATAGCCCTGAAAAGCATAATGTAATGATAGGAACAAGTCAGTATCTTTCAATAATAAATTGCAATGTGAATAATCTCAAGTCTCCAACTGAAAAACACTGATCGGCAGAATGAAAAAAAAAATGCAATGTTTAACCACTAAGAAGAATATATGCAGTGTATTATTTGTTGAAACTGTAAAAAAAAAAAAAGTTAAGCCAGGAGAAAGTAAACAAGAAAATAAAGGATAGGAAGAAAGTTTTCAATAACCTATAAATACTTTATTAATAAAACAACAATTTTCTCATCAAAAAAAAATGCAATGTTATGCTGCATACAAGAAACACATTTACTTAAGAAAGGAATCATCA
>NW_004524629.1:5514097-5515760 GCF_000260255.1 Octodon degus
GGCAGGTGTAGCACTCACACCCATAATCCCAGCATTGGATCATGAATTAATCACAACCTGTAGAAGTCTACACCATGACTACATGAGGCACTGGGGGACTACTAGACACAAACCATAACACACTATGTGTATATCTAAATGGTACTAATAAACTTTATTTTTTAAAAACTATAGCACTATGAAAAGAATATCAAATAAAATAAAAACTGAAAAGATCTACTCTGTTCCTGGCAGAGCAAGTACTTTTGCTTCTGCTTGTTTCTTTTTTGTAAGAATCTTTTTAATTTATGTTTTGTATTCTGAGTAGCTACTTTGAAAATAATACACAGTGTATTAACTGTCATTTTATTATTTTGTCATGAAATTTTGTTTTATTTTTTCATAAAATAAAAAAGTTATGATTTGTGTCTAGTTATCCCCTTGAGAGCCTCATGCAGTCATAGGGTGGACTTCTAGAGTTGGTGATTAACTCATGATCCACTGGGATTATGGGTGTGAATGCTGCTGGGATTATAAATGTAAATGCCTTTGGGATTATGGGTGTAGGAGCTGCTGGGATTATGGGTGTGAGTGCTACATCCAGCCTAGGGCACATAGCCTGAATACAACATAAGGGTGACAGATTTGCTCTCTGTTGCTATTGTTGCTGCTACTCCACCCTTTTGCTCTCTTGCTCTTTGCCACCACCAATAAAGGGTGCTCTATGCCACATGCCACTCTACCTTGGAGCCAACTGAGTATAGACTGAAACTTCCACTAAATGTGAGCTAAATAAACCTTTCATTCCTTCATTCTGAGTGTCGGGTATTTGTCCCAGCAATGACAGAAGAGTAACTGAGACAAAAAGAATAATCAAAATGAAAAATGATGGCTATTCCAAAAGTGATTTAAAGACTCAATACAATCTCAATCAAAATACCAACAGTATTTCTGACAAACTGAGAAAACAATCCTAAGCAATCTTGGGCAATGAAAGCAAAGGAGAAGGTATCACAATTTAGGACTTCCACTGATACTACAAAAACTATAATGATAAAAACAGCATGATTTGGCAGAAACAGACATGTGGATCAGTAAAACAACATAGAGGATACAGAAGCAACTCCAGGCACATTTAGCTATCTGACCTTTGATAAATGGGCCAAAAGTATAAGCTGGAGGAAAGATTGCATCTTAACAAATGGTGCTGGGAAAACTGGCTATACTCATGAAGAAGGTTAAATCTAGCCCCATATTTCTCACCACAAACCAAACTAAAAGCAAAATAAAACAGAATTCTACATGTTGAAACAGAAACAAAATCTGAGGTATGATAAAATAAAACTTTTTTATTACTTTAAAGAGAAAAAAAATGATATAGAATTTCAAAACAATGGAAATTAACAACGATCAATACAATGCATATCGTTATCTTCAAAATAGTTGTTCAGATTGTTGCAGGCAGCCGAGTTACAGGAATACTATAGGCAATCAGACAGGGCCAGGCCCTCAAGGAGACAAGATGGAAGACAAAGCGACTTTGCAGCTTGGAAGAGACAGACACTCCCATATGAGCCAGACCTCAAGACCAAGACAAAAAGAGGAAGCTACATGCTTCCCTTGGGATGGGCATTAGGGATTGATATCCTAAATAGTATCAATCAACTTGAAAGAGCCCAAATGA
>NW_004524629.1:5516685-5518217 GCF_000260255.1 Octodon degus
AAGTATTCAACTATTTAACTTAATATTTGTGCTATTTGAAAGCAAATAACTTCAGCACTAGGATACTAGTATTAATGAATTAAAATCACAAGCTAAAACTAGTTTAGAGGTAGTTACATGCTAAAATACTGACCACCTTTGGCTTTTGCTTGTTTTAGTTTGTTTGTTGCCTTATGTACAGTATTTTTATTTTACTGTTACTCTCCTGCCAAAAGTTATTCCTTCCGTCTTGGTTACCTCTCTCTCATTGCTGGAACAAAAATACCCAACACCCAAAATTAAGGAAGGAAAGGGTTTTTTAGCTCACAGTTTGTGGAGGTTTCAGTCCATACTCAATTGGCTCTAAGACAGGGTGGCACATGGCAGAGGGTGGCAGTTTGTGGTGGCACAAAACAGCAAAACAACAAGAGTAAAAAGGGAGCAGCAGCAATGACAGAGGGAGAAAGCAAGCCTCTCTCCCCTCCTTATGTTGGATGCAGGCTATCAGCCCCAGGGTAGATATAGCACTCACACCCATAATCCCAGCATTGGATCATTAATCACAACCTCTAGAAGTCTGCCCCACGACTTCATGAGGCTTTGGGGGGACAACTAGACACAAACCATAGTACCTTCTATTCAAGTACAATTTTGCTCTGTATAAAGTACTTTATATCTCTATTAAGTTGAATTAAATACAATGACTCTAAGAAGTCATTATACTTTTCTTACCTTTGAAAGTTTGTCAACACTTAAATCTCTTCTATCATAATACCTTAGCACCCTGTCTTAGGTGTTGTCTGCCTGACAAGTTATGACAAGGTAACCACCAAATCCATTACTAATACTTTTCTCAATTAGCAAGGATGTGCTTGATTTGTTCTGCAGCCCCTGTCATAAACAGTTTTGCTCTTTCTGATCTTTGTTCTTCAACTTTGCTTTTGACTGATTTCATATAATCTTTGATGTACTTCTTGTAGGCCTCTTTGGGGAAGCTGGTTTCCTGCAAGTGATGGTTCATGACAATATTAACACCAGTGATTACTGCACTTTAGGTGGCTTCACCCTCTGGGCCTTCAGCAGAGGCATTTCCTCCAGTGAGCGAGTCATCAACATTACTTTCTCTTCTCCTGACCATCTGGAGAACATCTCATTGTGGCTGATGAGATCCCTGTAGATAAGCATGATGGTGGCTGAGGGAGACAGTGGCCACGCAAGCTTAGCATGAGTCAAAACTCAGATCAAGAGTGGTGCAGCCAGTATAAAAACGAAATATAAGAAGTAAAGCCATGCTGTTATGTTGAGCTGTGGGGGACTCAGGTCAGCAATTTCTGACATAGCCAGTGAAGCAGAAGACCCAATACTATTATGGGCTACTGAACTCTTTTAGAATATTATGTTGAGTTAACACACCTATAATATTCAAATAACGAAACTTAACAAATAAAGGGTATACAGACCATTGTATCTGTGTATTTAAAGTGGTTTGGATAGATATATAGTTACATTCTCTTAATGAATAGAGTGATTCTTGTGCAGCAATTAACCACTAG
>NW_004524629.1:5519340-5526155 GCF_000260255.1 Octodon degus
AAATAAATAAATAAATAAATAAATAAATAAATTTTTTAATTATCTTATATTTACAATAGGCTTCTATGCTTGGGACTGTTTTCCCTTCATGTTTCAATGATTGCTTAAATATAAAATTCTAAGATTGGTAATTATTGTCTCCAAACGTTGAAAGTGTCACTTTTTTGTTCTCCTGCATCCTGTGCTATGACTCAGAAAATTTAATCTACTTCTTGTTCCCTTCAGGGGACCCAAATGTATCCTCTGCAAGCATTTAGCATCTTCTTTCTGATTCTGATCTTCTTAAATGTTTATTTGGTATTTCTAAGAGGAAGTTTCTGTTATCTAATTTTTGCATCCTTCCAAAGCAAAGCCCTATGTCTTTAGTTCTACAAATTTTCAATAATATATTTATTTATTTAATTTTTCAGAACGGGTTTACCATGAGAACATGGGTATAGTGAAAACCACCACTAAATCAAAGCCAACACAGGAAAGGAAAAGACTCACATTAATATCATCATCATTGGACATGTGGGCTCCGGCACATCCACCACCATCAGCCATCTGATCCACAAATGCAGTGGCATCTACAAAAGAACCACTGAAAAATCTGAGAAGGAGACTGCTGAGAAGGAGAAGGGTTCTTTCAAGTATGCCTGGGTCTTGGACAAGCTGAAAGCCAGGTGTAAGTGTGGTATCACCATTGACATCTCCCTGTGGGAATTTGAGACCAGCAAATATTATGTGATCATCATTGATGCTCCTGGACACAGAGACTTCATCAGAAACATGATTACAGGCACATCGCAGGCTGACTGTGCTGTCCTGACTGCTGCTGCTGGAGTTGGTGAATTCAAAGCTGGTATGTCCAAGAATGGGCAGACTCATGAGCATGTCCTTCTGGCTCACTCACTGGGTATGAGAAAAAGAATTGTTGGTGTTAACAAAATGGACTACACAGATCCACCGTATAGCTAAAGATAAATGAGGAAGTCAGCACCTACATTAAGAAAATCAGCTGTAACCCTGACATCATAACTTTTGTGCCAATTTCTGGTTGGAATGGTGACAACATGCTAGAGCCAAGTATTAATATACCTTGGTTCAAAGGATGGAAGGTCACTCACAAAAATGGCAATGCCAGCAGAACCACACTGCTTGAAGCTTTGGATTGCATCCTTCCACCCACTTGCCCCACTGACAAGCCTTTGTGCTGCCCCTCCAGGATGTCTACAAAATTGGTGGTATTGGTACTGTCCCTGTGGGGTGAGTGGAGACTGGTATTCTCAAACCTGGCATAGTGGTCACCTTTGCTCCAGTCAATGTCATAACTGAAGCTAAGTCTGTTGAAATTACCATGAAACTTTGAGTGAAGCTCTTTCTGGGGACAATGTGGGCTTCAACATCAAGAACACGTCTGTCAAAATGTCTGGTGTGGCAACATTGCCAGTGACAGCAAAAAATGACCCACCAATGGAAGCAGCTGGTTTCACTGCTCAGGTGATCATCCTCAACCATCCAAGCCAGATCAGTGCTGGCTATGCCCCTGTCCTGGATTGTCACACAGCTCACATTGCTTGCAAGTTTGCTGAGCTGAAAGAAAAGATTGATCGCCAATCTGGTAAGAAGCTGGAAGATGGGCCCAAGTTTTTGAAATCTGGTGATGCTGCCATTGCTGACATGGTTCCAGGAAAGCCTATGTGTGTTGAGAGCTTCTCTCACTACCCACCTCTGGGTCATTTTGCTGTTTATGATATGAAACAGACAGTTGCTGTGGGTGTCATCAAAGCTGTGGACAAGAAGCCTGGTGTAGCTTTTAAGGTCACCATGTTTGCCCAGAAAGCTCAGAAGGCTAAATGAATATTATCCCTGCCACCTGTCACTCCAGTCTTACTCAGTGGCAGAAGACAGGTCTCAGAACTATTTCTCCCAATCAGCCATTTAAGTTTAATAGTGAAAGACTGGTTAATAACAATGCATCATAAAACCTTTAGAAGGAAAGGAGAATGTTTTGTGGACCATTTTTTCATGTGTGTGGCAGTTTTTAAGCTATTAGTTTTTAAAATCAACACTTTTTTTTCTGTATTTTAGGGAAGGATCTACAGGGTGTTCAGGGTCTCACTACTAGATCGTACTCATAGTGATTCTCCTGTTTACAGCCTCCCAAGAGCTGGGATTACATGTGTGCACCACCACATCCAGTCTCAATCACCCTCTCAGCATGCCCCAGGGCCGGGGCCACAACACAGGCCCAGGGAATCGAACTCCCGGCCCCTGCGCCTGCTTGCAGGAGCTTTAATCCACTGAGCTATTTGGTTAGCCCTTAAAATCAATACTTTTTAATGGAAACAACTTCACCAAAAGTCTGTCACAGAATTTTGAGACCCATTAAAATAAAGTTTAGGGGCTGGGGAGATGGCTCAGTGGAATAAGCACTTCCCTGGCAAGTGCAAGGGCCTGAGTTCAATCCCCAGTTCCACAAAAAAACAAAACATAAAATAAAGTTTAATCACAAAAAAATGTATGTTTTCAAATATTTTCCTCTTTCCATTTATCTTAACATATTCCTATACTATTAATAGTAAAAAAGGTTTTTTATCCCTTTAATTCTTAATCTTTTATCCCTGCCCCTTTCTAACTACTTTGGAATGTTACACAGGTTAATCATTTACCAGACTATTTTGTTTTCGGCAAAATTAATTCCGCTATTTAACTATTAAACTCATATACTGGGGTTGGTGAGATGGCTCAGTAGTCTAAAGCATCTACTTAGAACAAGCTTACCAAAGCACAGGGACCGTGGTTCAATCCCCCAGCACCACATGCCAGCCAGCCCTGCCCCTGGTGGGCTGAGCTGGCCACACACACACACACACACACACACACATATATAAATAAAAGATTTTAAAAAATAAAATAAAATAAACTCATATACCGAGATCTTTCCTTCAACAGCAATTTTTTTCTTTTTTCTTTTTTTGATGGAACAGGGATTGAACTCAGGCCCTTGCACTTGCCAGGGAAGCATTTATTCCACTTTGTCAGGGAAGCGCTTATTCCACAGCAATGTATTTTCTAACCAGTACATCCAACTGACATTTTTCAGAAGCTTCCTTTTTCATTTTTTCCATATATGTCTTTATCTCTCTGAAGATTTTTTTTAAATTCTTTGTCCAGTGGGTCTATATGCTGTAACAACTTCTAGGGTTTTGGAGGCATTAACTTGGTCTTGTTTTGTTTTGCTTTGTTTCTTTCCCTTTCAACACTTGTGAGTTTGTTTGCAAGATCCTATTGCTCTACTCTGCAGAGACCTCATACTTCATTACAGGTAGCTGAGATTGCAGCTTTTATTATAACTTACTCAACATGAAGAATTCTGATTTAAAAAAAAAATTAAAAAGAATTTTCATCTTACCATGTTCTGCTGAAATGACTAGGGCAGATGTCCTATATTTCTCACAATCTCCAGAAAAATAATGTGTGTTTAAAGTAGAACATGGAGTGTAACTCTCCTAGAAATATAAAGTCTCACCATAAGTACAGATGAAAAACTAATACTGAAATATTTCACTTTTCAGTCTAAGTTCAAAAAACATTTGATGTAATAGGACTACAACTTGTACGTAGAGAAAGGTTTACTTATAAGATTGGCCCTAGGATGGCATCTGAGAACTTGCCTAATGAGCAGTTCTGTACAATGATGGAAACATTACCATAAATTTGAAAAGTGGTTCACTGTATTTAAGCTATACGAACAATGTAGCTTATACTTATGTTAGTTTTTATCACTGTAACAAATTCCTGAAATAATGCTCTCATAAAGAGAGCAGGTTTAATTTAGCTGATAGTGTGGGCTTTGGGTCCATGACCATTTGAGTCCATTGTCTTTGAGGCCCATGGGGAGACAATATCAAGGACATGAATGTGCCAACAGGTCCCACCATCCTTTGCAAGGGTGCACATCCAGTGACCTAAAGACCTCCCACTAGTCCCTACTTGTTAAAGTTCCCACAAATTCTCAGTAGCACCTTTTTGCATCCTCTTTTGGGTACCTGGAAACTGAGCAAGCCTTTAACACATGGGCCTTTGGAGATCATTTGTGGTTCAAACTGTAGCAATATTGAACAACTGATTTCTTTCTGAGAATCTAAAATTCTAGTAACTTTAGACAGTCACACAGGCACAAGGTGCTTAGGCATACATGACCAACCTTAGATTAAAACAAAATCCCTAGACTCCGCACCTCAGGTGAGCTTTCCTGGTGAGCAGCATTTCCTATATGACAGCTCCTTACTAGCAGAATTAAATGCATTCTGTACAACTCCAGTTGGGGAAGATTCTGAGAAAATTGTACCTGATTTTCTCCAGACTTCATCTGGAGTATCTTTTCCCTATGCTGGCTTCACCTTGTAGTCTTTTGTTGAAATAAAAGATAGCAATGAGTACAATTATGCTGTTTTGTGAGTCCTCCTAGTAGGTCAGCAAATTTGTGAGCTAATTGTGGGATAACTTGACATACTGTATTAATGAATGAGCTAAAAACTGAAATACTCATGAGCATATCTGCCTATGGATGTTGCTTCATTTTCTCATGGTTCCAGACAGGATAATATCAGCACCCAAAAAAGACAATGAAATGTAAATTAGATGTTTACTACAAAGTATTGATTGCCTCCAAAATAACCTTGTCTAAAAAGTAATAAAAGTTAAAATATGAATGAACTAAATGATCAGTGAACACCAAAATCCATGCTTTTTATACAACAACAAAAATACCTGAACTTGTTAGCAAAATAAAAACACAAATTGAATACAACAAAAAGTGGTACAAAACGTTTTAATAAACTAGTATGGCAGAGTGAAAAACATAATTAATGAAAGAAAAATTAAGATTACTTAAAGCAATACATTTTCTATTGATTTAAAAAAAAAACTCAAAGGAAATGAAACTTTATTCCTCCCCCAGGACCCAAATCATTCTAAGAACTCACCTCCTACACATGAGTGCTGTCTGGCATTTAATCTCCAGATCTCTTTAGAGAAATGGTGTCAGTACAGCAGACAAACTTAAAAGAAAGCTCAAAGAGCCTTTCAAAACAAAGTCTCTGAAATTAGTGATATTCTCTAGAGGTACATTAATGGGATATAATGAAATTCAATGATTTGAGAATTTCCCAAAGATGATCATGGGAGAAACATTTCTATTGTTTCTTGAATGACAAGAATACAATAAATTCTCAAAATAATAGTCTGTACTGTAATTAATAAAATAGAAAAATCATTCATTCTACACAGGTTTGTGCCACAAATTTGTGTCAATGGGTTAGGTGATATCTAATATAAGTTTTAAAATCAAAATGCTTCACAGAAAACTTGAGAAAAAATTTAAAGGCATTTTAAATTTAAATTATTTGTTCAGACTATAATTATTGTAATTCAATCAATTTAAGTTACATATGGAAGGCCCTCCCATGTCTCTGTCATTTAAGGCCTCCTCCTTCTTTTTCTCTGATATTTTCTTCCTAGTACAAGAGCTTGAGGTTCTAGTCCGAATGTGACCAAGTCTTTCCCACAGTTCACTCCTCTTAGCCAGACACAGGCACAGCAAGCATTCAATAAATGTTAATAGTTGAAGGGGAAAGGTGATGGTAGAAAGAGCTCTAGTGCAAAGCAAACACCAAGAACTAACTCATTACTGCTCTCTACATCTAGAAGTAAGTTTTCCTCATGCCTCTGCACTTGCTTCTGTCTGGGCATTCAAAGATGTACAGACTAGGATGAAAGGTAATCTGTGTGTATGCTATGCTTGTAGACTCCCTGACTTCCAGGATTCTGTCTACCTACTTCATAATGCTTACCTTTTCCCTACCTTAGGTGGAGTCCCTAAATTTTACAATAGTTGCACATAAACCAAGATCGTTCAGGTCCTCACAGCCATCCATTATAGAGACAAGTATTATGGAAGGAATAACACCTTAAAGGAAAGCTCTCACCATAGTCCTCTTTTCCTTCTACTCTTAGTAGCTGATCATGAAGAACATAACTATGGCATTTAGGTGATGTTAATTTTAGTAATAAAACTTGACTCTAAGGACTGTGTTTAAAGTATATACTGCCTGCCCAAGTTGTATTAATTTCAAAAAATATGTTAATTTTGCAGTGAACTTCCTCTTAAGTTCTCAAAATAAAAGAAACTTTTTCTCAGAGGGAGAACCACAAACTCACCTTGAATGACAAAGGGATGTACCATGGATTACCTTGGTTAAGCATTCCATCCAGGAATGCAAAGAGTTAGAAGCAGGAGTATATACAGCTTGTAAGAAAAAACATCAAGGAACCCAGTGTGGATGGAATGGAGCATCAAACAAAATCACACAAGAGTGGGAAGAAGAAGAGAAGGAAGACTGCGTAGGGCCTTTTAGGCTAGTGCAAGAATTTTGGCTTTTCTTTGAGTGAGACAGGAAGATGCTGGAGGTGTTATCTTTTACCAGGATCATGCTTGCTGCTATATTGAAAATACAGTGGCGGGAGCAGAAGGTAAAACAAGTAACTAGTTTGGAAGCTATTGCAATAAGCCATGAAGGAACAAAATGGCACAGAATGCACCAATAAGTGTCAATTCAGGTTACATTTTGAAAGTAATCTAATAAGACTTCTAGCAGGTTGAATGTGGGATACAAAAGAAAGAAATCAAGAATTTCTCCCAAGTTTATCTGTATCAGTTGGAAGAACTGGATTGTCATATATTGTTTATTTATTTATTTATTTATTTGAGAGAGAGAGAGAGAGAGAAAGAGAGAGAGAGAGAGAGAGAGAGAGAGAGAGAGAGAGAG
>NW_004524629.1:5526255-5532474 GCF_000260255.1 Octodon degus
CTGGCATGTGGTGCTGGGGGATTGAACCGCGGTCCCTGATGCTTTTGCTAAGCTTGTTCTAAGTAGGTGCTTTAGACCACTGAGCCATCTCTCCAGCCTGTCATATATTGTAATGGGGCTTTGTAATCACAAAATGAGCAGATAAGAAGAGAATAACAGGAATTTTGTTTTGGATATTGCAATTTGGGGCACTATGTTCTTTTCCCCACTGGGATTAAAGACTATTCTGATTTTGTCTTAGTTGCTTTTCTCTTATTGCTGTGACAAAATACCTGTCTCTCAACATTAAGGAAGGAAAGGTTTATTTAGCTCACAGTTAGCGGTCATTTCAGTGCATACTCAGCTGGCTCCAAGACAGAGGGGCACATGGCAAAGGGCAACAGTTCATGGCAGCAGAAAACAACAAAGAGCAAAGGGAGAGGCAGCAGACGCAACTGCTAGCAAGGCTCTGTCCCATCCTTACATTTTTATGTAGATTATATGCCCCAGAATGGGTGTAGCCCTCACACCCATAGTCCCAGCATTGGATCGTGAATTAATCACAAGCTCTAGAAGCTGCCCCAATGACTGCATGAGGCTTTGAGAAGACAGATAAACACAAACCATTAACAGAATCTTAGCTAAAACCAAACCCTTCAATCAAGAGGTAGATCCTGATTCCCAATCTATAGCAATTAGCTAAGGCTCTACTTAATATACAGATAAGACCACTGGAAACCCAGATTCTGCCAAAAATACAGATTTAAGGCATTGCCAGAACCCAGGGTCCCACTGCAGCATTCCATATCCAGACTTGATTCCCTTCAATACTGATTTTGACTTGATTTTCCTGGACTTTGATAACTCCTTATACTCACTAATTTCTGCTGTAGCTCAACAATGGGAGGGTTCCCTTATTTCTTCCTAATTGTACTTACTCTTCTGGTCTTACTGCTATATGTTTCATCTATGATATTTTGTATGTCTTGAAAATTAGGGAAGTGTTTAATCATGTGTCCAGGAAAAACATAGCATATATTGACTCTAAACCATCTTTTTGAAATTTGTATGCTTGGTTTACATAAGTGTTTTAAAAGAATGTTGAGAAAGAGAGGACAAAGCCTAAATAAATTGTGAGGTGGTTTTCCTAGTCATATTTATTTCCTGTAGATTATCTGTTTGACTTTACAATCTTTACATGACAACATAATTTAGAATGCAGATTGTCCTAGGTTGCAGATTGTCCATCAAATGATTTTAACATTATCCTGTCAAATCAAATCCAAATAGGGTCAGATCCATGAAAGATTAAAAAATGAGATGAGTATTAATCTCAGAACACTTCCAAAGTATCTCCAAGAATTGCTCAAGGTCTTCTATTCTTTGGTGTATTTCCAAACCCTATGTTGCTATGTTTGGGAAGAAACCAGTGGCATGTTTGATGGCGTATCAAAATAAAAAAAAAACTTATCTCTGGTTTGTGGATGTATATACAATAGAACATCTTATTACTGGGGAGAAGACTATTAAATAGAAGCCTCAAAGGCTAATGTAAGGATAATTAAAAGTTGGCTGGCTAACCGAACTAGCTGTTCTATTGGCTATCTCTAAAATTGCTGGTTTTCATTCATTTTTGTACCATGTTTATTCAAGAATCCCCACTTTCTGAACAACCTAGGAAACAGCTTAAGAGATGTGAGTTACCATTCCATTGTGCTGTGCTGGTGTTTTAAGAGACATTTAGTTTTTACACAGAAATAACTTTCATTCATCAAAGAACACCTGTACTCCCTTTCCATTACTAACAAATTCAAACGGCTGTAAGAATCTTTGAAATAAGATATATTGTGATGGAATTTCCATGAAACAGTTCTGTAGCACCTGTACCAAAATGCTTTGCCCTTATTTTGTAAGACATTTCTAAAGTTTAATGTCATTTCCTGCAGCTGTAGAAAAAAAGCTGACATACAGTTCCTGCCCCCAAGTGCTCTTCCAACCACATTTTTCACCAGTATTTTTTTCTTTTTTCAAAATATTTTTCTTAGTGATCTAAATGTATGAGAAAGACAACTATCCGTTAAATAACTCAGAAGTGTTAAGATAAAACAGGCTCGGAATTCACCAGAGCTTCACACTATCACCTCGTCGCTTGAGAACCTATGGCCACATAGCCAGCTGCATATTTCACGTCTAGAAACTGCTAACCGCCTCCGCACTGTAAGGTACTGCTCCAGGGCAGTTCAGACCAGCGCGTGGAACAAACGGAGCGGACTTTCCCTGGCTGGTCACCACCCCCTTCCCGCCGGATTAAGCAAAAACATTTGAGGGTAGGAGTTAGGGAGCGGAGACTACATTTCCCAGCAGGCGTCGCGAAAATGTGTTCGCGCACGCGCCTCCCAGACTCCGGGAAAGAAGCAGCTTTGACGGGTTTCTGGGAGATAAACATGGCGGCCCCTGGCGTGAGGCTTGCTGTGGGAAGGCTCTTGGAGATATCGGTGGCGCCGGGGCGCCTGAGCCGAGTTTACAGCACCTCCCAGGGCTTTGCTAAGGTGCTAGGGCTGCCGAAGAGACAGATGACGAAGCTAGTGTACCCACTGCAGGAACTTGAGCTGTATCTCGACCCGGACTCGAGGCCTGATCTCCACGTTAGGCTCTTCGACCCCAGCCTAGACGACATCGCGAGCGCGGAGAACTTCTTCGCTGCCACCAGCAAAAACCGCATCGAGTACCTCAGCTCTGCAGTCCGTCTCGGCCACGCCCCGGACTCCTCCCGGCCTGAAGTGAGAGCCGCCACGGCGGATATTCACCGCTAGCAAAGTGTTGCCCTGTGTGCCGGCCCCCGCCGGCCACCTCGCAGTGCAGGCTCGGGGTTGTGCCGTCGCTTACTGTATTTCTTGTCACCCAACAAGAGATAGTTTCTAGCTTGGTGTGGAAGTATAGATTATTTTAAATAAGCGTATGTGTGATTTTAATTATTATAGAAAGCCTTCAAACATGAACTAAGCGTTCAGAAAGTTAATTCTGACCTTTTTTCCTATTTGAACTGGGGAAAACATGCAGAGACAAATTAGAATTTAGACAATGAAGAATAGGAAATATAGTTTCATTAATATGATGGTACGCAATTTGTAGTTTTCACCCAATCCAGGTTTTCTGTCATGTGCAGAAATAATAACTTATAGATGCCAATAATGTGAAAGATTTGAACTACTTTTGTCAGTGAAATTCTTTGGGTGTGTATTAGGCATGTTCTACAGATTTATGTTTTGTTTTGGGTCTGCTAAAGGCACTCCAGGAGCTTTGGTCTTGTAACTGTACCATTGCCCTGCAATTTTCTGAAGTAGTATAATGAACTGTTTTATTTATATATTAACATTGGATGTAGTCTCAGAAGACCATTTGAAATCTGCAGAATTCATATCAATTGATTCTAAGGAACTAAGCAGGGTTTCAAAACATGCATAGCATCCCCGAATCCTTCCCTTACATATCCCACAGATGTAGTGATAACCAAAAATATCCTTACAGATTTCAAAAATGCCCTCCACTGAGCCATTCTGATCTCGTTAGAACAACTGGTTGGCGTTGTTACCCTTCAGTGTGTATTTTGTTAAAAAGCAGACCCTTTGTACTGATGGTTGTTATCTTTTGAATATAATATTTTGTTGCAAAATACAGATGAGATATGCTCAATAGAAAAAGATCAAAGGAGAAAACCACCTCTTAAATTGAACCATTACCACAAAACAGTATGGGACTTCTTGAGAAAAAATGTCCCTCTAAACATGTATTTGTACATTTGAGCCAGTTTATTGAAGTAACATTTTTTACTTCAGAAAGCTATAAATATAGGGGCCTGGCCCTAGCTCAGTTCTTTAAGTGGCTGCTTCCGCAAAGCTGTCAGCCTCAGGTTGCTGTAGTTCGATCCCCACAACACTCCAGCCAGCCAAACCACCCCTGAGGGCATTCGAAGAAAAAAAAAAGCTATAAATATGAAATGCTTAATGAAGTTGACAGGCATTTTTGAGTAGCATAGGGGAATTAAAAGTAAAGGCTGTGGATATAAATGTTCAAGATAAATGTAAATTCAGGTCCTAGTACCTCTCCTCTCTAGTTCTCTCTCAAATAAATAAAAAAAAAAAAAGTAAAGGCTGTGGATATAAATGTTCAAGATAAATGTAAATTCAGGTCCCAGTACCTCTCCTCTCTAGTTGTATAATTTTGGACCAGATTTTTCACATCTGTAAAATGTAATATTATGCTCCTCAGGATTGTAGTTTAAAAAAATTAGAAAAAAAAAAATGTATTGGTACCTTGAAATCTTTTCAGTATTAGCTGTGTGTTAGGATTTGAGGTTTGACTAGCTATAAACCAGTCTATATAGCTTGGTGACATAATCAAATACAGCATTGAATAAATATTCAAATTGTTTGGTGCTCATTTCTCTTCTTTCTTCCTATATAAGGTGTGTTTCATAGGCAGAAGCAATGTTGGAAAATCCTCGCTAATAAAGGCTTTATTTTCACTAGCCCCAGAGGTTGAAGTCAGAGTCTCCAAAACACCGGTATGTTGAGATTTTTTAACAATCCAGATGTCTGGACTGTCTCTTGAATTGACCAAGATAAGTAAGAAATACTGGAAAGTACAAGAAGTTGTAATTGCTAAGTACCTAGAGAAGAGATTTCTTTCAAACAGGTAACAAAGATTCACTAAATTTCTCTGGGGGCAAAAAAAGATGTAAGGCTGGATTTATTTTAGTACTCTGGCCTCTTTGAAAAAAGCTCCCTGTGTCCAAATCTTCCAGAGAGTTACCAAAATAAATTGTTTTATTGTCATTCTGTATTTCCTTCTATAGAAGTGATCATCTGGTCCTACCCTGATTTTTAAGGAAAACAACTTTAAAGATTTTTACATTAGTTTTCCTATAATCTGTTGTACCTTACCAAGGTATATATGCACACACATTCTTACACATAAAATAAGCATTTTTTTTTTTTTTTTTTTTTTTTTTTTTTTTTTTTGCCCAGGCCAAGTTCTGTGTTTGTTTCCCCAGGCATATGTTGCTGCACTAACTTTTTATCATCTTCCAGTCCCTATATTCTTCTCAGTGATGCCAGTTCTACCATGTAATGTCTCTTAAGATAACCTTTCCTCAAAATTCACTCCCACTTGCTTTTACCATAATATCTCTGAATAGCAAAACCTTTCACCTACTCAAACATTCACTACCCCCACCCCTTTCATTGAGATAGAAACCTTCCATGGCTTCACTAGTGTTCATCCCTACTTCTTCATGTAATTGATTCTCTGGCCATATCACTAATCATTCTTCACATTGCCTAAACCCTGCCATCTTCATTCCTTTCCTGACTCACCTAGTAAACCAGCTAAACTATCTCTTCTAGGCAGGGTAAATCCCTTTCCTATGTAAGAGGACAATGGTTGAAACTTACTCTTTACGTTCCTAATCTGTAAGTTTAAAATCCCTGGTCTCTAATTCTAAAGTTAATACCCATCTGTTAATTTTCTAATAGATGGATTAAAAAAAAAAAAACCTGAACAGGAACTTAGCCACTGTTTATAAAAATACTTTCTTTGATAATATTGATTCTAAAATTCAATTTTAAAATTCTTGTTCTGATGAATAACTGTCCCATGACCACAAAAGCATGAATAAACCACATTTTATGTTTATGTCAATTTTTATTGGTACAGCAATTTCATAATTATAGAATTGTAGATGCTTTTTAAGAATGGTTTAATGAAAGTGCTAAAATTCACAAACCATACAAAACATCCTTCTTTTAGGGAAGCAGTAATCTAGATATAAACAACTACCAGACTTTAGAACTAATAGTACAGAAACCTCTAAGACTAATGGTAAGCATTTTAATTCATCAGTGCCATAATGCATGTCTCTTTACAGTAGAGATCATTCAGAGAATATTAACTAGTGATATTCATGCATTTTAGAACAGGGTGACTTTCATGGAGCATGAAATAGTATAGAGCCCAAAATATTTTGTCTATGTATTTCTAATACGAAATCTAGAGTTCTTTTCTTTAAAACTTTATTTTGAAAAGTAAAAACTAAAACAAAAACAGGTCAGAAACAAAGAACAGGTTAATATACAAAAATACAGATGTTACAGATCTTTAGAACAAGAATAGCTGATTAATAATAGTTGATATATCTTTTTTATTGTCAAACCTGTTGCTCAGATTAACAAATATAGTTAT
>NW_004524629.1:5532844-5535886 GCF_000260255.1 Octodon degus
TTTTTTTTTAATTTGTTTTAAAGGAAGTATAATAATAATTGATACATTAGAAACGGTACCCATTTAGAAGATCAAGATGACAGGTATTCAAGCCTAGGTTTTGTATTATACATTGCTGTCCTCAAGGTAGTTGCTTAGATTGCAGATATCAGCATACAGTCGGTCAAGGTGAAAATTCTACATATTAACTGCTATTTTCAAAAAACTGATGGAGATTTTTAGTACAATCACCTTAGCCATCCTGTATATATACTTGCATATTTTTCTCCTACCTTTTTTCTTTTCTCCTTTCTTTGATCTTCATTGTTTAATCCTTAAGTTCCATTTCTTTCTATTTTACTATATCTATTATACCCTTCAGGTTTTATTTCTTTTGGGTTCTTACACTAGGGAGACAGTATATTTACACATGTGGGTCTGATTTATTTCTCTTATGAGTATAGCCTTTAGTTGCATCCACTTACCTATTTAAGTTTTGAGTTTGCCTTTCTTTATAGCTGAGTAATATGCCATTATATAAAAATGCCACATCTTTTTCATCCATTCATCAGGTGATGGGCATTTTGGTTGCTTCCAAGACTTGGCTATGACAGATTGTGCTGCTATAAAAGTGGACACACATATATTGTTGTGGTACAATGTTTTCAGTTCTGGGAAAATTCTCAGAAAGGGAATAGCTGGATTGAATGGGATTTCTAGTCCTAGTTTTTTGAGGAATCTCCACACTGATTTTGATAGTGGTTGTACCAGTCTAAATTCCCACCAGCAGTGGAGAAGGGTTCCTTTTTCTCTGTAGCATCTCTCCAGCATTTGTTATTAGTTAATTTCTTTATGATAGCCATTCTTTCTGGGGTGAGATGGTATCTCAAGGTTGTTTTAATTTGCATTTCTCGAATGACCAGTTATGTAGAGCATTTTTTCAGGTACTTATTTGCCTCTTGTATTTCTTCCTCTGAGAAGTGTGTATTCATCTCAGATTCCCATTTTTGGATTGGGTCTTTAAATTTTGGGGCCCTAATTTTTTTAGTTCTTTATATATTCTAGATAGAAGACCTTTGTCTGAGTGATTATTAGTTAAGAGTTTTTCCAGATTTGTGGGTTTTCTTTTCACTCCGTTGGTAATTTCTTAAGTACTTGGAATTCTATTTTTAAGAAAGATGGAGGATAAAAGTATGACCTAAGCTTATCTTCAGCCCTTTGCCTCTATCTTTTCCTGAGTCATGACTAAGTAGCTAGGATTATATGCTTTCAGTAAATAGTTGCTGATTGAATAAAAAACACTGAAAATCATGAAATGTAGAAAGGATGTGTTATAAGTCAGCTTTTTTTTTTTTTGTTTTTATTCATCAGGGGCACACAAAGAAAATGAATTTTTTCAAAGTTGGAAAATATTTTGTATTGGTGGACATGCCAGGTTATGGCTATAGAGCACCTGAAGATTTTGTTGACATGGTAGAGACCTATCTAAAAGAACGAAGAAAGTAAGAAAAACTTTTTTATGATAGCTGCATATTTAGCACCATTGATATTTTTATCAATAGACATGTGATAAACACTTCAGTTTTATTGAATAACTTATTTTAGGTTTATTTTACTTTTACAATATTCAATACTAAAGTACTTAGGGCCGAGATATGTTACATTATTTTTTGGTTGCCACCTCTGAGTCTGATTTTAAATTGAAGGATATTTCTAAATTGAAAATATAAAGAATACATTAGCAGAGTTAATTTTAAGTAAACTGTTAGCTGGATAATTTTGAAAATAAAAATTGTTGTTTCAGGCCAGCCAGATAGCTTAGCAGATTAAAGCACCTGCTTAGGCAGACACAAGGACCAGGGTTCAATGCTGGGCATGCCATGAGGGCATGGTGGCACACACCTGTAATTTCAGCACTTGGAAGGCTGAAAACAGGAGTGTCACTATGAGTCCGATCTGCGTAGTGAGACCCTGTAGACTGTGTACTGAATACATTTTTTTTAAATTGTTGTTTAATGTGATAATCACTAGGTTTAAATAAACTTTAGAAAATTGTGATCATTCTTGAAATATCTCAGCCATCACATCTTCTGAAAATACCTTTATGTTTTTGTCTCCCTATGTAGTCAAGGGATATAAGGACAGTTGTACTTAAGAATTGTACAATATAGAGAAAAATGTTAAGGTGTTTATATAACTTGTTTTTGTAGTTTTACATAGAAACTGTGATGAAATATTTGCAAACAAAAATGCAAAATATAATGTGTTTGGTTTCTGTTACCTGTTCATCCTAAAGTAATATTTAAAAAGGTAAACATTTTGGCGATAACTTAAATTGGATTTTAAGTTATTGGAGAAAGGGGTTCATGCATCTTTATGTAAAGTCCATACAGATTTGAGTTTAATACATGCTTGCTGAAATAAATTAAAATATTTAACAAATTTGGTTATGAAAATAAACAGCATTAAGACTCAGTACCATAGGATGAATTTACTCATGAATTCTGAATTCCTTTTGCCTAAATTTTTAAAACTTGAATTGAAAATTATTCAAAGGAAAATTTCTTAATAAATATGAGTGGTAATAAAAATGAGTGTATCTTACTTTGCCATTAATCTTCTTTTCTATATTTTGTAGTTTAAAGAGAACATTTTTACTAGTAGATAGTGTTGCTGGAATTACAGAAAAAGACAAAATTGCCATAGAAATGTGTGAAGAATTTGCATTACCATATGTGGTAAGTGTTTCTTTTGACCCTTGTTGCACTAAGAATACCAGTTCTTTATGTTTATAAATTCCTGCACACATTTTTAAATGAATGAGCAAGTTTTGCTTCTTCAAAAGATAAAACTACCTTTAAGTTCTGCAAGACTTATTTTTTTCTCTCAATGTAAAGTTTTCAAAATTATAACCAAAAATTTTTTATATATATTGAGGTGTAAAGGTTGAGGAGAGCCATTTGTATACTGTTATGGTTTGTGTCTAGTTGTCCCCCCAAGCCTCATGCAGTCATGGGGTGAGGACTTGTAGAGTTTGTGTTAACTCATGATCCACTGGGATTA
>NW_004524629.1:5537261-5539294 GCF_000260255.1 Octodon degus
GCGCCCAGACTATCTCCTTCTTTCTTGAGCGGAGATCTTGCTAGGTAGCCTAGGCAAGCTTCAAACTCTTGATCATTTGGCTTTGGCTTCCTGTACCTCCTGAGGGGAGATGGGAGTTATTATTTTGGTTTGCATTTCTCTAATGATTACTGATGGTCAGCATCTAGTCATCTGCCTTTTACCCATCTGAATATTTTGCTTGAGAAAATGTCTTAAGTCTTCCGCCCCTTTATAAAAGTATTTCATTCTTTTTAAATGGTACTAAGCCACTTTCGTATCTTTGGAGTTAATAAAATTCTTAGGGTTTGCAAAAAAGTCCTTTGAAACATTAGGAATAATTTATTAGGCATGAAAGGATTGATAATCTACGTCGCAAAAGTACTACATATTGTCACACCACTTTTATTAAATAATAGTATTGCTGTTGTAACATTGGCATCAGGAATCATAAATTCCTGTTTTAACTGAAGGGAAAGTAATACTTCTTTCATGAATTGGGACAGGGTAATTATATCTCCTTTTAAATAGCATATCCTGGGTTTAATCCCCAGCACTACACACACACATTATGCACATATGCACAAAAAGATAACATTAAATTTGAAGTTAGGATGTAGTTCAGTGGTAGGTAGAGTACTTGTCTGGCATGTGCAAGGCTGTGAGTGCAAGCCTCCACACCACACACACACACGCACACAAAGGAAACAATACCGTGTACCTATCAGCATATTGGCCTTTATGAAGAAAAATTCCCACTTGAGGTGATTTGCAAGTTGTGCAAAGCCACTTACTTTCTGCTTTTCATTCCTCCCATTAACATTTCTTTCTTTCTGTATTTTAGAGAAGGGCCTACAGGATGTTCAGAGTCTCACTACTAGATAAGACTCCTAGTGAGGGGCTGGCGAGATAGCTCAGTGGTCTAAAGCACCTGCTTAGGCAAGCTTAGGCAAGTATGCAAGGACCTCGGTTTAATCTCCAGCACCACATGCCATCCCAGCCCGCCCCCAGGGTGGGCTGAGCTGACCATTAAAAAAAAAAAGAAAGAAAGAAAAAAGAAAGAAAGGAAACATTAAAAAAAAAGAAAAAGACTCCTAGTGATCCGCCTGTTTACAGCCTCCCAAGAGCTGGGATTACAGGTACATGCTACCACTCCCAGTCTCAGTTGCTGTCTCAGCACGCCCCTGCCAGGGGCTTTAATCCGCTGAGCTATTTGGCCCACCCCTGTTAGCATTTCTAAAGGCTAGAAGTGATTCATCAGGAAATTTAATTTTTTAGCAAGGGAAACCTGATAGATACAAGTTTACTTTTAATTGACTTTGTAATCACCCATACCTTGACCTTCTTTCATTATGTATCTGTATTTGGACAAGTAAAATTGTAGATTTACTGGAATATTAATTATGAGAGATAACCTGCAAAGCACCCAGTTGCTAATTTTTTCTTTCAAAGTATTGTAAGGCTGAAGCATCAAAATGTTTACAAGTTATACTAGGTTAATGTGGATCAGCCTAACAATATTAAGTCCTGTCTCTTAGAGCACATGATATAATCATAGGAAACAGCAGATGGCAATTACAAAGATGGCTGAGGGGTCCTTAATTATCATAAGTCTAAGATGTTATAGCCTTGTGTGGTGAAAGCTCTGTTAAATACCAAACACCTAATGTATATTTTATTATACTATTATACACAGGAAGTCATTTATTATTCAGAGTAGATTCTTTGGGGAGTGTTTTTACTTTATAGATGAGGAACTTGACTGAGAGATTAAAATGTGTATTTTAATTCTAATGCTTAAAATTCTCTTTTCCTAAAAAAAAAAAAAAGAAATTCTCTTTTCCTACAGATGGTATTAACAAAAATTGATAAAACTTCCAAAGGACATCTTTTAAAACAAATACTTCAGATACAAAAATTTGTTAACACAAAAACACAAGGATGTTTTCCTCAGTTGTTTCCTGTAAGGTAAGACTTAAATTGTTAAAACAACTTTATGTACTAAAAACCTTTAATATTAAATGTTTCTGAAATCA
>NW_004524629.1:5540239-5551660 GCF_000260255.1 Octodon degus
ATATCAACTATTCTAATTGTCTAACCTGTTTTGAAACTGGATTTCATAATGGTAGCAGACAAAATGTTTTTTTCCTGAGCTGGTAATTTTTGAGTTTATGATCAGGTTTTATAAGAAAACATAGGTGAGGGCTGGGGATATAGCTCAGTGGCATAAGTGCCTACCTGGCAAGTGCAAGTTCCTGAGTTCGATCCGTGGTACCAGGGGCGGGGGAAGTGGGGGAGAAAACATAGGTATATACTTTCACTGTATATCATGTGTACATCAGTTCTATAGCAGAGGTAGAGCCCTACTCCTCTCTGATTTCCTCACTCAGACTTCTCTGTGGAAGGCACTATGCTAGCTGCTATAAGGAGAGGGGAAAAAAACTAGGCAATACTTTCTTATATATAAAACTGTTCTCTAACAAATCATTTTAGGTTCTTTCAATCTGTATCACACTTACACTGTAATTGTGAATATGCCTCTCAGAATCCCTTTTTCCTACAAAACACTCTTCTTCAACTTACATTCTGGTGTCTATCCTGTTCATTTGTCTTTGTCCCACACATACAATGGAAATTCGCTCGTGGTGGGAGTAAAATTCTAATTGTACTTAGGGCCCTGATCATTATCGTATAAAAACAATTGTTTAATAGTTTTAAATAAAATTGTATAAAAGCTCTTCATTTTAACTGTTTTAGTAAAGAGGAAGCATGAGACTTCAGCTAAAAAGGTAACACAAACATGTAAGAAGCTATGGCTAAACAGCAGCATTGTTTGCAAAAATTGTAAGTTTTAGTTGACCATCTACTGGCTTTGAATTAATAGTACCACATGGTTGGGAAAGATTTTCCTTGGACTTTGTCAGTGAAAATAAAGTGCTTAAGACTGGGGAACGTTAAGGCAGTGGTCCCACACTACTATATAGCTAGAGCCATCTGAAAACAAATGGTCTTCAGAAAGGCTATAGCACTGGATCATTGAAAACAATTAATTGATCTTCATGATAAACTTGTTCGCAGATAAGGTTGTAAGTTGGAGAAATTGAGTTGCAGTGGTGTTTGCCAAAATAGAAACAGCAGTGGATTAGACAGCCATGGTTTTCATACTAGCTTCTCTGTTTCCTGGCTGCCAATTCAGAGTGACTTCTTTTATCTTCCCTTTTATTTCACTGGAAAATGTGATCACAAGAAGGAATAAGGAAAATGTATTGTGACTGGTAATCTACACATTAGGCACAAAATGGTTGGTGTCAGTAAGTGGAGGATCAAACTTATGACCCAGGTTATCAGTTAGCTGGTACTTTTTAGGGGCATTTCCTCCTTTAGATGTGCCAGCTTTCTGTGCTCATAACCGTCGAGTCACTGCTGTCACCACACTCACCATTGGTGATCAAAGGCACTGCAGGCCACGTAGGTAGCATTAATAAAGTCTTAAGAACTGAGAGATAGGAAGTGCACTTGCATTCAAGAGCTTCATTAATTGTTACAGTCAATATAGAAATATACTTTAGCTCTTAAAGCTCCATGCAGAAAATAGTAACGTGTCTTTCTGTTGTTACTTGCATAACCAGATCCTAGGCCAGTGGTGGTAAGCCTACGGTAAGCATGCTGCAGTGGGCTGTTCTACTAAAAGTTCCAAAAGATTCGTCATCACTGGCAGACCATCCATCCTGAATGGAGCTTGATCTATTCACAAATGGTTACTATAAATTGTGTCTCATTCTCTTCATGTATGCTCAGGATAGGAGACAGATGAAGGGTTTTTTAATTTTTTTTATGTATTTGGTTCAGGGTCTCACTACACAGCTCTGAATCCTAGTGGTCCTCCTGTTTTCAGCCTTGCTAGGACTGCGATTACAGGTGTGCACCAGGACGCCTGGACTTGGTGGCCAGTGTGGCATGTGGTGCTGGGGATCTAACCCTGGTCCCTGTGTTTGCCTAAGCTATCTCACTGGCCCTTGAAGTTTTTTTTTTGTTGTTGTTTTTAAATTGTGTGTGTGTGTGTGTGTGTGTGTGTGTGTGGCCAGCTCAGCCTACCAGGGGGCAGGGCTGGCTGGCATGTGGTGCTGGGGGATTGAACTGCAGTCCCTGTACTTTGCTAAGTTTGTTCCAAGGAGGTGCCCTAGACCACTGAGCCATCTCACCAGCCCTGAAGTTTATTTTTAAGTGTTGAACTTCATGTCAGACCTTGGTTCAGCAAGTTAGAAAAGTACAAATGATGAAGGGCACCTTAAAGACTGATGCTTAATAAATGATATGTAAGAGGTAGCACAATATAATGTCTTCTGTGGTATTTTTATGTAGAATTCCAAGCAGATGAGGACAGAGAAAATTTTGAGCTGATATAAATATTACAAATTCACAGTGCCATACTTAGTGTGTGAACCATCTAACTTGTATCTCTCCTTTAAATTTTATAACTTCAATTATAAGAATCATTATTGGGTATTTTGTTCGGCTTTATTTTGGCTTTGGCCAAAAAAATCTAAAATGCTGTACTTTATTAAGGGAATCAGCAATACAACAGGAGATATTCTTACCTGCATATAGAGCTATAGTATAGTCATGTCTGAGACAAGGTGGTAAAACTCAGATGGATGGATGGATGGATGGATGGATGGATGGATGGATGGATGGATGGATGGATAGATGGGTGGATGGGTGGGTGGGTGGGTGGAGAGGGGTGGTTTGTTAGGTTGGATGAGTTGGCAGCCAGACATAAGATACACAGATAAATAAGAAAATAAACCCAATATTTCGAATTACTGGATTTTAAAATATTATAAAAGGTTTGGGAAAGAAAGAAAAGTAGAACAAAATAAAATACTGTGCTTCGTAAGAGTTTGCAAATAACTTTAAGGTAGATGACCTGCTACTATGTTTTTTTCCTTTTCCCACAGTGCTCTCACCTATTCTGGAATCCATCTGTTGAAATGTTTTATAGTAAATATAACAACAAATCTTAACAGCTCCAACTTCAGATGACATTTCAAAATTCTTTTCCGATTGGAGTTAAACACCTGGAAGGATTTCAGCATTATTTTAAATGCTGTGTTTCTAATGTTTGCACAGGGATCACTTGAGTTTTAAGACCTGCATCTTCCCAAAGCAAGATGAATTTGTGCCTGGGTGTAACTGAATTATGCTGCTCATTGTAACACATACTCATCGGTTTTTCTGTTTTAATAAACTTACAAGAGCACATAGAAAAAGAAAACAAAACCTATTACTACTGTGTAGAGAAAGGTTTGTCATTTTATTGGACTTTTATCTTGATGTCTACCATGTATTTTTCTAATGTTAAAATAGACAAGTAAAAAGCTGTTTCTCTGTTAAACAGGTTAGAAGAATAAAAGCTTATATATATATACCTATAATTAATCTTGAGTCCTTATTTGAATATTAAAAATTATTCTTGATAAAATTTGGTTTGTGAATCAACAAAGTGATCATTTGTTGGAGATGCACCATTCATTTCACACTGGAATCACCCACCTTCAGGTAAACACAGGATTTAAGTTAGGAAGATAAGAAATAGGAAGACCAAGGTTTTTTTTTCTTTTTTTTTAAGCAGATCATATATACTAAAATTTGAAACAACTTGAGCACCTAATACTATGTTTATTTTTTATCCAAGATTCTTGAGACCAGAAGTGTTTCAAATTTTGGAATATCAACATAGGCTTCACTGATTGACCATCCCAAATTTAAAATCAGAGAAATGTCCCAAAATCTGTAACATTTCAAACAGTTTGTGCTCAGAAGTTTCCGATTTTAGATCTGGAGATTACAAACTGCCGAAAACAGGATGTCTGACAATGCTGCAGGAGAGAAGCTGAACCACTTTTCACGTTAACTCTGGATTTGAGGTCACCTGCATCAAAATCACCTGGATTCCTTGTTAAAATAAATATGTAGACTTAGTCTCATGCCCTAGTTCATGTTTACCAATCTCTGAGGAGAGGCTTGGAATCTTTTTAAACAACTGACAATTTGACTGTGTACCACTTCAAGAACCACTGGGATAGGTAAGTGGGAAAATACATAAAGCAGGCAGAAAGGGCAAAGGCTTATAAAATTGCCAAAGAAAAGGATGCTTTATATACTAAGTACTATTTTCTTCAAGTCTGTAACAACATAAAAGTTAAGACAACTGTTATGGAAACTTATTCACATAATTCTACTAAAGTTAGGACATTTAAAATATATATCAAACTTAGCATCATTAGAAGACATTCAACATGTCCTGATAGAAGGTGAACAAATTAAGAGAAAGTGGTTTTAACCAATCTCTGGTAATATAATTAGTAGCAAAACTCAAGTTCTTTTGATGATAGTACCCATCAGAGGCTACAAACACTGATATTCCCAAGTGAACTTTCCTGTTTTAATAAACTTACAGGAGCACACAGAAAAAACAAAACCTATTACTACTGTGTAGAGAAAGGTTTGTCATTTTATTGGACTTTTATCTTGATCTCTACCATGTATTTTTCTAATGTTAAAATAGACAAGTAAAAAGCTGTTTCTGTTAAACAGGTTAGAAGAATAAAAGCTCATATACATATAATCTTGAGTCCTTAACTGAATATTAAAAATTATTCTTGATAAAATTTGGTTTGTGAATCAACGAAGTGGTTATTTGTTGGAGATGCACCATTCATTTCACACTGGAATCACCCACCTTCACACAGGTAAACACAGGAGTGGTGCCAATGAAGTAAAGCCACCCTTTGAGGTGTCTCCTTGCTACTCCCCCACCTCACTTCCTGTCTAAGGCACAGAGGCTTTTGGCAAACTGAATTCTTAGGTCCTAATTCACCAATAAATTACAAAATTTTTCAGTTTTTCTGGGACCTACCAGTCTCAGTTAAGGAAGTGCATCTATTTCTCAAAGACATTGTATGACACCTTGTATCTTAACACCTGACAAAGTCAAAGCCAAATGAAATGATGCAAAGCTACCAGAAATGTTTATTGAACCAAAATGAACTGGGATATTGCATGGAAGCAGCTCCTCTCTGAGCATAGCAGTATTCCAAGATCTCAGCAACACCCCTTAAAACACAACCATGGACCAGTTTGTTAACTGCTTGAAAGTCCCACATGTAAACAACTACACTCCCATTAAAGCAAAAATGTCATCAATGTCATCTGTCTCTTTAACAGGTTCTGGTGTTTTTTGTCTGTTTATGTGCACCTTTGTCCATGAATTAGTTTGACTTTCACTACTTCTTGTGAGATGTCCATGAATCTGATTCTCCTTAATCAGTGTGGCAGGATTTGAAAGTCTGCTACTCAGTAGCTGCTTACTGTTTGGGTAGCGATCAGTTCTCTGAATTGTGCAGTGTGAGAGACCCAACTTAGTACTGGTGTCCACAGCACTTTTCAGAGGTTCTTGAGGAAGCTGCTGAATTTCCTTTAAAAGAGTTGACTGCCACTTTCTCTGCGGTTTCCTTTTTCTTAGTAAAAGTTTATTCTGTGATCTTCGTCTCAGATGATGCTTTGAAGTTTTGATACCTGAGCCATAAAGAAGGCAGTTGCAAATAGATGTTTTTATGCATTCTAGTTTCTTTGGCAAACTAAAGGACAGAGAAAACAAAACATGAGTTTATTAAAATGCCAAAAACTTGTCCATCACTATTGTACCTGGTTTTTTTAATCAACTTCCAACAGAAAATACACAATTTACTTACAGGTCTTATGCGTGTGTATAATTCTAGGATCATAACAAAAAATAAGGAAACAGCTTCAAACAAAATCTGTGTTCTCAAACCATAACTTCCCCCTGATTCAGGTTGAAGGTCAAAGTGTCTCCATTTTGCCCTCAAAGTTAACCAACTTCTAAAAACACCTCTGTATTTCAGGACTAGTTTTCCCTCATATCAGATAACCTATTCATAATGTAACAGAAATGGGGAAGTAGAAATGGGGAAACACCACAAATTTTAAAAATTGTCAGTGTATAATAATCCATTTCTTGGTATGTAATTTGTGTGGCAGGAATGAACAAGGAAAAAAATATTAGTGAAGAGGGAATTTATAAAACAGAAGGGTCAGTGATATGGCTCAGTGCCACAGCGCCTGTGTGGCAAGTGAAAGGTCCTGAGTTCAATTCCCTGTACCAAAAAAATAAAAAGCATTTGGAGGCTCGGGATTAGACTCAGCAGTAGAATGCTTGCCTGGCAAGCTAGAAGCCCTGGGTTCACTATCACCAAAAAAAAAAATAAAGTAAATAAACCTCTCCTAAAAAAAAAAAAAATAATAATTTGCAAAGGCAGAGTGCCGCAGCCAAGGTTCTCTCCTCTGTGTGCCATGCTGGCCCTGACCCTGGGGGCACACTGAGATGGTGACTGAGAGCATGGTGGCGCGTGCCAATAATCCCAAGGTTTGGGAGGGTGAAAACAGAATCACTACAAGTCCAATCTACATAAGAAGACCCTGTACCAAATACATATAATAAATAAATAAATAAAATAAACCTCTCCTAAAAAAATGAACCTCTCCTAAAACAGTAACATAGGACTTACGTGGTTTTTTTTTTTGTTTGTTTGTTTTGCTTTTGTTTTGCTCGGAATGCCTTCAAGGCATGACTGGCTGTATTGTGTTGTGGGGATCGAACCCAAGCAACCTGAGCCTGACTGCTTTGTTGAAGCAGCCACTTAAAGAACTGAGCTATGGGGCAGGCCCCCTGGACTTATGGCACAAATGGACAGCTTTCAGCTACAGTGTAATTCATACATCATACTTAAGTGTAGCAAACACAAACAGCTGATTATTTTAGGTTTTTTTCATTTTTAAAATTTTTTATTCATTTTAATGAGAAAAAATAGCAATGAAATAGTTTCAAAACAGGTTAGTAGGACAGTTACAAATGGTCCCATTTTGTAGTGATTATACATATATATATTTTCCCCTCCACATAGGATGTACTAGCACATGGTTCACTGGTGCTATGCTGAAGATGCCTCACTTTGTGAAATTTTAAAAGATTAATGTAGGTCCATGCTCCCTATCACTTCCCTCTCCTTTTTAAAAATAAAAATCTGACATGGTCCATCATACTGAAGCAACACATAATCTCAGTTTCCAAACCATCTTTCTGTTATAAGCAGTGACTTTTCAGTGGGGAGAAGGTGGGTGTGTACATCTGAATTGAAATGAGAAGAGCATGAATGAATGCAGAAATCACAGGACCTTTTTTTTTTTGCGGAACCGGGGATTGAACTCAGGCCCTTGTGCTTGCCAGGGAAGCGCTTATTCCACTGAGCTGTCTCCCTGGCCCCTAGAGGACTTGAGTTTTAGATCTCCAAACACCTTGAGAAAAATCCACCATTTGCTCATCTACAAAATAAGAACACTACCTACCTCACAGAATTACTGTATACATTAAAAAATTATAGAGTATACTACAAAAATATTAATGTAAAAACACTATTTTGGGAGGTATAGGCTAATGATACTATCAATAAACAAGTTTTTATGCCTTCACTGACTTAATCATTTTCATCTTTACTTTATCTTTGCCTTGAACAAATGCCTAAATTTCCAGCCTAGCATAGGTCTCTTTTAAGTGACTACAGGCTTCCAGGGGATCACAGTATGAAAATCCCTCCAGGAATCCACTGCTTAGCTGTATGCAACAGCTTTTCCTACAGCTCTTGGTAAAACTTGCAACAAGGCCTCCATTGTGCACCGATTTTTTTTTTTTTTTTTCTGAAATAAAAATGTATTTTCCATAGTTTTTAAAAATCAAATTTTTGGGGCTGGGGAGATGGCTCAGTGGAATAAGCGCTTCCCTGGCAAGTGCAAGGGCCTGAGTTCAATCCCTGGTTCTGAAAAAAAAAAAACAAAAAATCAAATTTTTGACAGTTATAATGGTTCACCCACAGGAACCAGTATAAAGCCCTACCAATAAGAGATTATTAGGGCCAGCCAAACAGCTCAGCGGATTAAAGTGCCTGCAGGCAGGCACAGGGGCAGAGGGTTCATCCCTGGGCCTCGACTGGGGGTGTGCTGAGATGGAGACTGAGACTGGGCATGGTGGACACACCTTTAATCCCAGCACTTGGGAGGCTGTAAACAGGAGAATCACTGTGAGTGCGATCTAGTAGTGAGACCCTAAATACCCTGTAAACCCTTCCCTAAAATACAGGATAAAAAAAAAAAAAAAAAAAAAAAAAAAAAAGACTATGGTACACATATAGAACAATGTCTGATGGATACATAAAAAAGTTGATTCAAACAAATGACTGCCTTTGAAAGAGCAAAATAAGGATGTTTATGTTTCCTTCTGAAATTGTTACCACTGCCATCTATTACTCTTTCAATAAAAATAAATTTAAGAATCACAAGAAAAGGAAGATGTCTATACATGAAGAGTTTAGCTTCTACAAATATCAAATCTAACACTGGTCCTGGTGGTACAGCATAGGCCTTCTGCATCCACGATGACATGGTGCACAACAGCCACCTCTCCCACTGGAGTAGGAGCTTCCCAAGAACTAAGTCTGTCTCATAGTTGTACCTCCAGGCTTAGTACACTAAAACATTCTTACTGCTTCCTGAATAAACAAATGGGAATGATAAAGAGGATAAATGAAGTCCAATTCACCTAAATTTACTTTCTTCTTCTCAAGGATTATCTTTGCCCATAAAACAGTATCAACAGATGAAATAACACTTTGAATAGATCTCACATTAGTACCTAAAGCCCTGCCAGACATCTCTTTTTTAAAGAAACCTGAATATATACATAATTTTTGTAATATACTTACCTATAACCTAGAGCTTCTACATGTTTAAGTCGGTTACTTTTAAGAAGTTTGTTACCCAGAAATGTGGCCTGAGCCTTCAGTTTTTTCGTTCTGCACCACACAACTGCCATTTGGATTTCTTGAGAAAGTTGTATAAAAGTCTTGGCCTCTCGGAATCTTTGCACAAAACTTTGGGCATGGATAGATCCTATCACTTGCTGAGAATTTTTGGTTGTTTTCTTTAATTTGGACCGAGAACATCTAGATTCAAAGCTGGTCTCCTAAAATGTAAAAAAGTAAAATATATGAACTACTTCTAACTTGCAAATATACTAAGAAAGAAATCTGACCAAATCAAAATTTCAAAATAGTATTTTTAAAAAGATTTTTTCATTTAGTAAAGGAAGACTTTTTCAATTATTGCACTATCCTTTTGTCTTAAAAAATTTCATTTTTTATCATCTGCTCCTAACACAACTTAAGTTTTTCCCTCACTCCTCCTGCATTCCATGCTAAGACAAAGCCCATTCACTACCAAATTAAATGGACACAGGAAATGCAATATAAATATCCAGATGTGTATGTCCAACACACAGGAGAATAAAATTCCACATGATTAAACAATGCCCAAAGTCCAATGGCACGGAAAAAAAACACACTGGACATCACTAGACTGTCACATTTGTTGTTACTTGATTCTATCCTGAATAATCTTCCTCAATCATGGGTCATAAATGTTACTGAAGACACCAAATAGAAGGTTTGTAGGGCCTTGCAAAGCACTCAGCAGGGTAAGACCATCAGCTAACAACACTTTATTAAATACGATTTAAAAAAAAAAACTTACCTAAGCAGTACTAAGATCATTTCTAACAAGTCACCTTTATTCAATCTTCTCTTTCTGTATCAAGTTAGGATTTTACTAACTTACTATTTATTTATAAAACATGAAACCTACCAAGTCTGCCTATAATTCTCCATTCAAAGTTTATCTTCTTCCCAAATTTCTCCCACCCAGGCAAATTTATAGTCCATCAATATTTTATTTGGTGATGATAAAAGAAGTTCACTCTAAAGCAAACAGCATGTTGGTGCCAAGGGCTAAAAATACTATAGTGATTACTCTTGAATAAGACGGATTCTGGCCAGCCAGCTTCAAAAGCAGTTTCAAGGGTAACAAAGCACCATGGTTCTCCCTGAGACACGGAACTGAAAAAACTACTTTGGAGACTTGTGCAACAGTAAAGAATACAGACGAAAACCAAACAGCTTGCATTGCGTGTTTGGTACAAGCTTATCAGCCTTTCTATGCTATAATTTTCTCATATGAAATACGAAAAGAGCAACAAAAGCATCTACCTCACAGGGCTTTTCTGAGGATTATAAATTAACCCATACAAGCATTTGGAGCAGTAACAGCCACAGAAAATAATATCTATTACTATTATTCTTTCCTCTGAACTCATGAATTGGGCAGAATTGGACATAGGCTGGAGTCTGTAAAAGGTTCAAGAATGAAATACTCTTTAGAAATGATTAAAAGAACCATCACAGGAGCTTTGCTTTGCACAACCCTCCTCCCCCGCAAACTCTGCAAAAGACAGGCTAAGCCAGACAGCTATGGGGCCCAGGTGAGCCCTGCCTGGCCCACTGAAGCAGGAGCTTTGCTGAACTATGCTCCACTCAGCTTCAAGGGAGTCCTGGTGAGCCCTACCCTGCCCCCACCATCAAAGGAGCCTTACAGAACTTCAGCCTGCCTCCTATCATCTTTGGAGCCTTCCTGAGCACCCCATACACAAACTGTCTTGGAAGTCACACTGAACCACGGACAGCTGGAGCTTTGATGAGCCTATCCTGCCTCCCCCACCACACACACTGTTTTGGAAGCCTTGCTAACTCAGGTCAGTTCCTCTTACTGAGGCTTCAAAAATGTCAAAAGGAAGAAGTAAAAGGCAATCTCAGATCTCCAGCAAACCCAGAACAAGGCCAAGAGACAAGGACACAGAAGACACCTAAAATTTCTAAAATGATAGTAAATGAGGTAAAGAAAGAACCCCACCAGGATATAGAAGAAATCAGAGGGCCAGCCAAATAGCTCCACGGATTACAGCCCCTGCAAGCAGGCGCAGGGGCTGGGGTTCAATCCCTGGGCCTGCCTTGCTGGCCCCACCCCTAGAGCACAGAGACTGGGCATGGTAGCTTGCCTGCAATCCCAGTTCTTGGGTGGCTGTAAATGGGCAGATCACTACAAGTGTAATCTAGTAGTGAGACCCTGAACACCCTGTAGACCCTTCCCTAAAATAAAAAAAATAAATAAATCAGATCAGAAATCACCTGTCAGGTAAAAAAAGAAATGACAACACTAATGAAAGAACTTCTCAGTGCATCTAAAGACACAGATGAAAAAAATAAAAAAATAAAAATAAAGACATAGATGAAAAAAAATGGAGAATAGAAAAATTATGGAAACACTGAATAAACAATACAGGAAAAAATTAAAATACATGAATCAGATACAAACAGATATCCAAAACTTAAGAATTCCATTGAAAGCTGGCAAAACCTCTTAAGTTAAACTGAATATAGACTTTCAGAACTTGAAGACAGAGTTGCTGCTAGTGATAGCAAAAGGAAAGATCTTGTTTCAAGGGTTTTTTTTTTTTTTTTTTAGTTTTTGTTGG
>NW_004524629.1:5552227-5566440 GCF_000260255.1 Octodon degus
GAAGAAGAAGAAGAAGAAGAAGAAGAAGAAGAAGAAGAAAGAAATTTAGGAAAAGAACAGAATATTGGAAGGAAGAAAGAAGAAGGAAGAAGGAAGAAGGAAGAAGGAAGAAGAAGAAGAAGAAGAAGAAGAAGAAGAAGAAGAAGAAGAAGAAGAAGAAGAAGAAGAAGAAGAAGAAAGAAAGAAATTTAGGAAAAGAACAGAATATTGGAAGCCAGTAGAGAAATTTTTAAAAAATTAATTTTTTTTTTTTTTGTGGTACTGGGGATTGAACTCAGGACCCTGAGCTTGGCCTGGCAAGCACTTATTCTACTGAGCTAACTCCCTGGCCCCTAACTTACATATTTTGAAAGCTGGTAGAGAAAAGAAACAGATCACGTATAATGGAAAGCCCATTAGAATCATCACAGAATTTTCAACAAAACCATCAAGTCAAGAAGAGCCTGGAATGAAGTATTTCAGGTCTTGAAAGAAAACAACTTCCAACTCATGTTGATGTATCTGGAAAAACTATCAAATTTAAGAGAGATAAGATCCTTCCATGACAAAGAACTGAAGAAATTTGTGACCACCAAACCAACCCTACAAAGAGTACTTACAGATATTCTAGAAAGAGACAAAAACAACCACAACTTCAAGAACAGTAACAGAAAAGAACCAATGAGCAGAGCAAACAAATTGGAAAAGTGGGGAACCTACAGCAGGAAAGTAACATGACAAACATAAGCCAGTACATATCAATTATAATCATCTATGTAAATGGCCTTAATTCACCAATCAATAGAAGCAGACTGGCACAGTGGATCAACAAACAAAATCCAATAATATGCTGTAGACAAGAAACACATTTAACTCTAAATACATAGACTGAAAGTTAAAGGATGGAAAACAATACTCTATGCAGCAGGAACCAAGAAAAAAGCAGGGGTCACTATTCTCATTGCTGATAATATCAACTTCAAAACAAGCATGATTAAAAGACATAAAGGTCACTACATACTTATTAGAGGAAAACTGTCAGAGATAATAATCATAAATTTATATGCATCGATGTAAGACCACTCAACTATATAAGTCAAATTTCAACAGAAATGAAAAATCAACTTTAAAAAAGGGCCAATGAGATAGCTCAGTGTACAAAGCACCTGCTTAGCCAAGCACAGGGTCCAGGGTTCAGTCCCTGGTACCATATGCAGCACCAGCCCCACACCTGGGCACACTGAGCCAGCAACCGAGGCTGGACATGGCGGCACATGCCTGCAAATCCAGCACGAGGGAGGCTGAAAACAGGAGGATCACTATGAGTCTGAGCTGCACAGTGAGACCCTGTACCAAATACATTAAAAAAAAATTAGCAATGACACAGCTTTAACAGGGGACTTCAACATCCCACTGTCACAAAGTGATAGATCAATTACATAAAAATTTAGCAAAGAGAAGCCGGGGAGATGGCTCAGAGGAATAAGTGCTTCCCTGGCAAGCACAAGGGTCTGAGTTCAATCCCCGGTTCCACAAAAAAAAAAAAAAAAAAAAAAAAAAAAATTAGCAAAGAAATAACAGAATTAAACCAAACTTGTGAAGAAATTGACTTGGTAGAACTTTATAGTGTTCTACCCAACATCAGAATACACATTCTTTTCAGCTGCACATGGGATGTGCTCCAAAATAGACCATATACTAGTACATAGACCATTTAAATAAAAGCAAAGGAACTGAAATTATCCCACATATGTTACTTCATAGTGCAATGAAACTAGAAATTACTAACAAAAGAAATCAGAAAAACTCCGTAAGTACATGAAATTAAATAACACCATTCTGAAAAATTAATGGATCACAGATGAAATTAAAGAAGAAATTAAACAATATTTACAATCAAACAAAATTACAGATACAAATTACCAGAACCTGTGGGATGCCATGAAAGCAGTCTTTTTTTTTTTTTTTTAACCGGGGATTGAACTCAGGCCTTTGTGCTTGTCAGGAAAGCACTTATTCTACTGAGCTATCTCCCCAGCCCCGAAAGCAGTCTTAAGATGGAAATTTAGAGTGGTAAATTCTCACATCAGAAAAACAGAATGAACTCAAGTAAACACCTCTAGCTCCTACAAAAAAGAAGGGCAAGTCAAGCCCAAAGCCCAAACAAGGGAGAAAGTTATAAAGTCAGAGTAGAAATTAATGCAATGGAGAAGAATACAAAGAATTAAAGAATCAAAGATTTGGCTCTTTTAAAGAATAAAACTGAACAATGCCTAGCCAATCTTATCAAAAAAAAGGAAAGACAAATTCATGCAATGAGGAATGAAAAGGGCAAAAATCACTACAGACCATACAGGAATTCAGAAGATTATCAATACCTTCTTTGAAATCTTTACTCTCTCACAGAATAGAAAACACAGAAGAAATGGACAGATTCCTAGGTACATATAAATTACCAAAGCTCAATCAAGAAAATACAGAAATTCTAAATAACCCAGTATCAGTGAATAAAATTAAAACTGTAAGCAAAAGCCAACCAACAAAAAAAGCTCAGGTCCTGAGGGATTCACAACTGAATTCTACATTGAAATTTAGATAAGATTTAATCCCAACCCTACTCAAACTCTTCAATGAAATTTAAAGGAAAGCAATTCTCCCAAACTCATTTCTGGAAGCAAGTATTATTCTGATAGCAAAACCAGAAGACCCAACCAAAAAAAAAAAAGAACAGGAGACCAATCTCCCTAATGGACATAGATGCAAAAAACCCTCAATAAAATACTAGTAAACAATATAGCAAATCATCAAGAAGATTATACATCATGACCAAGAGGGGTTCATCCAAGGAATGCGGGTTGGCTCAACATACACAAATTAATAAATGTAATACGCCACATCAACACATGTAAAGACAAAAATCACATGATCATATCAATAGATGCAGAAAAAGCTGACAAAGTACAACATTCAGTCATGATTAAAAAAAAAAAAACCTTCAGAAAATCAGAATAGATGGACTTTACTTCAACCTGATAAAAGTCATCTATGGCAAACCAACCGCCATATCATACTAAATGGACAAAAACTGAAAGCTTTCATTTTAAAACAGGAACAAGTCAAGGATGTCCATTGTCACCACTCCTACTCAATGAAGTTCTGGAAACATTAGCTAGAGCAATTAGGAGAGAGAAATAAAAAGAAAAACTGAAAAGGAAGAAGAAAAATTATCATTATTTGCAGAAGACATGACACACTACATAGAAGACCCCAAAAACTCCACCAAGAACTTGTAGGTTTAATAAACAAATTCAGTGTAGCAGGATATAAAGTCACCTCTCAAAAATCAATAGCATTTCTGTACATAATGACTGCACTAAGAGAGAAATCATGGAAACCACACCTTTTACAATAACATCCAAAACTGAAATATTTAGAATCAATCTAAAAAAAAAAAAAAGGATGTAAAAGCTTTATACAGTAAAAATTATAATTCTCTGAAAAAAGAGATCAAGGAAGATTTTAGCAAATGGAAAGACATTCCTTGCTCATGGATAGGAAGAACCAACATTGTGAAAATGGTCATACTCCTAAATTGAATTTGAATTGAATTGTTATACAGACTCAATTCAATCCCAATTAAAATACTATGAGTATACCTCACAGATCTATTTATTATTTTTTATTTTTTGTATTTTAGGGAAGGGTCTACAAGGTGTTCAGGGTCTCATTACTAGATCGGACTCACAGTGATCTGCCTGTTTAGTTTCCCACAAGCTGGGATTACAGTTGTGTGCCACCATGCCCAGTCTCAATTGCAGTTTCAGCGTGCCCCAGGGGCAGGGCCAGCATAGCAGGCCCAGGGATGGAACCCCAAGCTCCTGAGCCTGCTTACAGGTGCTTTAATCCACTGAGCTATTCAGCTGGCCCTCACAGATCTAGAGAGAACACTCATTTCTAAAATTCATCTGGGGGGCTGGTGAGATGGCTCAGTGGTCTAAAGCACCTATTTAGAACAAACTAAAAGCACAGGGACCGCGGTTCTCCCCCAGTACCACATGCCAGCCAGCCCTGCCCCCTGGTGGGCTGAGCTGGCCACACACACACACACACACACAAATAAATAAAATTAAAAAAAATAAAATAAAATTCATCTGGAACCCAAAGAGACCTAGAATAGCAAAAGCAATCCTGGACAACAAAGAAAAAGCAAGAATAATAATAATCCCTGACTTGAAATTATACTGCAAAGCTACTGTGACAAAATCGGCTTGGTTCTGGCAAAACAAAAACAAAAAACAAAGGCAAAAAACCCTGAGGGATCAATGGAACAGATAAGAAGATGCAGACACAACTACACACACACTTAGCCACCTTATCTTTGACAAAGGGGTCAAACATGTTCACCAGAAGAAAGATAGACTCTTGGGGCTGGGGAGCTGGCTCAGTGGAATAAGCGCTTCCCTGGCAAGCGCAAGGGCCTGAGTTCAATCTCCGGTTCCAAAAAAAAAAGAAAGACTTTAATAAATAGTGCTGGAAAACTGGCTTTTCATATGCTGATGACTAAAATTAGACACATGTCTATCACCATGCACTAAACTAAATTTAAATATTTAAACAGAAATACTAAATCTACTGGAAGAGAGAGTAGGTACAGACTTCATGAACAAAAACTACTGCATGAGAAATATCAAAAAGAATTAACAACTGGGAATCTCATAATTTTGTTTTGTTTTGTTTTGTTGGTACCAGGAATCGAAGTCAGGATGTTGTGCTTGCCAGGCAGGCATGCACGCCACTGAGCTATCTCTCCAGCCTAGATCTTAAAAATTTTCTGTCCAACGAAAGAAATCACTATCAGAGTGAAAAGAAAACCCACAAATTGGGAAAAAGTTTTAACTGACTGTCCCTCAGTCAAAGGACTTCTATCTAGAACATATAAAGACATAAAAAAAAAAAAAAAAAAAAAATCAGGCCTCCAAAATACAATGGCTCAATCCAAAAATGGGCATCTGAGATGAATACATACTTCTCAGATGAAGACATAGAAATGGCAAATAAATATATGAAAAAATGTTCAGCATATTGCTCATTCAAGAAATACAAATTAAAACAACACTGAGATTCTCTCTCACCCCAGAAAGAATGGCTAACATTAAGAATTCAACCAATAACAGATGGTGGTGCTGTGGGAAAAAAGGAACCCTTCTCCACTGTTGGTAGGAGTGTACACTGGTACAACCACTATGGAAATCAGTATGGAGACTCCTCAAAAAGCTAGGATTAGAGGTTCCATTCAAGTCACTATTCCTCTCCTGGATATTTTTCCAGAAAAATTGAAAGCATCATACGACAGCAATATATGTATACCCATGTTTATAGCAGCACAATTTGTCATAGTCAAATCTTGGAAACAACCCAAATGCCCATCAACTGAGGAATGGATAAAAAAAGATGTAATTTTACACGACAGAGTATTACTTAGGTATTAACAAAAAAGATAAACTTGAGGTTTCTATAAATAAATGGATGCACCTAGAGACCATATTCATAAGTGAATAAATTAGATTCACATGTACAAATATCATATTGTTTCACTAGAATAAGAGTCTGAAAGAGTAAATAAAATCTGACAGGTAGGATAGATACTGTGCAAGGGAAAGAATCTGTCAAAGGGAAGGAATAAGTGGGATGAGGAAAAAGACAAAAGAAAGGAGGAAGAAAAAGATGTATTTATGTATATATACATGATGGCTTGGATAATTGTACTGTTCATTTCTACGTCTAGTGAAAGCAGTTAATGCTTAATTTCTTTTTCTTCTCCATTTTAATTTCTTGTAACTTTTTAAAAACCAATTTTACATGCCTGTATCTGGTAATCTAAAAACTAATTTGAAGATAACATTATGTAATATAATAACCATTGGTGAATTCTTACTATTTTGTTTAATGAAACTCTGGATCTTTTTTTTTCTTTTTTTGTTCACTATTTTTTATTATGTTTAAAAAAAGAAGAAAAGAAATGATTAAGAGTTCTTAAGTACAATGGAAAAACTAATCTACAAAGGAAGCCAAACATTTTGTGAAGACAAACTGTCAAGTCATGACCAAGTGATAAAAGAGCGACACTGACTTATTTATCCACTATTACTTTCAGAATAAAGAGAATTTACAGACACTAGTAAGTCTCATGTTAAAACTGAAGCCTCAATTTTAAAAAAGCCTCAAGACAACCAAAGATAATAACAAAAATGCTAACAGTTGCTAATAATATCTAACCACAATAAATGTTTAGCATACATTCCAGACTCAGTTGAACACTTTACATGCATTAAAACTAACCCAATCCAGGACCAACGGGATAGCTCAGTGAACTAAGCGCCTGCCTAGGCAAGCACAGGGACCAGGTTCAATCCCTAGCACCACATGCCATGCTGACCACACCCCCAGGTGCACTGAGCCAAGTCCGAGCTTCATAGTGAGACCCTATACAAAACACATAAAAACAAACAAACAAAAAAAAACCCTAACCCAACCCTATAAAGTATATTTTATTATTACAGAATAGAGGGACATAAATGTCAAGGAACTTATAAGTCACCCAGCTCTGTAAGTCAGCCAGATGCAAACAATCTAACTGCAAATCCTATACTCTTAACTACAATACAATCCGTATTTATGATGGAATTTATGGTCATTTTAAAAGTTTAGAGAAACTCCTAAAATATTCCTGAAGGCATTCTAGTGACCAGATACACTTAAAATATCCCTTGTCTCTACGCATTCCAAAGTACATATCAACCTAGGGATGGTGACATACTCCTGTATCTCAGCTGCTCCAGAGGCTGGGTCAGGAGGATCACAAGTTCAAAGCCAACCTGGGCAACCTAGCAAGTCTCTGTCTAAAAAATAAGGTTGGGGATATAGCCCCGCACTTCCTGGATTTAATTCCCAATATTAGACAAAAGAAAAAGAAAAAGGAGAAGGAGGGGGAGAGAGGAAGAGGGGGAGGGGGAAGGGTAGGGGGAGGAGGGGGCAGAAGGCCAGAGAGGAGAAGGGAGGGGGGAAAAAAATCATACACTAAAATGACACCAAGCTTACCTGAGAATTTTTTTAAAAAAGCACGATTCTAGTTTATTCCTGCTAAGTAACACCCACTGTGAATTAGTAGAAACCACGGCTGCACTAAATTTAGCCAAACTAACCTGAAAAGCTTTGTGCTTGAGCTGCTTGCAGAAAGCCCTCACATCAAATCCTGATGACTTCTCTGCGAGGAGGAAAATCAGACACAAAAATTTTAGGCACACTATTTTCAAATCACAAACAAATTTTTAAATGAGTTACCTGTTTTGCTAGGTTACCATGGAAGAGATAAAGCATGCAAAAACTATGAAAAAACAAGAGAAACAAAGAACTTTAAGTGCTTAAGCTCAGAAAACAGATAACCATACCTCACTAAAGATAATCAGTATGGGTTAACTAGAAGAGATATTGAATTTCTTACTAAACAATACATGCTTTCAAGTGGTTTATTTAATTAGAATGTATGCTATCAAGGCAAATTACCTTTGAGAACTTTCTTATTTTTTACTGGCTGTCCAAGATCCACATTATTCTGTACACTGATCTTCATTTGTTTAGCCTTTTGGGAAATTCTAAGTAAAGTGTCTTCAGTAGATCCTGGCGTTTGTTCTTTTTTCAAAAAAAGTTTATTTAGCAACTTAGTTACTCCTTTAGCTGCAAAAGCTGTAGGCCTTTTTTTCTTAAAGATTTCCAGGTAGGGCTGTCCCAGAAATTCAGTAATATCAGCAGGAAAGGTAAAATCGTTGAAGTAAGGCATGGGTTGAATCCCAGAGACCTCTTGAAGCAGTGCAAACAAGGGCTCGTATAAAGAAACCAACCTTCTTAAAACATCTTTATAGAGAACCCTAGAAAGAAAAAAGGGGCTCATAAATTGAAGTAATAATAATTTGTACAATACAAAATAAACTGTAAGATTTAAAACTGAAATGTATGGCTATCAGCTCTTTCATTGTAGGTAAAAAAAATACTGTGCATTTGTAATCAGATTAATCCAGCCCAAACAGAAAATTCAAAGTACAAAATGTTACTCACAAACAACTAGCTGAAGATGTGTCAAAGAATTAAAAAAAAAAAAAAAATCCTATGGGTAGTTTTATCTAGATCAGTGATGGAAAACCTTGTAGAGACAGGTGCTTAAACTATAACCCAAAACCCACTTATTTACAAAATACTAACACTGCACTTAAACTTGAATACTGAGGTTTTAGTTTAGAAAAAAAACTCCTACATTAAGAAAACAACACACATGCCACAAGCTGCTACCGCTGATCTAGATGATGAGATTTCAGGCAAATTTCATGTTTACTTAGTTATTTGTAAATTCCTTAAGATAAGCATACATCACTGCTGTACTCAGCAGAAATTAAATCTCTTTTCACCACAAAAAAAGAGTAACAGGTTAAATATTTTTAAATGTTCGGTAATTCAAATGTTGTTACTTCTAGACTAAGCAGGGTAAAAGGGTAAAATCCATATTTATGATGAAATCTGTGGTCACTTTAAAAAGTTTAGAGAAACTCCTAAAATATTCATGAAGGCATTCTAGTAAATGGACGCACTAGGGTAAAAAACAAGATGTAAAAACAGTATGTGAGGGCTGGTGAGATGGCTCAGTGGTCTAAAGCACCTACTTAGAACAAACTAAGCTAAGCAAAGCACAGGGACCGCGGTTCAATCCCCAGCACCACATGCCAGCCAGCCCCGCCCCCTGGTGGGCTGAACTGGCCACACACACACAAAATACATAAATAAATAAATAAAAATTAAAAAAAAAAAAAAAAAAAACCAGTATGTGAAATACTCAGTGGATTAAGTGTCTGTTTAGGCAGATGCAGGGGCCAGGAGTTTGATCCCCAAGCCCGCTGTGGCAGCCCCGCCCCTGGGCCATGTTGAGATGCAACTGAGACTGGGCGTGGTGGCACATGGAGGATCCCTACAAGTCCGATCAATGCAGTGAGCCCCTGTACACCCTCTACACCCTGTACACCTTGTCCTAAATACAAAAAAAAAGTATGCAAGATAATCAGATTAAGCCATTAAACCAACGTTTCCATCACTGAAGACAGAAAATATTTTTTTTCAGTTTTGTTAATTCAAATTAAATCTAATGATTCAATTCTGAATCTATTTAGCCATTAAATCATTTTCACAATATATACTGAAAATGTAACAATATGCCCCTTTAGCTGGCAAGTGCTACTAGTGCTCTTTATATTGATAGTACATGTCAAAAAAATGGCAGTACCTCAGGTGCAAGAGTGCATACAGGTCAAATTGTATTTCTCATTGCCATTAAAAAACAGAAACAAAATAAATAAATAAAATAAAAAACAGAAACCAAGTGGCACAAAGAATCAAGCTATTCCCAGCACCAGAATCATTTTAAATGGCCCGTTACAATATAATTACTGCCAACAACTTATTATTCCAGTTCCTATATCTTAGGAATTAATTTATTTCACCATTATGTGTTAGACCAATCTCATGGGCTTCAGATAAGAAACCTAGTCCTTTGTCATAACCATCAGCATTTGCCTTCCTAATCTATAAGTAAACTGCTAAAATGAAGAAAAGGAACTCCCCACACCTTCAATATATGACATGAAACTACATGAGATACTCATAAGAAAACTAGGATGAGTAGAGAAATGAAAGATGTCAAAAGTATATACATACCATAATCTGCTTGCCAGTCCAACCATGACAAGGTTTAAAATAATGAACTCTTGCAATCCTAGGTGTTTCACAGTCAAACTAGAGAATCAATTTAAGGTGGGAAAACAAAACCAAAGTAATTGGGTTTTGCAAGTTGCAATTAAGAGAGAAGAAATAAACTGTAGGTAAACAGAATCTTCTTGAAGGTATTAAGACCTTAAAAACACATTTCACTAGCTAGATGGTAGCAGTGCCTGACTCTCAACACTCTGGGAGTCTGAGGCAGGAGAATCTTAAGCTAGAACCCAACCTGGGGAACTTAGCAAGAACTGTCTTAAAAGGAAAAAAACTTAAAAAAAAAAAGGCCAGGTACGTAGCTCAGTAAAAAGGTGCTAGGTTCAATCCCATACTTTAAAAAAACAAAAATCCACTGCAAAATATATCCTTAAAAGTACATATACTCTGGTAGGGATCCATTATTAAATTTACTTTCTAAGATTAAGAATCTGTCAATGCTCTTAGCATAATACATGCTAGAAACAAACCAGAAGTCTCTGGCAAGGATCACCTCAGTATTTACTGAGAAAAGGAGACCAACATTAATTTTAAGAATTCCCACAGATCAAAACACAGACTCTAGCTTACAAACAGAAATACTGCCAAATATATCCCAACAACTCCCACTCCCAAGAAGGTATTTCAGTACATTCAAGGATACAGAAATGCCTTGCAGCAGCAATCCAACAAGCGGAGTAAGAGCTTGCAGGCTCCTAAAACCTTCATCAACACCAACTCCACCACTGGCTGGCTGGGGATAATACACACTTTGGTAGTTATGCTCTGATTTTCACTTGACAAAAATAGAAAAACATATTACATTCATTTTAAAACACAAAGTATGTCTGTAACAGTTTTCAAAGGCAGGTCTGCTTGGAAACAACTCATTGACATTTCAATAAAACCTGTTACGGTTTGTACGTAGGAGTACCCCCAAAAGCCTCATGTAGTCACCAGGGCAGACTTCTAGAGGTTGTGATGAATTCATGATCCAATGCTGGGATAATGCTGCTGGGGCCATGAATGTAAGTGCTACACCTGCCCGGGGCAGATAGCTGGATACAGTATAAGGAAGAGGGAGAGGTTTGCTGCTGCTACCGCAACTGCCTGTGCTCCTGCCTTTTTTGCTCTTGCTGTTTTGCTGTTTTCCGCCACCATGAACTGCTGCCCTCTGCCATGTGCCACTCTGCCTTGGAGCCAGCCAAATACGGAATGAAACCTCCACAAACTGTGAGTTAAATAAACCTCTCCTTCCTTAATTTTGGATGTCAGATATTTTGTCCCAGCAACAAGTGAAAAGTAACTGATACACCTACTGTGACCCAGATTTCAATGTCATGCTGGTCCCTCACACACAACAATGGGTAGATGTACTACCACAAACATGAAGTGCCCCTTATTGAAACAGAATTTATACAGCTGAGGTCTAATTGGTTAGATCCCAACATCAAGCAGAGAAAGCCCAAAGGGTGACCACAACAGGACATCAAATTCCCAGCCCATCGCATCACAGGTAATGAACTCACTTGGAAGAAAACAACTCAGGTAGGTCTTCAATCAAACTCTTCAAATTCATATTTTTCAAACGTTTTAAACATTGTTCAACCTGAAAAGGGAAGAGCACCTCAGATTGATAGGTACATAACACAGGCATGATCACTTACAGGACCAGAAAAGCAAAAAAAAAAACAGACTTCCAAAGTATTAAACATACTAAATATCACAGGATCCATTTTTTTTATGGATAGAGAAATACAAAGCCCAAATAATTGATTCTGGTTACAAATATGGAATTAAGAATTACAACACACCAAAATGAGCCTGATGCTATCTATAACAAGGGTAAAAATACATATAAAGTAATTCTCAATAATATAATTTTGCTGAGGCAACACTAATTACAATAGTGAATTATGAAAACTAGAGTAATTTACTAAAAACTAAACTTACGCAGTCCATAAGTACTATCTCAGAGATGAGGAAAGTGATTCAGTCATTGAACAAATATATGAACACCCACTCCATACAAGATATACTGGAAAATAAAGTGGTTTATGAGATACTTCTCAAGTTTTAGTAGTAAATATAAGATGACATGTAAAGTATTTAATGTTAAAAATCCTTTAAGATTACAATACTCTAGAGTCAGTTTTTCTCCACAGCAGTTACCACCACCTGACTGACTCTCTTTCTCTCCAAAGTATACTCTAAGCTCCACATGGACAATGTATTTTGATCATTACTGCAACCCAGTTCTTACAACAGTGTTGAGTAGGTGCTAACTTTTTTTTTTTTTTTTTTTTTTTTGGTGGAACAAGGGATTAAACTCAGACCCTTGTACTTGCCTGCCAGGGAAGCGCTTATTCTACTGAGCCATCTCCCCAGCCCCTATTTTTTCTTTTAAAAAAAGGTAGTCTGTAAACAGACGCAGGGACTAGGGGTTCAATCCCCGGGCCTGCTGTGCCAGTCCCGCCCCCAGGTGCCCTGAGAAGGTGTGGTGGTGCACACCTGTAATCCCAGCTCTTGGGAGGCTATAAACAGGAGAATCACTCTAAGTCCAATCTAGTAGTGAGACCCTGAACACCCTGTAGGTCCTTCCCTAAAATACAGAAAAAAAGACAAAGTCATGCACATACAAAATCCTGTAAGAATTCTGTAGCTGTCAGGAACTATCCCACAAAAGAAATGCCTGGGACTCCATCCCTATACTGAGGGCTATAAAGACTCAGAAGGTACTACACTGGCAACAACACTATCATGCTAGAGCTACACATTAAAAACTCAAAGTTATGGATTTTTCCTTAACAACATAGTTTTCCAGATAATGGCAATGATAATCCTTAAACACTCTGGGCTCAACTCTTAACTTTCTCAAATTTTAAATCTGGATGTCATCCTTTGGAAAAATGCACTGACAAAAACAAAGACAGTAAGGTACGTGGACTATAATAAATGAACTATGATTCAAAAGAAATAAAAGAGAGTCCCAGCATGGTGGTGCACGCCTGTAATCCCGGCAGTGCAGAGGCTGAAAACAGGAGGATCACTAAGAGTCCTAGCTGCGTAGTGGGAATCTGTACCAAATACATTTAAAAAAAAGAAAAAAAAAAAAAAAAAAAAAAAAAAGAAAAAAGGATGAAGAGACATGGATGAAAATAACAACAGTTTTTACACACCAAAGAATTGGCACACAAAAGAAGAATCAAGAATATTTTCTGTGCTTCACTTCGGTGAAGGTTAGAGAGGCTAATTCTAGTACCTAGCTTTTGAAGACAAAAACAAAAAAAAAAACAAAAAACGAGCTCTGAAGTATATAAAAGTTCTTTGTAAACTGTGAAATGCTAAGCAGATATACAGCAGTAGAGTAGTGACAATACCTGGCCAGCAGCAAAAGCATGAGACACACTGCAGGATCCCAGAGAACCAAAACACATATACATCCTCACAATACCAAAGCACAGAGTGTGGCAAATGCTCTAAGAGAACTACAAAGAAGAGTTCCAATAGCCGAGTAGAGGAAAAAATGTAAATTCAACTTCACTAATAATCAGAAAAATGTAACTTGAAATATTACATGTTAGAAAGAATATCACTACCAGGAAGGCTTATAATGGAGTTTAGAGGATGAGAAAGCTTTCCACATGCAGGCAGAGGCTGGGCATGCTAAACACATGGGGCCAGAAGAGCAAGGACTCACAAGAGAAAACAGACATGGTGAGCGCATAGATTCAAGTTGGCTGGAATACAAGGTAAAAGTGAAGACTGAGTTAAGAAGGCTGAAGAGACCAGACAATAGCAGATCTCATAAGCCAAGATGAGGAAACTGGTCAGGACATAATGGATAAGTATTAAAATTAAAGTTGCTTTAAGATATCAACCTGGCTTTGGTGTACAGAATAAGCAACAATGTAGCAAACACTAGGGGAAGAAACATAAATCAGGATAATGAGACAACTCCAAGTTGACAAGATCTAAAACAAAAAAATGGCAGAGAAGAGACCAGACGCACAGAAAGTTTTGACTTGCCCAACAACTTACCAATGTGACTTACTAAATGAACTACATTAAAAAAAAAAAAAAAAAAAAAAAAAAAAAAAAAGACAACAAAATACTGAATTGTAAGACTGGGTAATTGTTCAGAATCTGGAAGCAAGAGGGAAATATGCTCAGCTTAAGGATTAACCAATTTTTTAGATATTAGAAGACTCAGACAAAAGCTACCCAGAGAAGAAAAAAACTGCACCCTTACTTTGTATAGACATTATTGTCATTAAATAATACAACTATTTACTGTAATACGAGATCTTTCTTCATTGAAGAACTCTTCATACTTTTGCCTTAAATTGTAAGTTTTATCTGTAAGGTTAGTGACTATGTGTATCTTTGCACTCCTAGATTCACACAGCACCAGGCACAGTGCCTAGACAGAAAAAGTGGTAAAA
>NW_004524629.1:5567982-5568822 GCF_000260255.1 Octodon degus
CGCGGCCAGGGTCATCTCACTCACTCGCGGGGCCTGCGCTCTGGGTCTGTTCAGGATCCCGCAGCCCGGGTCATCTCACTCACTCACGGGACCTGGGCTCTGGATCTGTTCAGGATCTCGCGGGCCTGGTCATCTTACTCAGTCCCCGGGCCTGCGCTCTGGGTCTGTTCAGGATCCCGCAGCCCGGGTCATCTCACTCACTCACGGGACCTGCGCTCTGGGTCTATTCAGGATCCCGCAGCCTGGGTCGTCTCCTGTATATTTTACTTAAAAATGCTTTCATCTATCTTGAGATTTGAGGATTTTGTCACTTTAGTGACCTGGAGAAAAAAATCTTTTAAAATGCAATTTGCTTAAAAACTTAAAAAGATAGCCTTCCACTTTCATTGATGATGAGAGTGTATCAGACTAGAGCCGGATAAATAGCTCAGTAATCTAAAGCACCTGCTTAGGTAGGTGTAGGGAGTAGGGTTTGATCCCTGGCCTGCCGTACAGTGCTGGCTCTGAGCCCGGGACCCGACTAAGATGGCGAATGAGACTGGGTGTGGTGGCACTCCTGTAATCCCAGCACTTGGGAGATGAAAACAGGAGGATCACTATGAGTCTGATCTGTGTAGTGAGACCCTGTACTAAATACATTTAAAGATAGATGGGGGGGAGAGAGAGAGAGAGAGAGAGAGAGAGAGAGAGAGAGAGAGAGAGAGAGAGAGGTGTAAAGCATAGTTTGTTCATCTTTTTATACACCATCAGACAGTGCTGTGAATGATGCCATTTAAAATTATAAAGTTGAAAAGCTATTTTTGGATTCCAGCAACTCCAAAGGAATACAGGAAACATTTA
>NW_004524629.1:5568922-5574257 GCF_000260255.1 Octodon degus
AAAAAAAAAAAAAAAAAAACACCTCTTGCAAAGTGTTGCATGCCACCTCTGGCATAAAATGAGGAGCACCCTGCATAACCAAACACCACTTGCATAATTAATAGTGAATAAACAAATAAGCACATAAGAGACTCAGTGTAAGAGTTTCTCCTCCATAACTTAGTCTCTGAGCTGGAGGGCCCAAGTTTGTCTTACACTCCAAAAATTACATAAAATCACTTTTTACCACAACTTGCTAGATGTACAATTATTCCAGCACATTACTGATTAGATTATATATTCCATAATAAACACATTATAATTTTGTTCAAAATAGTTTTAGGATTTTAATGATGTTTAGAAAAGTGTTTCTTAATGTCTAATATTTTTTTCTTGGTCAAATCACTAAATCTTTGAACTGGACAAATTCACTGTTACATATACTGCACATATCTAAAAATTTGTACTTAGCCTACTTAAAACAAATGGGAAAGAATTACTTTAAAAACTTTTCTTTTGAACAAAAATTATGTTTTGAAATGGTTACTTAGGACAGGCAGCAAGAGAGAGTCTACACATGAGGTCTCTACAGATCTATAAATCACAAGTAAGATTTCCACATATTACAAAACAGTAAGTGGCAGTGTGAGCTACATCTTCACAAAATAGCAGGCTTCCTCCTCACCTGTTTGAGGGCCAAATGGGGTTTGTGGCGGCCCATTCTGTTGTGGTTGCTGTAAAGGACCGAACATAGCACATCTGTTTCTGCATCTAACATGTGGCTCCTCAGAGATTGTATGACGAGATGGCATTCTTTAATTACAGCTGCAATGCAAAGTTCTGAAACAGATGTTTGATAAGACTTAGTGTGTATTTCTACATTGAGCATACGATATGAAAAATATGGTGAAAAAATCTTGCCTTGCTTTAATTTCTTTAAAAAATTAATCAACCTACATAAACATAACAAAGGATTCTAAGTAATTGAGAAGTTGGGAAATAGTGATAAATGATATAAACTCCAGGAAACAATTAACAGAAATCAAAACAGAACATCACTTAGACAATAATATATTTTATTTCTTTATATCATACTTTAGCATGACTTAAATAATCCTTCCTGTAATAGTCACTTGGGTACACTTATGCCTGAAGTCCTTGAAGCTGGGCACATGTCATATTATCTCTAAGTCGCCCCATTTTGCTATACATGCAAGTAAGACAGAACAAATCAACAGCCTTCAAAGTCAAAGGAACTGGGGCTGGTGAAATGGCTCAGTGGTCTAAAGCACATACTTAGAACAAGTTTAGCAAAGCACAGGTACCACGGTTCAATCCCCCAGCACCACATGCCAGCCAGCCCCACCCCCTGGTGGGCTGAGCTGGCCACACACACACACACACACACACACATAAATGAAATTTATAAAAAATAAATAAAAGTCAAAGGAACTGTTATTTGGATACCACTTTTAACATTGACAAGAATATGCAGCCTGTACTCTGCATCCAGAGGTTCTACCTCTGTAGATCCAACCAACCTCAGATAGACAATACATGGAAAAAACTGCACCCTCTGTAGACATTGTCATTAAACAATACAATATAACAACTATTTATATAACATTTACATTATATTGTAAGTAATCTGGAGATAATTGTGTAGGCTATATACAAACACAACACCAAGGGACTTAAGCATCTGCAAATTTTGGCATGGGAGGAGTTCCCAGGACCAATAGATCCAAAGCACAACTATATTAGGAAAAAGAAACCACGATGCCCACTATAAGTTACAGTATTTAGAGAACACCCGACTAAAACATAGGTGCCTAAATGTTTCCTAATCTGAAAAGCTAAAATATGGATAACAGATCTACGGGAAACATCAGATCATTTCATTAGGTGGGTGGAAGACAAATTTCCTACATAACTTGGAGAATTTTGTTACAGTCCCAACTACTGCAGGGAAACAACACTAACTTCCGTGAGAATGAGGAATTGGTTTATTTCCCAGGCCTAACTGGAACCCTCTTAACGACTTTCTGAGTAGAGGAAGATGGATCTGTAAAACGGGAGATGTGTAATCTGACTGGTTGTATTTACTGGCAAAAGCTTGCTAAAACATTTGATAATTGCTATAATTTGTATTTATTTCCAGACTATGCAGTTCCAAATCTGTTTCTTAAAAGATCAATGCTTTTATTCTCGAAATCAGACCTAGAGGCTGGTACTATTTGTATTCCCAAAGTGTACTGAGGAACAGAATGGTTAAGTAGCCCCAAACTCCTACCTACCCTGCCCCACTGCCTAAATAACAATCCTCATAGGTTGGTATGCACAGAGCACTCGATCCGCAGTCTAGGAAAGAGGTGACTCGCATCATTCCGCAAGGGTTAGGAAGACAAGCTCTGCTTTACAGACAAGGAACCGAGGTTCAGACACCGTGATTAAGGAGCAAAGCGCTTGAGCGTCGCCCCACCCCCGCCCCCTGGAGGCAGAACAAGGGAAAAGGTCGAAAGGGCAAGCACGCGGGGCCCCGACCGACACACGGTCCCCGACCCCAGCATCTGTCTACGTCTGCGGAGGGGGGACCACAGTCAGTCCCGCCCGCAGCCCTTCCCAGCGTCCTCCGGGTCCAGGAAGCCCCGCCCCCCACGTGCTTCCCGGCCTTCAGGCTCCCGCAAACGTCAGGCCGCCTCGCCGGACCCTCACTCACTCAGGGCAGCGCCGGGGTCCCTCACTGTCACTGTGCTGCGGCTACCGGCTTTGGGGATCTTTACGCGGTTCCAAGGCTCCGAGCCGGGCCCCACAACAGCAGCCATCTTGAGTGGCAGGGGAGGCCCTGTGGTAGGCGGAGCTGGGTGATACCAAGTGGCGTGGCAGACTGAGGGGGGAAAAGACGGAGTCCGAGAGGTGACGGGCGGGCCCGGGGGCGGAGCGAGGAGTCCGGAGGAAAACTGAAGACTGGGAAAAGCTAGACAAAAGTCCAGCCCCCAGTAACCTGGTGAGAGTTTCTTGGGGAGGAAGATTTAAATTGGTACTACTCCTTCAGAGTCCCTGCAACTCGGGCGGGGAATCGGTATCCTAAGGCCGCCCCTCCTGTGAGGTACTAAGCCCCACTGTTTCTAACTACTTCCGGCTTCTTAGAGCGGTGGAAGCTGAGGTCCCACCCCCAAGGCAGCCTCAGCCAATAACAGAACAGAAGTGAATTTTAAAGCATTGTACGAGCTGTGGAGTTTGTAATGCAAAAGGGATTTACACTAAGTAGACCAAAAAGGCTCCTGCGTGGGTTAGCTAACAACAAAACCATCACATCAATGAAATCTAGAGGTCGTCTGACTGTTCACATCATTCCCACCCTCCCTCCATCAGTGTCCAAAATTAGAAGATATTTCAACTTGTGCCGATCTTTATCACACTCATGTTTCTGATAGTTTATTTAATCTGAGCTGTTCTGATGTCTCCACCATAATGCTTAATGCCTCCAACATAATATGGATGTGGATTTTGGACATAACCACAATTCTTCATTCTAGCTCTGCCATTTATTAGCTCTGATCAGTGGAAAGTTACTTATTTCTTCCAGACCTTTGTATCCTTATGGGAAAAATGAGAGTGATGATAATAGTGTCTACCTCACAGGATTGTAAAGTGTTTTAGAACAATGCCTGACATAAAACATCTACTTTTTTTTTTTTTATGGCTGGGTCTACAGGGTCTCACTATGTAGATCGGACTCAGTGATACTCTTGTTTTCAGCCTCCCAAACGCTGGGATTACAGGCGCACACCACCACGCCCAGTGTCAATCCAGTCTCGATCGCTGTCTCAGCGCACCCTGCAGGCAGACCGGCACTGCGCGCTGGGGATTGAATCTCGGCGCTTTGCTCTGCCCAAACAGGCGCTTTAGCCCGCTGAGCTATCTGGCCGGCCCTACTCTTATTAAGTAGTATTTAAAGTAGTTTTCCCCCTCTTGAACTCATATTCTGTCTGTCTGTCTGTCTGTCTGTCTGTCTGTCTGTCAGTCTGTCAGTCTGTCTGTCTCCCTTTGCATATACTGTTTCCTCTATCTAGACCATCTCGACAAAACAATTGATGTACGGTCTTCATCTTTGATTATTTTTCCTAAACATCTTGTCTTCAGTCCTCAGTTCTTATCTTTACATAGAGACCCTTTAATATATTATAGTCCGGAGTATATTGTTGGCCTGTATACCTGTTAGTTTCCTGTTGCATCTATAACAAATTACTATAAACTTAATGCCTTTAAACAATAAGAAGTTCAAAATTAAACTTACTGGACCAAAGTTGAGGGGACTAGTTCCTTCCAGGGTAAGGTCTAAGGGAGAATTTGTTTCCTTGTTTTTGATTTCACTTTGTTTTTGGTTTCAGTCCTGGGGCTTGAGCCCTGGGCATTGACTCTCCAAGTCACCAAGTTGGTTGAGTTTTTCAGTTGCTGTGCTTGAACTTACAGTCCCCTGCCTCATCCTCCCAGCATGCTGGAATTACAGGCATACACCACCACGCTCAGTGTGTTTATTTGCTTTTTCCAGCTTTTGGCAACTGCACTTATTTTCTGGTGCGTGTTCTCACCTTCTATCTTCATAGACAGTGGCATAGCATCTCCCAGTCTCCTCTCCTGCCTGTCTTCTTCTTTTCAGGTTCCAGAGGATGCTAGCAAGGATGAAATCAAGTGCTTAGATAAGTGCCTCAATTATCTCAGCCAGAAATTACATAGAGATAGCTGTAGATAAGGATCTGTTGGGGTGTAGTAATGAAAAGCTATAAGAAAGTCCCAGAAAGAGTTCTGGGCAGAACTCTCAGTTAAACTCTCAGTTAAACTCAGTTTGAGAGGGTTTAAGATCATTAGCAAGAGGGCTAGGAGATGATGTACTGGATGATCAGTGAGTATTGAAGTCAGGACTTAGTGAACTGGGGACTGTGGAAGGAGCACAGGCTACATTAACGATATATTAAGAAGTTAGGTTCTACGACCATGCTTTAAAATAACTAGGCTCTAAAAAACCAAACAACAGCAACAACTAAATACTGTCACAGACACAAAAGACCATCACATACGTAGAACCTTGCCTAGTTCATTAGTAATCCAAGAAATCTAAGTTGAAATAATTCTGAAGTACTATCAGATAAAGAGTAAAAAGCACTTTGCTCTATATTAAGGCCTCCTGCCCCAACCTATAGAAGTGGTTCACAATTTGAAACACTGTTGTAAGTGTAAATGTGTGTTGATATGTGTTGAGGGTTTGTTTTTCATTAATAGGGAGTAAGCCCAGTGTCACACATTGAGCTACATCCCCTGCCTTACCTATTTATTTATTATTTAATTTTATTTG
>NW_004524629.1:5582780-5588864 GCF_000260255.1 Octodon degus
GAGAGAGAGAGAGAGAGAGAGAGAGAGAGAGAGAGAGAGAGAGAGGAGAGAGAAAGGGAGAGAGAAAGAGAGAGAATATAGGGCTAACGTGTTTCATTTGAATTCCTAGAGTGAATTTTGGCTTGGAACTTGATCTCTATGGATAGATTTAAGTCTTAACTTGAGACCTGGAATATATATTTTTTCCATAATTTTATTGAGAGACAAATATCAATGAGAGAGTTTCAAATTAAATTGGTATGACAGTTTCAGTAATTAACACATTGCATACTTATATAAGAATATATTTCCTAGGTCAAATGCAAAACCTAAATGTGGAAAGCTAGCCCCTTTACAAAAGTCTTATAATTATCCCCAAATATATTACATGACTGTTGAAGAAAAGTTTGGAGAGAAAAAATGAGAAGTTCCCAGTAAACAAATAAAATTTAGGTTAGATTGAAAGTATCATAGCTGAGAAATTGACTCTTAAACTACAACTGTTCAAACCTCCTTCATTTAAAGTATCTTTTGTTTATAGTATCCAGAGTCACATTTCAGTCACATTTACTGTCAATGGCTTGTTCATTGCCCATCGTTTCCATCAGGGGGCAGCAAGAGGATATACCCAGTGTACCTTCTCCCACACTCTTCATGACTACACTTAGAAGGAACCTATAATCCCAGCTGCACAAGTCTCAGACAGAATGGAGACAAATCGATTTATCCTTGGCAGAGGAAATTCAGATAATCAAAGAAATGTCTCACAGGCAAAATAGAAATATGTTTTCAAAGTTTGGTCCCTGAAAAGGAGTATTGTGTGACCTAAAAGCCTGGTTTTAGATGAGAGTGCTGTAGCCTAAGTTTATTTGTATGATTCTGAAAATGGTTAGACTTTTAAAAAACAATGATAGGTAATGAAATATATTTTCTCTATTAAAGACTAAATGCCCAATAATTGGACTTGGAGAAATGAATATCATTATTTCTAGAATTTCACTGCCTTGAGGCAAAATTTCCAAGTCAAATTTATAAGGTATATAGGGACTTGATTGCTTGTTTTGCTTTCTTCTGTCTTGCCAATTACTTCCTGAGAACTGAGCGTGGATCAGTAAAAGCCTTCCACTGCAACTGCCAGCAAGTCTGTGCCTGGTTTAGCAAGTTTCTGAAAAGGTACCATGACCTCCACCCACTAGATCCTCCAATGGAACATAACACCCCTGCGCTAGGGGCAGAGCCAAGCCACATTTCAGTGTCTGATGATGAACCCAGGAGCCATCTTTTCTGCTAGAATGAAAAACTGGTACTGGGATCCTAGGGGCTAAAATGGTAGAGAAAGTTCACTTCTACATACCCCAACATTTCTAAGGCATTCATTATCTGAACTCACAAAATACATGTACACAAAGTTCTCAGGAGAAAGAAAGTCTTCAGGAGAGAAATCTTCCTAAAAGCTATCTCTTTCTTAGTATCTGTAATGTCTATTCTCATAAAAACTACATGGGAGATGCTGGGAGAGGGTGATTCATAAGTATATGAGAAAACATGAAAAGGGCAATAAGAAGTGATATGCAAATTATGACAAGATAGGCCAGTGTGATAAAGTGATTCATGGAGCCACAGCTAACTCAGGTCAACCCTGGGATAAAAATTAATAATATAAAAATTAGCAATGAAAATCTCCCCCTGAAAACCTCCTACTGTGAGAAAAGGAATATTTGGTTCCTTTGTCTACCTCAAATGTCTTGAACATGTCAGTTGCTCAATTAACATTTGTTAAGTGAAGAAAATACTTAAATACACTACATCAAAAGGTCTACGTTCTATCACTCGGCGAGTCCATTTTCAATGATCTTTGTCTTCCTTCAGCCTTAAAACTTCCTTCAACGGTAGCTTCCTCCCATCAAGGCTGGCTAAGTAGTTGCTTGTGTGCAAGGGCCATGTTGTGTGCCTCTCATCAACAGTTGCATCACAAACATCAAGACACCTCAGCAAAGCTCATGGACACTGATACTGACCAAACAAGTAGAAAGTTCCCATTTCATATTCTCTCATATATTCTCAGGAGTAGAGTTGCTGAATTTAGCAAATAAAGATACAGGGTGTTCAGTTAAATTTGAATTTCAGACCAATGAATTTAACATGAGACAGGCTTACACTGAAAAAGTATTCATTCTATATCTGAAATTCAAAACTAACTGCACATCGTGTATTTTAATTGGCAGCCCTGCTAAGGAGTACACCCTTTCTGAGCTTGAGGGTGAGAGAAGTATGCAACTTTTAAAATTGTGATTTCTCTTTTCTTTCTGGCCAGAGAAGCTGTATCTTTCTAACTCCCCTGTCTGAACCATTGTGTCATGATGATAACAGTGGATTCCACTAACTCTGTTTAAATATACTATTAAATACCCTAGTAATTGAAAATGTTCCCCAAGCTCAAAGTTTTGTTTTGTTTTGAAAGTATGCTTTTGTTTCCTATTGTGTTTGCTTTAAGGACTCATCTGGCTCAGGGCCAGGTACTGATGTTATGGATGGAACCCTGGTTTCTCTGACCTCTGCAGAAGGCTGGCCCAAGCTTCTGGGTGAGAGGGCAAACTCTGTGTGGAATATCCTGTTTTCTGTCACCTGTGGCATCAGGTACTTTGATGCTGTTCAAAGCTGTCTCCTCGCTCTCTGCTTCTGCACACTCAGACTCCCATAATCAACTTCAGCTGGAAAACTAACAAGAGGGATGGCCAGTCACTAAGCACCCATGACTTCCCCTCTTCCCTGAGAGACACATTCCTAAAGTGGAGTGGAATTGTGGACCCTGAGTTGCCTAGCATACGCCATTGTGCCTTTGTGCTTGAGGCTGCCCTCAATTAGGAATTTCCAAGACCATGTGCCTGGCTTTCCAGAGATGGAGGCAGCAGCAGGACAGGTGAGAATGGGTCCTCCTGAGCTGGGACAAAGTGCTGCTAGCAGGTGTGGAAGTGTGGCCCTTCCTGAGATTTTAGTGGCAGGAGACATTGGTGGGATTATGTGTCTAAATCTGGATCCACCCAGGATGGGGACTGGAGAAAAGGAGTTGTTAGCTTCCTCAAAGGTTTGTGGGCCCCTAAACCTTTCCTGAAGGATACCAGGGACTTCTGTTCTTGGCGGTCTAGGATGCTCTCCGTTGGTAGGGCAAGAGCAACCAGCCTCTGGCCCCTGGGGTCTCTGAGCAAGAAGGAATCCTCTTCTCTACCTTCTTCTCTGAGTAGGTGTGAGAGATGTAGATTCTGACCCATGTCAGGATTAAACAAGCTCAAAGTTTGAGAACCATAAATAATAGACTTAATAATCATTCTTTTTTGAACAAAATGTGTGCCCTAACTTCTTCAGTACTCGGGAAACTGAAGAAGGAGAATCACAACTTTGAGTCCAGCCTGGATGACTCCAGTACTAAACAAAAAAAAAATTGTAAAGGTGTTCCAGATAATCTTCCTCTCTTATACATTAGGAAGTAATATCTGTGCAGATATGTTTGTTTCGAACATTGACAATAGGCTCAGAAGGCGTCATGCCCCTTAAGTAACCTCTGGCCAATTACCAGTCTCTTCACACAGTAGTTCTAACATCCAGTGCTGGGATGGGCAGGGCTTGATAGTAGAAGAACATGGAAAAGATGACTGTATTAAGTGGTGATAAGGTGAGACCAGCTCCTACAATAGGGCTCAGGTATGATCTCCAGACTTCTGCTCATGGGCATCCAGAATTACTCCCAGATTATAGCCAGTCTTTCCTGAGCATCTGTACCTATCTGTGACTCCACACAGGTGATCTTGGACCCAGTTTACAATCTCTAAATGACTAGTCCACCTTGACTCTAATCTCAGCCCTGAAACCTTAGAGGATAGATAACCTGGGGCTTTGGGGAGAGGTGTGGTGGAGAAGTGGCCAGGCCTGAGGACTATAGCCAGAAACCAGCGAAACCTTCTGTTTAAATGATATCAATGCTTCAATTATCAGAATCCTATAAAGGGAATGCCATTTTATAACTTAAAGCATCGTCACTCTATTGAATTTATGCTATAAAGAGTACCACTGACTCAAATGAGACCAATTAGTGAACATAAATTCCTATCTTCTAGAGACTTTCATGATACTATACAGCTTTTAAGTTCTTTCCATTTTTATCAGCTGCTTCTTTATAAAACTACAATTTTCTACCATAGAGGTTCTGAACTTTGATATTCTTGACATTTTCTTTCTTGGAGGTCTTTGGTACCTGGAATCAAGCTCAACCTTGCACTTGCCAGGCAGGTGCTATGCTGATGAGCTATATCTCTGGCCCAGTTTTAACATTTTGAATGAAATAATTTTATGTTTTAGACTTTCCTGTTCACTGTAGAACATTTACCAGTACTTCTCACCCCACTAGGTCCTAGTAGTATACCCCCGTCTCCCCCTCCTCTGAAGTCATGACAATTTAAAAACAGAAAAATTGCCATACATTCCCTAGGGAGCAAAATCACCCCCAAGAAAGAGTCATCATGTGGACAAAAGCGCCCTCACTGAAAACTTCTCTCACCTGTAAAACAACATTCCCTTCTACAGACACATTTTCACATGCCTTCCCCAACATACACACACACACACATACACACACACACACACACACACCCCTTTCTTTTTATTCCCTTTACTTGAAACATTCTGCTTTGACCTCTCTAAAGCCTAAATAAAGTACTACCTTATGTAGCTGTCCATGCCAATTTAATTTCCTGCACACATCTGCATTTGTAATAATAGTGTTCACTATATGAAGCTGCTATTGCTTATTCACCCTTCCTTCCTTCCAAGAGGCTGTAAATTCCTTAAGAGAAAGGTCTGTACATCCACCCAGCCCAGGATGGTCTCCTATCCTTGAGTGTGTGCAGGTGGTGGTGGTGGTGGTGGTGGTGGTGATGGTGGGGTGTGTGTGTGTGTGTGTGTGTGTGTGTGTGTGTGTGTGTCAGACAGAGAGACAGATAGATGGACATGGATGGAAAGAGACAGAAAGACTTGAAAAATAAATGCAATACTCAAAGATATTTTTGTTTGAAGCCTAAGTCAAAACTTTAAGCTATACCATCAACTACGTTTTCTAGAGGAATATGTACATTTTGGAAGCCACCAACTAGGTTAATTTTATTTATTCTAGGCCAAGCCAGACTTCTATCTCAGCAAATTTAGATTAATGGATATTTTGCTGAATCTGCACAGCATCTGCCCATCTCCACAACACTGTACACCATTGTGGGAATAGTTGCCTTCATTTAGAAAGTTCTGCATTCATTTCTCCCTACCAAAATCCTGCTCAAACACCACCTGTACTGTTCACAACTCTAGACACCACACAGTACACCTGAGACAAACATCACACACGTGTGCACGCATATGGTCTCTCCCTTTTGAAAGCACTGTTGCCTTCTCTTGTTTTCTAACTCTCCTCATTTGGTCTTATTTTTTTTTCATAATTTTATTGAGAAACAAATAACAATGAGACAGTTTCAAACCAAATTGGTAGGACAGTTTCAGTAATTAACACATTGCATACATTCTTCCTAGTGGTTAATTGCTGTACAAGATGTGGACATGATATCCTATTTACAAACACCATTAAAATAAATCCCTCTATTCATTAAGAGAATGAAACTATATATCTGTCCTAACCAATTTGAATACACAGATACCAAATGGACATTCATCTGTATCCCCTTTTTTGTTGTTAAGTTTCATCATTTAAATATTATAGGTGTGTAAAATCAGCAAAATATTCTAAAAGAGTTCAGAGGTCCATAATAGTATTGGGTCTTCTGTTTCACTAGCCATGTCAGAAATTGTTGACCTGAGTCCCCTACAGCTCAGCATAACAGCATGACTTTACTTCTGTTTTGTTTTGTTTTTGGCAGAACCAGGGATTGAACTCAGGCCCTTGCGCTTGCCAGGGAAGCGTTTATTCCACTGAGCCATCTCCCCGGCCCATGACTTTACTTCTTATACTTTGTTTTTATACTTTTCTGCTGGATGGTTAAGACCAAGGTAAAGAAGGACCTATGCAACAAGAGTTGTAGCTTTTGGGTCTGATAAGGTCAGTGAAAT
>NW_004524629.1:5588964-5590518 GCF_000260255.1 Octodon degus
ACAGTAATAATCTCTTCATCTAAGAGAAAGAGAAGTGCAAAGTATGCTTCTCATCATCCTGTGGTTACCATCACACTTCATCACCCAAGGGTGATTCTGATGAAAAAACTTCAGTTCCGCTAGGGAACAGAAGACGTTTATTTTTATTTTTATTTTTTTTTTAATTTTATTTATTTATTTATTCATTGTGTGTGTGTGGCCAGCTCAGCCCACCAGGGGGCGCGGCTCGCTAGCATGTGGTGCTGGGGGATTGAACCGCGGTCCCTGTGCTTTGCCAAGCTTATTCCCAGTAGGTGCTTTAGACCACTGAGCCATCTCTCCAGCCCAAGACGTTTATTCTTAACAGTGGTGCTTCTGAGCTGACTGAAGAACCTACAGAAAATGGCGAGCGTGGGTCTCTACCTCCTAGTTCAAGGCACAAAAGAACAGAGAGCTTCTATGGTAGTCCTGAAAGATTGACGTCTTACGGTGTCAGGACTGATTGTGACTGAAAATTCAGTTCTGTGGGTTGCACAATTGCAAAGTAAATGGAACTCAGATTCACAAATCTCATATATGAAAGAGCATTTATTGGTAAGAAGGACTATGGGTCTTGGGGTAGAGCCTCTCTAGTTGGGCTCAGGAAAAGCAGATTATCTTAGAGCAACCTACATGTGTGTGCCTAAGGAGACCAGTATGAAGGCCTGTGATAATCTCAGGACCCAGGCCAGCCACTGCTCATCATGTCTAGGATTATACCTAGCGTCAGGTCTCTATTTGCTGCAGGGGACAAGTATAAAGTCTGGCATGGAAACAAATACTTTGTACTCCCAAATAATTGCCAAGGGCTGTTCTCTTTTAGCAACACAAATGAAGTAATATTAGATTTTAAATTTATTACAGGGGATGGAATATTAAACACTGAACTAGGCCAGACACACTGATAGGATGCCAAACTGTGGGTCATCATATGCATTGCTAGAGTCTTAGAGCCACAGGAGTAGCTGGCTGTGTTGCCTACAGTTAGTGAGGTTAAGGTACCAGAATTTTCTTGTCATGATGCAGAGGGAGGAAGCCAGACTTGGGGAAATTGATGTGTTGGGAAGGAGCTGTAGTCTGTTGTGTGTATATGCAGCTCACACCCAAAAATCATGTCTTTTAAGAGAACTCAGAAGTCATTCCTTTGACTAACACATTGAGAAATACCTAAAGGAGAGGTTGCCAATGTCTCTTTACAGTATTCTCCATGATAGTTCTTTCCTGAGGGTTACTGTGAAGCACAAGATACTGCCATTGAAATGGGCTCCTTGATTTCAGTAGGGATGACACAGTGCCACAGTGGCAAAGACTGACTGGCAGTGATTGCTCAGGTCTACAAGTAAGCTCAGAATAAATTTCTATGCAAAACTGAGGTGTACTGAAGTCAGTCCTTAGCTCAAGGTTATGTGGCAAGTACTCATTGGAGCCCGGGTTTAGCTGTTTCACACTGGACCAAATGGCTACACACTAGAGGCCAGTCACCTGTGTAATGCTCCCTTTTGTTATATGTTGGGCATTTTTTCCTGTTTATATACT
>NW_004524629.1:5596743-5599195 GCF_000260255.1 Octodon degus
CGGCCATTGCTTGGCCAATGTGCTCTCTGTGAAAGCCTGAGAGAATGTTTTCTCTCCATGTGACTCTCCTTAGGCACACTCTACATCATTGATCACTTTTCTCTCTCATCCTGTCTTATGCCTAACGGTCCTCTCTTAAAGATGGTTCTACTGATAGAGTGCAAAGATCATGTGCTCCTCTTTTTAATTCTGTGGATCCTTGCAGAGTTATTCACATATCCCGGGCACTGCATATGTATCTGTTTAATTGAGTAGAAAAATCATCTGTTGTCCTAAAAATAAGACAAGTGTAGGTCAATATAGAAAGGCAAGGGCTGTGACATCATCAGAGAGAAGATGAATTCATGCAGCTTGGGAGAAAATGAAGATGCACTCTCAGGCGTTCATTCACAGTCATCCATACATAATGAAAATATCACTTTTATGATAATAAAGATCAGAGTAATCATATCAGACTAACCTCATACAGGTTTGGGTACCTAACTGGAAATGATGGGGCAAGGACAAGACAGGAATAAAGAATAAATAGAGGGGCCGGGGAAATGGCTCAGTAGGATAAATACTTGACTGGCAAACGCAAGGATCTGAGTTCAATCCCCGGTTCCGCCAAAAAAAAGAATAAATAGAATCTCCAGATCCCACACCTAAGTGCTAGGATGATGATGTATCACTCACTGAAATACAAAGGTGTGTGTTGGGGGTGGGTAATGACTTCAGCATTTGAGATGTTAGTGATCTAACTGGGTGAAGAGATCACAGAAGCAGTTGGAGAAAGGCGTGTGAAGAGCCCAGATACACTCTTGGGAGTCTAGCTGAGGCTAAGAAAAAGATGGATGACTGAGGACTGGGGGCTATGGTAAGAGAGGATTAGAAGGACTGGTGAGGAAGGCAAGCAGGGAGAAGAGGGGATCTGAGAAGTACAATGCTAGAGAATCAAAGAGGGAATCTCGATTCAAGTATTGTAACATTTCCATGTCATAAATGCTGCAGAAGGTGGTGTATATCAAGGCCAGACATGGGCCAAGGGGATTGTTGATTTGGAAGTGTGTTGATTTTTTGGAGATAAGAATGAGAAAGAGGAAGGCCTGAAAGCCAAACTGTCAATAGGAAAAGAACAAAGGTGTAGGGAGAACGTAATGAGTGAGACAGAAGGCACCACCTTTCTCCCCAAGAAGATTCATAAAGGGAGGCAGTCTGTCCCTTAATAGCCTGAAGGGATGGCAGAGCTCTGTTTGCTTTTTGGTTGTGCAAGAGTGGAGCTTGTTTGTTGACAGAGGGAAAGGAACTGGAGAGCAAAAGATTTTGAAGTTCTGAGACAGAAAACTTTATAATAAGCAGTCCCATAAGAAGGTGGAGTGGGATGGGGCTCCCTGAAGAATGGCTGCTCTTAGAAGGAATAAGGCATTTTCTTCTAAGTGAAAGGAAAGAAGAGGTCAGGAGTGACAAATCATATAACTAAATAAAGAGGAGATGGGAAAAAAAAAAGATCACCTTAGGCATTCTTCCTCTGCCTGAGCAAGAGACTAGATTGTGAGCTGAAGCTCAGGAAGATGGCAGAACTGGAGTTCCATTCAGATGATCCTGAGAAAAAGATTCCAGGAATTAACCAGAGATGATTTAAAGGACTGCAAAGCAGCAGTTACGTTCCAGGAGTCCTTCCAAATGGACATATCTTTTTACCAAAAAGGTTTCCACTTATCCTTCAACACCCAACTCAAATGTTCCCTTCTCTGACTCATAGAAGTGGAAACTAAACCATGGGAATCACTCCGTTTCTCACTTCCACAATCCTTATGCAAATATTTACCTTGTTGTATGTGAAAGTTTCTGTTTACTCATTTGTCTCCCTTACTAGTTCCTGAGCTGCTAAGGGACACAGTTCATCTCTGAATTATCAGCCTCCTACATCATGCCTAGCACGTATTAGGTGCTCAAATAGTGACATATGAGTGAATGATTTTACCTCACTGGTGGAAGCTAACTCTGTTTATAGAACTCTTGACTACAGAAGAAAGTCCCCAGGAAAGGCTGGGCCTGTTCTCCAGCTACACAAAGTCTTAAGAAAAGCCACACATGTAGGTGCATGTGAAATAAAAGGAAATGAGAACTATCATGGCCACGAACCAAATGTGAAATGCAAATGGTTTTCTCCAGACAGCTATGCAGTCCTGAATGGCAGGAGGAAAGAGTGGGAGGATGGGGACTGAGTGAAAAAAGCAACAGGCCAAGAGATAATTTTCAGTTGGGAATGGCCTGACTTCCTAAATGGTAGAGTGTGTGGTCCCAAAGCAGAACACTGCAGATGCACTTACTGTACAAAAAAAAAAAACCTTTTAATTTTTTTTGAAAAAGAATCTGTCTTGAATCTGTCTATCTCTGTAGCACAATCTTTTTTTTTAATTTATTTGAGAGAGAGAGAGAGAGAGAGAGAGAGAGAGAGAGAGAGAGAGAG
>NW_004524629.1:5599295-5600293 GCF_000260255.1 Octodon degus
AGAGAGAGAGAATCTATAAACCAGGAAATGGGATACCCCTCCCCAATCCTCACCCCACACACAGAATCTTCTGGCACCTTGATCTTGATCTTGGACTTGCAGCCTCCAAAACTGTGAGAAGTAAATATTTGTTGTTATGAGACACACAGTTTATAATATTGGCATTATAACCAACTGAATGTTGTAGGACATCAAATGAATAGCACTGGTGGCCAAAAGAAAAGATAGGGACAGAGTCAATAAAATATTTCTGTCTCTTCTCTTCTTTAACTACTTTGGAATGAAGGAAATAGGAGTATCTTGAGGAAAAGGGTACACATTGTTTCATATGTAAAGGACAGAAATCAATCAAGAATTGCCCATATCTGAACTGCCCTTAATGTTTATATTTTAAGTAATACCTGAATGGGAGAAATCGTTTATATGGCCCTTAACAGCTTTCTCGAATATATCTTCCTGAGAAAAATTGTTTCTCCAGAAGAAATTACCATATTTCTGCCTCATGGAGAGATTTTATGCCCATGACCTATTCATCCTTTAAGTCTTAGTTCAGAGGCCCCTTGTCAAAAGCTGAATCTTCATCTTGCCTTATTCCTCCTCCCTTATGGTTCTGCCCTGTCTGCCTTATTCTTGAGGAGATCTGAGTTCTGAAAGCACCTTCTTGCAGGTGAGGCTCTCTCCCAGTGCTGGCATGTAGTGTTCAATAAATATTTATTGAGTACATATTCAGTGGCTCAGTTGACTCCTGAATAGAGAGGCCTTCTAATACAAACCAAGTACAGTACTGGCCTGGAACTAAGAATTTCTTAAAACAAAACAAAAGAACAATAGCATTAGAAGTCACCGGAACACATTTGAAGAGTTCATTATACACTGATGCCTACTGTGTTTATACTATATGCACTAATCCTGTATATTTTACTTTTTTTTTTTTTGACATCAGTTATTTTATTTTAAAGAAAAAAAACAATGGTACAAAATCTCAAAACAAGATTTTA
>NW_004524629.1:5600554-5609357 GCF_000260255.1 Octodon degus
GGGATTGAACCGTGGTCCCTGTGTTTTGCTAAGCTTGTTCTAAGTAGGTGCTTTAGACCACTGAGCCATCCCACCAGCTCCTCCTAATACTTTTCTAACAAGGGGTCTCACATTTTCCTTTTATGCTCTGTCCCACAAATTATGTGGGTTGTCCTTTATGGAATCATGATAGAACTGGAAGGCTTTGAGAGGTCATCTGTTCCATGCCCATCTATCTTAAAGATGAGAAAACTGAGGCACAGAAAGAGAAAGTGGCCACCTTTGACAGCTCAGCAGCAGCACAACAGAAATAAAACCCAGGAACTTTACAGTTCTTCTCTTGGGAGCCTGTCCCTCTGATAGTCTTGACAATTGGGGAGGAGAATTTCCCCTTTGCTCTAGGAGCTTATCTCTAGCAAAAATATCATTTGTGGTTGAGCCAGAGGTCAACTCACTTCACTCTTGGGCAAATGGCCTTGGTTTTTTATAAAACTAAATGCACATAAACCTGAATGTGGTTCCAGAAAACCACAATGTCTACTCTGTGGTAAGAGAAACTCTTAGCTGAGTGTCTCACAAAACACCTCTCTCTGCTGTACAACCTTCCCCCATGGTATTTCTTATGCTGGGGGCACTGACTCAGCCAGGGTCAGGCAAGGGCCATTGGTAGAGCAGCCAGAGTGGGGTGAGGTTCAGGTCCAAGACCAAGCTCCTAGCAAAGCAGACCCAGATAGGAGGGACATCAACCCACAACACAGATATTTCACATCTATTAAGTTGATGCCCCACCTAGCTCCATCAGAAGGACCTCTTACAACCAGATCAGGTTGTTTAAATAGGCAACCAGGCATTTGTAAAAGTCTCTTCTCACCTCGTCCATGCCCAAATATCTGAACTTATAATAATGAGGACATAATGCTGGGGTTTCCGCCCAAAAAACATGAACTCGCCTCAGAGACACCCAAGTAGGTGACTGTACTCAGTAGAGAGCCAACAGTGAGGTGCACTACATAGTTCTGCAGACCGCTTGCATCCACAGTCCAAAAAACACAAGAGTGGCATGTACAGGTGACAAGGAATTCTGCTTATGCTTTAAAAGCATTTGTCTAGGTGTCCTGGGATTGTGGAAAGGTTTTACAGGTAAGAAGACTGAGCAGCTTCCATTTCAACTTTGCAAGTTGAAATGAGCACATATAGTCACCACCTACCACAGATGAGCCACAGGGCAGGGGAATTGGCTACTTTGACTCACTGACCTGATGAAGGACCTGCATGAGCCTGGTACATGGTAAGAAGTTGTCATATGAATGAATGCCATTTGTGACTTTCAGCGTTGCTACTTAATTTTAAGGATTTCTTTAAAATACCTTTAAACTAACAGAAAAGTACAAGAAGTATTTGCCTCTTATATGTATATATACATAGATACATGTATAGATGGATATGTGTATAAATGCATATACATTACTATACATTATATATAGACAATCATTTATGTATGTTTATAAAACTTATTTATAAATATATTCATAAATTATATATTTTTATTTGTTCACTTTTTTTTTGCGGAACTAGGGATTGAACTCAGGCCCTTGCACTTGCCAGGCAAGCACTTATTCTACTGAACTATCTCCACAGCTCCCTGTTCACTTCTTGTGGATATAAATTACACACACACACACACACACACACACACACACACACATATATATATATATAGAGAGAGAGAGAGAATGAGAGAATGAACCAAATTCACATATGTAATTTTTCAACATTGTGACTCCTAAAGACTCCATCATTCCTAAAAATTTTAGTATACTCCTGAATCACTTACCTGCAGGGAGACCTTATGGGAAACTCATCTTTAGGTAATTTCATTGTGCAGCTATGATAGATGTCACTAGATGACAAGATTTGTCAGCTTTTTTTATTAACCCCAGTATTGGAGTTTGAACCCAGAGTCTTCCCACTGAGCTATATCGCCAGTCCTTTTGTGCTGTTTTCATTTTGAGACAAGGTCTTACTGTCATTAAGCTGTATATGCGGGGATGAATTTGCAGTCTTCCTGTCCCAGCTTCTCAGAGTGCTAGTATTACAAGTATATGCAACCGTGCCTAGCTAAGGTTCGATTTGGTTTAGTTGGTTTGGTTTAATTGGGTTGGGATTTGATTGTGTGTGGTTCTCAGGGCATTTCACATAATAGTCAAGGGCCCTACCACTGAGCTGCAGCCCGTGTGTGTGTGTGTGTGTGTGTGTGTGTGTGTGTGTGTGTGTGTGTGTCGGGGGGAATATATATGTACATTGGTTGAAACTTCATGTGGTTCCTGACTGTACATCCTCCCCTAAAGGCAGCACACTTACAGAGGTGCCATCACACCACTTCCCAGTCTGAAGAGTGGCATCAACACAGCACTGTCCTCCAATCCACTCACCCCATCCAAGTTTCACTAACTGTCTCAGTGCCATCTCTTCTTTTTCTTCTCTAGGAGCACCACTGCCTCACTGGTCTCCTTCAACGTAGGGTATTTTCTGCTCCCTTCTCTGGCTCTTGTTCTATGTCCCTGGCAATCTTAAGGAGCACAGACTTGCATTCCCTTGATATTTACTCAGACTCCATATTTGCTTTCATGGCTGAAAGGCTAGAGAAATTATGTGCTTTCTGGTGAGCATCACACCAGGAGGCAATACTGTACCAACTGCCCATGACTGGTGGTGTCAGCCTTCGTCATGTGTCCAATTTGTGTCTGTTAAATTAACCCCTATGAAGGAACCATTTCTTCTTTGCACATGAATATCACTTTGGGGGAGATATTCTGAGGTTAACTTTACCTACTATTCATCATAAAACCTCTACCCACTAGCTTACTAATCATTAATGACTCCTACCTTTACCAGCTACCACCTCTACTACTACCAGTATCTACTACTATTTGTTGGCTGTCAAATGGAGATTATTTATTGACATCATTTAGTAGTTGACATCCTATTATAAGGAAGAAATTTTCTTCATTTGTTTGTCCTTTCACTTATTTATCTCAGTGTGGTCTGAAAATCCTTATTTTATTCATTGAATTTCAATCTAATATTTTCATTATTTATTTTGGTATTTTTAGTTATCCTAATTCTGGCCAGTAGTAACTCCTTCAAACTGACTTCTACCTCTTTCTGACGTGGTCCTATCATTCTTTGAGCACTTCTTTATTTCCTGTTAAGATAATTTTGGCTCCACTTGTTCTTCCATACACTAGCCTTACGAACAACTAGAGAAAACTGGCTTATTTTACTGAAGGAAATATTTAAAAGCTAAAATCTGGATACTGGATATATTTATTACTAATGCATTTATAATCATTTCTATATCTAATATACATATATGTGTTCTGAAATTCATTAGTTCATACCAGTACTTTCCATTTTAATCCAACCCCTTAGAATATTTCTAGCTTTTCCTGTTTCCATCTTTGTAAACTGTATCATAGAGAGTAAGAAACACTTGTCTGACTGTCCTCAGTACATCTAGCTCTTTGCTCGATTGATTTACTTGCTGAACATGACCAGTCTCTACCTTTCTACCTGCTGCTTCTCCCCACCATCTGCACCTTCCCCACTTTTGTACCCAGCCATCTACCTCCCATGGTGTGATCACAACTCTCCTCCCCACTATCTTACTTCTTTATATAAAGATGAGAAAGAAAAGGAAGGGATTTTTTTAAAGGATTTCCCAAATTAATATAAGCATGCAGGCATGTTTGCACACCACTGGATTAGAGGATGAATAGGAAGGCAATTATTATATCTAAACCTGAGGACCAAACCATCAAACTGACCATATGACATTGTCCTAGAAATGTAATATTTTTGCAAGGAGTCAGTGTTTCACGGTTAAGGATAGAGAGGAGTCTTCTGGAAATGGTAGGAAGTCATAGGTGACTGCTACAACAAATCCCCACAGACTGGGAGGCTTAAAAACACACATTTATTTCTAAAGGCTGGAAAGCCCATGATCAAGCAAGGTGCCAACATATACAGTGTCTGGTGATGACCGGCTTCCTCGTTTGCAAATGGACCTCTTCCATGAGAGGAAGAGCCATGGTGAGGGAAGAGTGAGACAGCCCTTGAGTACTTCTAAGGCACAGTCTCATTCAAAGGGCTCTACCTCATGACCCACTTATTTCCCAAAGGCTCCCCTTTCAATACCATCATATTGGGGGTTAAGACTTCAATATATGAATGAGAGACAGACAGACGTTAAGTCCATAATAGATGCTAAAAGCAACTAGTGCCAAAGACATATTTTGCTTCTAGCTGGCCCTGACTGTGCCCTCAGTATTTTTATATGCCTCTTTTGGGGGTGTGTGTATGAGTCACTGCTCCCTAATGTCACTTTGACTCTTGAGGTCCATGAAGAATACGACCAATGCTAATTTACTGAAGGCTTCCCTTCATTTCTAGACGTCTTGTACTTTTCCACATAGGGATGGGATTGTACTCTGGGGCATAAGCATAAGCAGTGGGTGTGCAGCCTTGTCTTCAATTCATCTCTGCCAGTGCCTCAGCTTTGTCCTGTAAGGTCTACTCTCATCTGTCCTAACCTTGGACCCCTAAACTGCAACATCACTGCTGTCTTTCTTTACTCTTTGCCATATTGCCTAGTAGGAAAGATAAACCTAACACAGACTTCTACAGGCCAGAACTGCCAAGGCAAAGTAGTATTAATCTACCTAAGCCAAAGTTATTTCATTCCCTCCAGCTCCACACGAATGAAGAAATTTGTCAAATATTTATTCTGGAAGAGAAATTAAAATCAAGTTAATAGGAAAGGAGAGTGAATGATTGAATTCTGTTATTGCCTTTCCTGGCTCCCTGTGTTGCTGGAGAGAGTCATAAAACCTTATTTGTGCTATTCATTTTCATATTTCCATACTTATATTATAGCTGAAAGAAAAGTCAGGGCTGGCTCCAAATGAAACATCTCTGCCTGGAAAAGGAACACTTTGTCCCAAAGCTATAACTGGCACAGCCCTGCAAAGTAAACTTGCACGATAAAGCTAAGGAGAAATTTAAACAAAGAACTAAAAGGAGCAAAAGTCCAACACATGGAGGCTGTGTAATTTATTAAGGCTTTGAGAAAGGCCCATCCAAGTATCTAGTTTGTCAGTAATAGCAGGTTGGTCTCTGAGATCCTCCTTCAACTTGTCAGTCCATCAACATGTAGGGCCTTGCAAGAGACGTACTTAAGTAAATCACAGGTGGATGTAGACTCCAAGAAGACTTCAGTGTAAGGTAGAATTAGAGTCTACCTCGAGAGCACCTTTTTTAAGATAGAAGCAAGGAATTACAGATGTGATTTTGCTTTTGTGTGTGTGTGTGTGTGTGTGTGTGTGTGTGTGTGTGTGTATACACTAAAAATCAAAATATCCAGAGATGAAAGGAAACCCCTTTAGAGAAACAAACCAGACAAATTAGTGACCCAAAAAGAATAGCACAGTAGGTCAGGAAAAAAAGGAGTTTTGGGCCAACATTGAGTTGGAAAATTACAATTAATTACCATAAGGAAGATCATGAAGGTAAAAAGAAAAGATTATATTTGTCAGCACATGAAGAAGCTCAGTGCTCAGTCAAGGTCTTCCTCTCTTGGATTCCCATGGAGCACACTGCGTTTTGTTGACTCCATGGCCTAATAAAGGAAATAGAGGTCTGGTTGGGACCTACAACCTGTGCCAGGCCAATAGAGTGCTGGAATTGGTTCAGACTGATTTATGAGAGCAAATTTTCCCACATTCAGAAAATTCTTCAGCAGATTGTTAAACTATTGTTAGTTTGAAATTGACCACAAAAGAAATACTTAACCCATGAAAATGAACAAATGCCATAAATCATAACTTTGTTTTCAGACAGCCAGTTCACCCGCATACAGACACCCCTAGGTTGGCATTGAGGAACACAGAACCTGTATGAGGAAGGGCCATATGATCACTCTGGAGCTAGCTGCCAGATGGGGACAAAGCAATATGATGTCATGAAAGCCTGAGAGGCTTCCATAGGAAGCAGCACTTTTGGAAAGGGAAGGAAGGACATATCTGTCCTCTACATTACCCAAACTTAACCACCATCATGCTCCTTTCCAACCAGGCCTGACCCATCAACCTATGCTGTTTCTAGCAAGAGGCAGAGGGAAACACGAAGGACAAAGAGGGGGTGGTAGAAAAGCTGCTGGTACACAGAATTCATTGACTCTTGGAGATAGAAGGGTCTCAAAGATTACTCAGTACAATCCCCTTACTTGCAAAGAAGTAAAATGAGACCAAAGGCAAATCACTATTTAAGCAATACTGACAGGACCGGAAATCTGGTGTCTCTCACCTGTTATCCCTACTATGTGCTGCATTTGTTCTTTAATCCTGGCCTTTCCTGGTGATACCTCTAGCTACTCCCAAGTAGAGGGAGATGAATGGAATTCAAAGAACTGATGCTGATTAATCCCATCCTTGCAGCCAGCACGTTGACCATCTATTGCTTCAGGAAGAATTAAGTTTATTGATTCCAACTACAAAGGACCTACCAACTTAGGAGATGTCTCTCTGAAGAGCTAATAATAAGATGCTGAGTACATACTAGCTAGCTGGTGTAATTGGAATAAAGGGCCATTTGTCCTAATTTAAGTTCCAAGTCATAATTTTAAATCACAACCTTTACTCCCTGGGAGACTACTAAAAAATGAGCTTGTGATTTCAATTCCTTCCAGATGGAAAAATGTTGATGTCATCCTGAGCTTTGCCTCTATGAGAGTCATTTTAATCCACTTAGAATAATGGGGCAGCTGAGTTAGAGGTGTCAGAATTGGAATGAGTCCCTGAGCCCAAACAGACCCCTCTAGAGTTATTTTTTACCTGTCAGGGTTGTGCCTGTTACACTGAAGACAGGGACTTGTACTGTGGGCACACCAGCTGTTTCTTCTCAGGGAATACAAGATTTGGTTCTGTACATGCTACCCAACCCCTGACATCAACATTAACTTCACATTATATTTTAAGAAGAAAAATTCTTATTAAGCCAAGCTAAATAAAGCCTCTGTGAAAGAACAACTCCATGCTGGTCCCCAGAGGTATGGATGGACTGTGCAGTTCAGTTGTCCTGCTGCCTCTCTGATTGCAGTGATTATTGCTACAAAAGCAGCAGAGAAAAATCAGGTCCACCTCGGGCAGTGTGGACTTTGTCCATCACAAGAGGATTACAGAAGTTTTCTTGGGCCAGCGAGATAGCTCAGCAGACTGAGTGCCTGCTTTGGCAAGAGCAAGGACGAGGGTTCAATCCTGCATGCCACGCCAGCCCCGCCCCTGGAGCATGATGAACTGGGAACCAGTTCCAAGCATGGTTGCTCGCACCTGTAATCCCAGCGCTGGGGAGGCTGAAAACAGGAGGATCACTATACTACAAATCTGAGCTGTGTAGTGAGATCCTGTACCACATACATAAGGAAAAATAACTAATTAATTAAAAAGAAGTTTTCTTTAAAAGATAGTTTTTGAGGATTAATATAAGGGAAGGATTATCTTGGATTAATGTCCAAAAATCTTTGTGCCTGATCATTGTATAACTAAGATGAGTTAATGGATCATCCACAGATGCATCCACAAATGGTGAACTGCACATAGTTGAGTTAAACTGTAGAGACCTAGAACAAAGTAAAGCTGGAAACCATTATCCTCTCATCACTGTGAGGACCACAGCTCTGTGTAGATGAGATGGATTCTAACATAATATATGTACTTCATAACAGCACTGTTGGATTCCAAATGACCAAATGTCCCCAGGGCCAAGAGGGTTTGGGGATGCAGAGCTTTCATTTTGAGATCAGGACATTGATGGGTAAACCAGGAAAGGTTGGTAATGCCATTAGACCTGTGTCCCCATTGCCTCCCAATTCGTCGACAAAGAAACTGAAGCTCTAAGGAATTTTGCTCAAGATAACAATATTTGATGGCAGGACCTGAAGTTGTATACCATTCAGACTTCAAAGATGAGTATTTCCTTTCAAAAGGTATGGAAATATTAAACAGATAGATATTTTTTGTAGTCCTTCACGATAGAGGTCTAAAAAACAAGAAAACAAATTTAAAAACAGGTTTGGAGGTTGGCATGATGGTTCAGGCTTGTAAGCCCCTTACTTAGAAGACTGAGGCAAGAAGATAGGGAGTTTGAGGACAACCTGGACTACATGGGGAGTTCAAAGAAAGAATCTATTGAGATGAAAGCAAAACAAAAAACCAGGTTTGGGTGAGAAGGAAGATGTCCCGACTTTCTTTGAGAAGGAAGCATGGGGAGCTCAGACCACAGAGCATTTCTCACGTGTCACAGAAGTCACAGTTCCTGAATGCAAAGACCAGTTCGTGAACAGCGAAAGCACGCGTTCTGGTTTTCCAGTCCTGATTCATTTTTGTTATCTTGATGAATAGCGTAGTGCTGCCTTTAACTCTCACAAAAGTCCTGTTGAGATGATAAGTTCGATGGTCCCCAAGCCAAGAAGCTTATCACTGGACCGTGAAGAAGGATGTGATACACTGGGAAGGAAAAAGTCCACTCTTTCTGCCTGGGTGGCTGTGAACAGAGACGAAAAGGTGAGAAGGAAAGAAAGTCAGGGAAAGGAAGGATCCGGGAGTAGGATGTAAGAGTCAGCTTCTACTGGTTAGAAAGGTTTCTGGTAAAATATTCTGGAAATTTCTGAGCATATTGTTAAATCATTCATAGCTTGAAATCAATGATGATGGGACTGTTTGCTGTTTCACAGCTGCAGCCACCAGCACACAGCACACTGAGTGGAGAG
>NW_004524629.1:5609687-5620605 GCF_000260255.1 Octodon degus
TTTATTTATTTATTTATTTATTTATTTATTTGCAGAACCGGGGATTGAACTCAGATCCTTGCGTTTGCCAGTCAAGCTCTTATCCTACTGAGCCATCTCCCTTGCCCCGAGGTGTATTACTTTAAATTTAGCATCCCTAATCTGTTTCTGCTTCTCTGATACAAGTTTAACTGATAGTCTCTCTAGAGAAGTTACCATAGAGAGCCTTGATGACACTCAGAAGAAAAGACTGCCTGGATCAAGGACAAATGTATAATAAGGGCTTAGCTTGAGTATAGAGGAGTCAAGTCATCTCCGATGCTAGGAGTGGCAACTATCCCAGTGGAGCACTATTCTACTGCCTGGATCCTTCCTTTCCCTGACTTTCTTTCCTTCTCACCTATTCGTCTCTGCTCACAGCCACCCAGGCAGAAAGGGTGGACTTTTTCCTTCCCAGTGTATCACATCCTTCTTTACTGTCCAAGCTTCTTGACTTGGGGACCATCGAACTTATCATCTCAACAGGACTTTTGTGAGAGTTAAAGGCAGCACTACGTTATTCATCAAGATAACAAAAATGAATCAGGACTGGAAAGCCAGAATGAGTGCTTTTGCAGTTCATGAACTGGTCTTTGAATTCGGAAACTGTAGCTTCTGTGACACGTGAGAAATGCTCTGTGGTCTGAGCTCCCCATGCTTCCTTTTCGAAGAAAGTCAGGACATCTTCCTTCTCACCCAAACCTGGTTTTTAGTTTTGCTTTATTTTCATCAGAATCTCTCCTTGTAGTCCAGACTGGCCTTCAACCCCTCAGTGGGTTGCTATCCCACCCAGCTCCCACAAAAGAAACCTGAGAAAACATGCCAGCCACTGACTTCAGACAGGGATGCCAGCAAGGTCAGTGGTGACCAGTAGACAGAGGACATTATTAGAAGTCCCAAAGAGTGGAAGAAACATAATAGTCACTTAACAAGTTACATAACAAGTACTTGCTTTCCACTGTTCTTATGTTCATCTTCTTTCCCAACTATTTGCCCTGATGACTTTGGGCCTAACATCAGATTCAGAATCAACAACCTTATACAGATTGTTTAACCAGCTTCTGTACATTTTGAAAGTCTAGCTGTGGTTAAAAAAAAATCCCTTACGTTATCTCACTCAGCATTTGGGTTCTGTGATCAAACTCTAACAAACATAAAAATTGACATCAGAAGTGGTTTTAGAGAAAAGTATGGGATGGGTTCATTGAATTGACTTTGGGTTTTCTGGAATTGTAACTAATCTGATTAGATATAAAGGCATTAATTACTCTATTTCAAGTGGTAAAGTGATACTGGTAGTCTATGGCATGATGAGGTAAATTATTTATATTATCATTTACATTTACAAAAACATGCAATCATTATCAGGAGAAGTCAAGGTTTCTTCATGGCAAAGCAGCTGTTACCATAGAACTTTCTATTAAAAGTAAGTATCAAGGGGCTGGTGAGATGGCTCAGTGGTCTAAAGCACCTACTTAGAACAAGCTTAGCAAAGCAAAGGGACCACGGTTCAATCCCCCAGCACCACATGCCAGCCAGCCCCGCCCCTGGTGGGCTGAGCTGGCCACATACACACACACACACACACACACACACACACACACATAAATAAATAAAAAATTTTTTAAAAAGTAAGTATGAAGAAGTCTTTGAGAAATTCTCTATGTGCTAGCTAGAGAACTTGAAAGAATGAAAATGAGTTCAGGCCTTGAATGTGCAGCTTACATTGTAATGGGATAAATGAGAAAATTTTGACAAAGCTGGGACCTTTAACCCCTAAATTCTCCCAATCCTTTAGAAGAAAAAGTATTTCTTCCTCTTCCATTTAGGAAGATTATTCTTTCCTGCCTGAAGAAAGCACTGTAGCAAATTCTGAATTGGTTGCTGTGCTGGAACTGCTGATCTTTTGCAGACCTATTCTACACATTCTCATTGTTTCTAGACCTCTAACAAGACTCACGTCCTGACAAGCTCGGGTCATATACAGGTGATGATACACTGGAAGGTGCAATAGATATACCAAACAATGCAGTTTCACCCATTTTATATGTGGGAACTTGGGCAAATATATAGGGATGGATCCCCAACATGACAGATCAAAATGGCTGAAATACATTGGGAGTGGCTTATTGCAATATGGGTACACTATACAGAAATTCTGTATTTAGAGTACTAGCTTGCAGACTGGGGATATAGCTCAGTGGTGTAAGCACCGGCCTGGCAAATGCAAGGTCCTGAGTTCGAACTCTGGTACCACCAAAAGAAAAGAAAAGAAAAAAGTACTATCTTGCACAGCTGAGGGTGTCTGCGAATGGCTCTAATGGTGGTTAGTTCAATGAAATCTGGAGGCATAGGTGGCCTATCCCAAATAAAATACCAAAATTTCCTTAATACACTGTAAAACAAGTTTACAGTGTACTGCTGTTAAAAGGTAGCACACTGACATCTGGGTGTTCTGACACATCTTACAGGGTGCATAAGATTGAAACTATTGTCATAAAATTCCTAAAATGTCACTTGTCATTTTACACTGCATTGGTAGTTCCACTGATGGTGCAAAAGCAATAATGGGTAAAGCCGCTAGTGTGTTAACATCGAGAATCCAGGCAACATCACCAAGTTGTTGGTAGTAATTGTAATAGCAATCATTGTAATCTTCCCTGCTACACACTGGCAATAAAAAATGAGAATTCAAGTTTCAGTTAATATCCTGATCAAGGGGTAAAAATATTAATTACATTAAATTTTGAAATCTGAAAGTGGATCTATTTACTATTCTGTGTAATAAAGTACAAAGTTTCTGTAAAGCACTTTTGCTATGTAGTAAAGTATGATTATGGTTGTCTTGAGAATACCCATAAATTCTAGCCCTTCTGTGATTACTCGAGTTGTGAGCTGAACCATCCAATTTCTTTTCATAGAATGGTATATTTTACTTGAAGGAATGACTAACAAAATAGATGATTTCCTAAAAATTAATGAAAAGAATCTTATTTCAATTATAAAAGCTAATACCGGGGCTGGGAAGATGGCTCAGTGGAATAAGCGCTTCCCTGGCAAGTGCAAGGGCCTGAGTTCAATCCCTGGTTCCGCAAAAAAAAAAAAAAAACCTTTTATGTTTATCAATAAAACTTTGAAAAAAAAAACCTAATACCCCTACAGGCTTTGACAATTTATCTATTTTTGATATGAACAAATCTTGTTATAATGAAATATATTACTATTTAGAAGATCTGTGTCATTCATGTCCAATATTTTGCAAAAGGTGAGTGCATAACATTAAATCATAAAAGACCAGCTCAAAGTTCAAGGTGTGTCAATGGATTTTAATGGAATAAAAAAAAATCATTGGTGAAGTTTCAACTTCATATTATAATTAACCTTTAGGAAAATGTTACTTAACAAGTTTTGGTATTATATTAAAGGAACATTTTTTAAGCTTCTCAGTGTCAGTTTTTAGTATGGTATATAAGAATAACTATAACCAAATAAACCAAAGACTCTTTGAAGCTCTCAGTAATTCTTAACAATGCAAAGGACTTCCAATCTAAAATATTTGAGATGGACTATCACAGAAAAAGGTTATACAGGGCCTGGGAGATGGTTCAGTAGAATAAGCGCTTCCCTGGCAAGTGCAAGGCTCTGAGTTCAATCCCCAGTTCTGCCAATAAAAAAAAGCAAAAGGTTGTACACAAGCTTAATGAGATCTGAATACAAAAGCAAATTAGTACTTTAGACCTATCCACAGCAAATTGCCCCTAAGAGAATTCAAAGGACATTCTTTTTAGCAGGACTATAGGAAACATATTAATGAAGTGAACTCCAATAGCCCTGATCATTCCTGTGTTGCCATCTTTCTGACCCCCCTAAATTCAATATGAATGATTGGATCTAGAGCTGGCAGCAGGTAAGTGGTAGAGTTTATCACCAAAAACAGGGTGGATGTGATTCAGTCATGGGCAACAGAATGAGTTGAACCTGAGGTTACTAGTGTCAGATGATTAACAGTGATCGTATAAGGTCCTAGAAACAGACTGCTACAGTGTTAGTTCGTAAATGCAGGAAAGTTCTAGGCTTGCTGAATACCAATCTGAGCTGAAAATTTCCACAATAGAGACTCATGACCCCTTCAACTGATTCCTATGTCTGCACTAGTTCACAGATTCAGAACTTCCTGGGCAAAGAGGCGCTGAGTTATCCTCAAAAGTTGTCTGTACATAATCAAAAATGTATATTACTAATCATCTTCCTAGCCTTCCCTTCCTAACAAGAGACTTAACAGAAAATGAAATTTTCATGTACATAATATCCATCTGTCTTCTTAATCAGAACCTATTGCACATAATTTGCTCCTGTTTTGAGTATCAAATTATGAAAGCTATATGTGGTTCAAGGCAATAATCCAGTTCCTGCAACAACTGGATTATGCCTAGAAGTTAATCAAGAGTGAAGTCTATCTTAAAAACTAATTCCACTGACAAGAACAAGGGCCTGAGTTCAATCCCCGGTCCTGCCAAAAAAAAAAAAGACTAATTCCAAAGCTAGACACTGAGATTATCTAAATGTTAACTTTTTATGTTTAGGTAAACAGTTCAAGAAATAATTTTTTTTTAAAAAAAGAAAAAAATATTTCTATTACATGCCTACTTCCTATCATGTACTATGCAAGGGATCCAGGGGAAGAATAACACACTGAGAAAGGTCTCAGTCCTCAAGAAGTTTCCTTCAAGAGACAGGATGAGAAGGAGTCCTGAGAGCCCTCACCTGTAGTCAGTTAGTCCTCCTCCTTTTCTAGGTTGAATTGTGACCAAGTATCTTTTCCAAGGTTCTTTTTCACTTCTCTGTTTTTCTTGGAGAAAAAGTTTTTGTCTCAGCAGCAACAGCAGCAAGTCTTTCAATGTGTTGAGTACTTATGGTAATCAGTGATCTGGCACCCGGTTACTGATTCTTTGATCTGATTATTTACTATTTATACAGTGTGGTAAGTGCAGATGGCATTTTGCAAAGCATGGAACTCTGAGAATGAAATCTCAGCCTCAAGGCGTTGACTGATTTAGACATAAACAAAACACTGAATAAACAATGAGACATCAAGTTGAGTTGGTGTGGCTGGAAAGGAGGAAAAAAACTGGGACATGAAGAAAAAGAAGCAAGTTTTATGAAGGGATTTTAAGGAGAAAAAAGAAACATGAAAAATGTGGGGTTTTTCAAGAGATATACAAGAAAGCTTACCAAATTAATTACCCAATTAAAAAAGAAACAAAAGGAGTACTAAGAAGAAAGTCCTGGAAAAATGAAGAACTCAGTGAAATTTTTTGCTTGTGCCTTTTGGATGGCGAATGGAGAGAAAGGACAAGGATATCTGAGGAAAGAAAGCCTTGACGATCATGGGTAGAGGTGACACTCACATACTAGTGCTTAGTTTTGGAGAGAAAACAAAAAAGATGGTAATAAGTATGAAGAAATGGGGAAAGTCTGAATGAGAAGAGAAGAGAAAGATGGAGAGCTCAGAGGGTGAGATTTTAGTATGGGTCAAGGGAGCTGGCCCCTTCCTGCAAAGTGAATCTCTTGAACTTGATCTTGAGTTTTCAGAGACTTCCTCTTGTTGATTTACTCAGAGATGAGTAAATTTTACTCGGTAAAATTCACAAAAGTCTGATACATGAACAAAAATTTAGAAGTCCTATATTGATTCAGACTAGGTGATAAAGATTGAAAGTAACCAGGTGGAATAGATAAGTCATGCAAACAGTAAGCACAGAAAGCTGGGCTACCTGCATTAACATCAGGTAAAATAGATTTCCAGGCAAAGTGTAGTTCCAGTAATAGAAAAGGACATTTCATACTGGTAAATCAGTATATTTATCAGAAAGACAAAGTAATGAATATGCATCTAATAACAGAACTTCCAATGGATAGAATTAAAGGGAAAAATAGGTTAAGTCCACAGTCCCATTTGGAGATTGTAGCATCCTGTCCCAAGCAACTGATAAAATTACACAAAAAAGACTAATAAATACAGAAATGATTTGAACAATATGTTAACAGTTGGGCAAATTAATATGTTAAAACTTTTACCCACCATGTACAGAACACACACTATTTTCTAAAATTTTTCTGACCCCAAAATATATAGTTCACTTGAAAAAATTTAAACATGAAGTAATAAAGAATTTTCATGTCTTCTCAAATCTTGATTGCCATATCAAAATTCCATTAGAGTATGACTTACATTTGTTTCACTCTCAGACTTTTAGATTTTGTTGTTGTTGTTGTTGTTTTTAACAAAGCTTGGGAAATGTTTTACTCTGTCAACTCTAAAAATTTTCTTTGGGGCTAGGGAGATGGTTCAGTAGAATAAGCACTTGCCCGGCAAGCACAGGAGTCTAAGTTCAATCCCTGGTTCCATAAAAAAAAAAGAAAGAAAGAAAGAAAAGAAAAATTTTCTTCTTGGAAGCTAAATTATTTTGAAGCATTATGTGGCTGATGTTAAATTCACTGGTAGCAATAAAGAAAATGTATTTTCTAGTGTTTCTTTGTAGCACTTGCACAAAGCATTTTGTGCCCAAAGCCTAGAAGACCTGGGTTCTCATCTCCCTCCCCCAACTCTACCTCTTCCTAGCTGTGAAACCCTTGATGTATAACCTTGTTAAGCCAGATTCATTTTCCTCATCTGTATAACTTCTGTGGTGGTAGAGAAATACAACCTCGTGGCTGTCACTAGGTAATCTTTGTGTTTTTGTTGTTGTTCTGTTTCATTGCTTGTTTAAGTGGCTTTGGTTCACTTTTTTCCCATGTGTTTTGTGCTTGTGTGTATGTCTGTGTGTGCATGTTTGCTAATACCAGCTCCATATTCTTTTTTTTTTATTTCTCAGCCCCATAACTTTGAGGGAGGATGTTTGTGAGAGAAATCCTGCCTCTGCCTTCCAAGACAAGCAAGTCAAACCTACTATAAATGAAAATGATATCACTGGAAACTGAAATAAATTGTTGAAAGGTTTATTCTGACATGAAACCTGTAAGAATCTTAGTTTCATATTGTAGAACAGATTATAAAAGCTATCATGGGTCCCTTTTAATGTTTGTGTAAAAAGAAGAAACAGGAAGAGTTTCAATATAAATGTAAGAACAAATGGTTGGAAATTTTATGGAAGGACATGTTGGGTTACACTGATCTTAGAGAATGATGACAGATTTCAGCCTCAGAATAGTGGATTCTGGTCTTCACCTGACCGCGCTAAATAACCTTGCTCTAGAGATTTCATTTCTGTAAAATTCTTCCCCCAGTGTCCTCTCAGCACATGCTCTTCTCCTAAAATTTTAGAATCTTGTCACTCAGTTTCCCTCACCAGTGCACTTTCCTCCCTAGAAAAGGGCCAAGGAAGATCAAGGCTGCAGTATAGAGAGGAGCTGGCTGCAGGTCTAGCAGCCAAGTGTTACGATCCCTCCCTCCACCTGGGTCCATGGGCAAATCATGGACCTGTTCAAGTTCTTGTCTGCACTACTGTATGACAATGCCACTGTCTCATAGGTCAAGTGAAAATTAAGTAGCTATGTTTTCTTCCAGTTCTTCTCCATTGATATGTCAGTATTTTTTGCACTCATTAATTGGACCACACTTTCTGGACCTTCTTTCTATACCATGACCTCAAAATTCTCAATGGAAATAAACCTAAAGGATTTGGGAAGTTTAGGAAAGTTTGGCGAATCTGATGACATTTCCTAAGCTTTCTATTTAAAAAAAAAAAGCAAAATAAGAAAACTTAGATAATTGTTTGACACATTTAAATTATGTGTTTTATTAAAGAACAGTGGCTAGATGAAACAAAAAAAGTGTCCCCTCCCTCTTAGTTGTCTCTTCGTTACTATTATACTCTTAAGCTCTCTGGCTTTCACTCTGTCTTGTTTTTCTGTTTCTCCCATTTCCCTAAGGTTTAGTGAATTTGCGAAAATGAAGTTTAACAGTGGCATAATAAAGTTAGCCACCTTGCAGGCAGGGGGGCTGGAGAAAAATCCTTTTAAATACAACTACCATCACACTCATTAGTGCCCTCCTCCCTGGCCACTTTCCTATTGGGTCACTAACAAGTTACAATTTTTTTTTTCTGCCTTTCCCCGCCCCTAGTTTAGGGTTTTGTCCTCTTCTTCCTAATTTCTGCTTATGCTTGCTCCACCTCAGAAGCAGGGGTCACTCCCACTCTCACTGCCCCCCCGGCAGACAGAAAGGCTGAAATGTCAAAAGATGTGCCAGTTGCCACCAACAAAAGCACAGATCAGCTCTGAAAGGGGATAAATATGATAGGGGGCACAATAATAACAGTGCGTACTTGTTAACTAGGAAAATCCTGCAGGAGTTGGGGGCAGGGAGGGAGGGAGGGGAACAAATAGGAGTTGCCTGGACAGGAGCCCCTAGGGGGAGGACACGGAGGGGTCCTCCAGCAGCCACCATCAATTATATGGGCTGGTTTTGTTTTGTTTTGTGAGTCTGAACTGAGGCTCAGCTGATGGGGCTGAGAGGTGGGTAGGGGTGAATAAGGGATTTTACCCAAACCAGTGACTCTGAATGGAGGTCTTGGGCTCCGTTAAGGGGGCCTCTGCAGTGAGAGTTTGAAAAGAGGTTCTTTGGGCTGTGCAAGGGAAAGGGAAGGTGGGGGTTGGGGAACATTTTTAGGTGGAAGGGGTAGGGGAAGGAGAATAGCACAATAATGGGAAAAAGGAGGCCAGCTTCTGAGCTCTCCTTTCTCACAATGCGACCCATGTGGTTCTCTTTATCTCAGCTGTTCAGGAGTCAATAGAGGGAGGCTTTTCATTTTCAGCACTAAGTATACAGCCAACCCCACCTCTGCAACACATAAACACATAGACACATATGGACCGCCAGCAAAACATTAGAGATGACTGAAAAGCTGTTTCTTTAGGGTTTGCTGGACTTTGCATCTCTCTGCCATCGTGTATACCTACAGCCACTTCACCCCAGGCTCTACTGCTCCACTCTGCTCCTCTGCCTGCTTCTCATCTCTCCTCCTCACCACACACCCCTCCTCCAGCTTCCCTGGATGCCTCAGAAATCCAAGAGGCTGAGCGAGAAGGTTCTTGCCTCTTTTTAGAAAGTTAATGGTGACAGGTAAAGCAGAGACCCATGGTGGACTGAGGTTGACTTGCAACCAATAAAGGCAAAAATAAAAGAGAAAGCCAAAGCTTAAAGTTTTGACTGTCTTAATACACAGAAAAGAACAAAAAAAATTTATGATGGGCTGCTGTGAAATATAAAATCCCTAGTAAGACGACTCCCTTTTAATTTGCTCCTAGGTCTAGGGCTGAAACAGCCACAGTTTTGAATTTACTGTCTCAAATGAGAAGGGAACCAAGAGATGGAGGAAAATGAATTAAAGATGCGGTATGTGCGTGAACCAGCTGCACACAAGGAGTGTGAATATTATGTACTGTGAATATCAGCGAATAAAAATTAAATTAAATTTTAAAAGAAAATAATACATCTGTTTTCCAACAATATTGTTGCATATTCTCATAGGGCACATGAGTCTGAATAGCTACAACATTCTTAACCAAGGGTGGAAGCTTTGAAGAATGTATTCCAGACCTCAGCTCCCCTAGCTTCAGCTTTCGCAGCTCTGTGTGTGTGTGTGTGTGTGTGTGTGTGTGTGTAAGACAGACAATCTGCACACACATAGACATTTGTAAATCTCGAAGATTGAGCAAGCTGTTCGCCCTCTGTCAGAGCAGAGTGGCATTAGTCAAGTTATAGTCACCAGTCCAGAGCTAGATGAAGGGCTCATTACTCGAGACAGATCCATCTCTGCTACCAAGCACCCTCCCTGGCTGGATGAAAGAAAAAAACCCTCCTTATCCTTTTATTATCTAGAAATGAAGAGGAAGGTAAGCAAAACTGAAAATAACATCAAATGATTTCTTAGTGCCAAGCACTTTTCCTACAAAAATCTTTACACCATTGGAAGGACAAATAAGGACTCAGTTGTCTTAAGCAGCTTGCTCAAGTTCACACAACTAGTAAGTGTCATGGAGCCAAAATTTCTCCATAGGCTTCAATGATCTGAACTAGAGTGAGGCCCCAGGTAGTACAAGGATGGCAGCGAGGACAGCCCAGGAGCAGGCTGTCCTCTCGCTCAGAGGAGTGCTCCTCAGGACTGCTTCTGCATGCTGTGTCAGCGAGCTTTGGTGGTTCCTGGCATTGCATTTCATCAAGGATAATCTCATGAATTATCTTGTTTCTTCCTCCAAATCCAGCTTGCTAGGATAAGCAAAGTGCCCCACAGCCAGCAGAGAAGGAAAATGAGCATTGCTTTACAATCTGATATGGAGCAGGGGAGTAAGTATAGTTTTCAGGTGTCTCCCATGCATACGAAAATCACAGTTAATCTTTCCTTGGTTGAATACCTAGTCCCTAGAAGGTGCAGCTGTGAGGACTGGGGATGCGAGGCAGTGGCTCTCATTCGGTCCCCAGTAGTACCCCAGCTGTTCAAGGTACTACTCCCCGCTCTTCATGGTACTCAGGCGCTGCATCTGCTGCATGAGGCTGATGCTCTGGGAGATCTGGAAACACTCCCCTTACCTCCCTTAGGGCTTCAGCAGCTCAAGGGCAGGAGAAGTATGAGCACTGCCCAGACTTCTCTGCCCAGCACACTGAAGTCTACTGCTGATTGGTGCTCAGTTAGAAATTGTCCTTCAGTTTGTTCACAAGTGTCTATTACGTGGGGAAGCTGGGGGTTCAAAGTCTCGGTTGTTCTTGGTCTTCATCATCCTCCTCTTATGAAATGCAACAGTTTCTGGATTCCTTCAACTGAGATGTGTCCCCATTGAACAACTGTCTCTGCCTCCTGGAGTATGGGATTGCAAATGTGTACCACTGTACCCAACTCGG
>NW_004524629.1:5622713-5624546 GCF_000260255.1 Octodon degus
GGCCATTGCTTGGCCAATGTGCTCTCTGTGAAAGCCTGAGAGAATGTTTTCTTTCCATGTGACTCTCCTTAGGCACACTCGCAGTTTGTAGATCTTTTGTCAGTGTCAGCTATGTGCATGAGTCATGGCCATTGCTTGTGTTTTTGTCATTTTGAGACAGGATTGTAGTTCAGGCTGGCCTTGAACTCACTTTGTAGCCCAGGTTTAACTCAGTGATCCTACCTCAGCTTCCTGAGTGCTGGGATTACAGGCACACACACACCACCATGCCTAGCTATGACCATTTCTAAGCAAAATCATTCTTGCAATTTTTGATTGGATTTTCCATTTCTCTTCTACTATTAGTTAAAATTGAAAAAGCTCAAATTGAATGACCATTTATTTTCATCTACTAACTTCAAGTCACCAAAGTGTACAATTCCTTCAGATCTGCTCCCTATCCCATCTCTTCAGGTTCCTCTGCCACCAACCCCAGTTCTGGACTTTATCCCTCCCCAACACACTATAGACTACTGAAATTAATCTGTTAAAATATTCTTCATTTTTGAAGCAGGGTCTCACTATGTAGTTTAGGCTGAAGTTGAACTCACAATGATCATTGTACTTCTACCTCCCAAGTGTTGGGATTACAAATGTGTACGCCCTTGCCCAGATTACTCTGTTTAAATAGATTTATACTGTAAAATGGACTCTTATCAAACTTCCAATGCTTCTTTATTTTTTTCCCCAATGCTTCTTTAGTTGCCAAATCAATTCCAACCTCTTTAACCTGATATTCCAGGCCTTCTTTAATCTAATCCCAGTCAACCCCACCATTTCTCCCTCTGTCAAATCTCCTTAAACAAATAAATCACAGAAGCGAAATTTTTTTGTTGTAAAGTTCCCAAACACTTGCATTCTCTTGTATTTACATAATTATACGTGTCCTTACACTCACCTGGTCCACCCATCCTGCTTATTTCCATCTCCCTTTAGCCTAATTTTTATTCAAATTCCATTTTAAATCCTACTTTTAAGAATACTTTCCTGGGCCATGTGGGACAAAATCAATCTCTTCTCATATCACATTAAATTGTGTAAATTGCAGTTTATACATTGAATTAATGTCTAATTTTTCATATGTCATTTTCCTGTCCTAATTTGTTGTCTTCTTTTGGATTTGGATTCCAAATGACACCTCACTCAGACTTAATACCTGCTACCTGCCTTCTTTCAAGTTTTCATAGATTTATAAACATAAATTGCCTTTGTAAATTGAGTCTAAACTTCCACGTTTACAAGAGCAAGCACCATGGGAAGTTTAACTGTATGTATGTGTAGGTCTGGGTGTTGAACTTCTAAACAAAATCTTCTTGGTTGGCTATTGGTGTGGTCTTATTTTAGTCCAATTGTGCTGCTAAACAGAATGCCTGAGACTGGGTAATTGACAAGAACCAGAGATGTACTCTCCCAGAGTTCTACAGGCTGGGGAGTCCCAGAATAAGGTACCAGAATCTGCTGAGAGATTGCTCATCGTGTCAAAACATGTTTGAAAGCATCACATAGCAGAAGACGGAGAGCGAAAGCATCAGATGTGGTCTTTGCCTAAGGATAATAATCCCACCCAGGAGGCAGAGTCATCATGATCCAGTCACCCATGCCAAGTGCTACCCAATACTGTTACAGTAGCGATTACATTTCTGCGTAAGTGGTGGAGGGAACAAATATTCAAACTATAGTACTACAAAACTGCATATATGTCACATTCTGTCCTTATCAGGTCAGTAGAGCAGAAGCAAAGTAGACAGCAAGTCTGTGCTCTCCCAAGTAATTTCTTTTTTTTTTTTTTTTGTG
>NW_004524629.1:5625566-5654559 GCF_000260255.1 Octodon degus
TATATTTTTTTTTCTTGTCTGTGGAACCACAATAGTTTATAATGAAACTCTTGTTTCTTGAGTTCAGATTAGAGTCAGCTCATCTTTACATAGCTGTCTCTGTTTCTAGCCAAGATGGTGAAGTGATACCTTGCTCCTAGATATGTTGGTGGCCAGTATAGGACATGCCCACAGAGCTTGTTAGAAATACAGAATCTCAGGACCTGCCTTAGAATCTGATTTTGAGCAAACTTCCCAGGTAATTTGCATGTACATTAATGTTTGAAAATCACAGAAGTAAGGTCCATTTGCTAGCCAAGCATCATTGAAGAGTTGCCCCAGAGGGCATTAACCTGAAGCTGGATGATTCTGTAAGGAGTTTTTGCCACGTGTGGATAGTGATTGATGAGTTGACAATATAAAGTAGCTGCGGTATTCAAATTAGAGTCTTGCAGGGGTCATACCTTCCCAGATATTCCCCCAAGTGCAGAAACCAGGAAATCCATGTGCACAGTCTGACCCTGGAGCTCCAACAGCCACATTCCTGCACCAGCCTTCACTTGTCTCCACCACTTTGCCCACTTTTGGGACCTCCCGACTCTGCCTTCCTATAGATGGCTAGATGAAACAGGACAATGGTTCTCTCCTACTGCCCTCGTGTGACTCCCTCACTAGGCCAGGCTTCAGGACAGGAAAATCTAGAATTATGAGTAGCCTAGGCAGGAATTGCCTGAGGCTGTTTTTCTCTAGTGTGTCATCTTCCCCTGTCATTATTCCATCATCTTTCTCCAACCTATCTGGAAGAATATGATCACTTTAAGCATTGCATTTATCTTGTATCAGCATGTGTTATTTTCTTATTAGGCTTTCCCTGAGTGCATCTTTGTTTGAATCATAAGAAAAACCAGGCACTGGCATAAAAGAACAAAGACAGCTGACCAGAAACAAACTTGGGATTCTTCTACCATGCCTAGTTTGCATTACAGTTTTTTTGTTTGGTTTTGTTTTTAATGTCCTTGGTACAAGGTCTCACTACACAACTTGGACCTCAGGGATACTCCTGTTTTCAGCTTTCCCAGCACTGGGATTACAAGCATGAATTACCATGCCTGGTCTCAGTGGCTGGCTCAGTGCACCTGGGGGTGGGGCTGGCACTGTATGTGGTGCCAGGGATTGAACCTTGGTTCCTGTGCTTGCCTAAGAAGGCGCTTAGTTCACTGAGCTATTTTGCCAACCCTGTACTACAGTTCTTAAATTCATTCATTTTCAACTGCAATCCTCCTCCTTGAGGCAGATGGCATTCTGTGGAGTAAAGGTTCACTAGTGAGAAAACAATCTTTTGTCCACATGAAAGGAAATCCATTCTAATGGAGGAGTCAGTCCATAAGCATGTCAACATATAGGTGAAGAATACAATTTTAGTTCATGAGTTGAGCCACGAAGAGAAAGATGGGTGTGAGTTAAGACTCCATTGAGTTGGGAAGTCAGGAAAGGGCTCTACCTTGGTGGCAGCTGGGTTCAGTAAGATAGAAATGAGGAGAGGGAGATAGCTAGTTACATATCTTAAGTTGTTTCAGGCAACAGGGGAAAAGTGTAAAAGACATGAGGAAGGTCCTATTGTGATAATATTGGGATAAGTTAGAAAAGAGAGAAAACAAGTGACCAAAATAAAATCCCAGGCCTCAGATCTGCAGAATAAGTAGAACAGCCCAGGCACAGACAGGTCACAAGTAGGGAAATGTTAGAAAGCACAAGAGAAAAAGACAAGAAGTTGACAAACCAGAAGGACATGTATATGGTAGGCATGGACAACCACAAGCCACCATAGGGGACATGGCAGTGGGCTCCCTACACTGGGTCTGTGACCAAAAACACTGGGTTTCTCTTTTGGAGGGAAGGGAGAAGCTGAGTGAAAATATACCAAGAGGCCAGAGATTGAGGTTGATGAAACACTTAATAACAAGAAACCTTCTGAAGAAAGAAAGGTAGGAATCAAATTGTAGCAGGAATGTAAGTTGGAACTTTAAAGCTCTGTTATCTTCAGAGGTTGTAAGTACATTTCAGAGCCACCTTCTGAGAGTTCCCACAGTCCTGTGCGATATCCCCACAAACACATCAGTATATGAGTATATGACCTATGTGTATATAGTGTGTTGGGATCGGGGGGGGGGCACATAGGCAAAAGGAAAGAAAGAAGGGAAAGCTATTAAAAGCCTTGCTGAGAAAGGTATTTCTTGTGGACAAAAAAGAATCAGGCCCCTCGCTCCCTACTGAGCCCATTTCTCCTGCCTTTACCCGAGCTGTCAGGCATGAATCTCTGTAGCATTCCGTAACTAATTGACAGTAATGGGGGCCATTGGGAGCCTAAGAATACATGGCATTACCCAGCATGCACTGCAAGTAAGGGGGGCTCCTTGGGGGCAGCTGTGGGAAAAAAGATGCCTTTTAAACTTTTTTTTTTCTCTTTAATCAAAAGTACGAGGTGGAATTAAGAGGGAACAGATTTAGGCAATCTTCTACTTGAATTTAAAAATAAAAAATTGTAAATCTCATATCTTATCCCGAAGGAATATCTTAGGATACTATGTCTACCACACAGAAGAAACAGATGGAATTTCAATTAACCCCAGGGCCCCCTGTGAAATCTATATTGTACCCTCTGGATTTACAACATATTGTAATATATGGCTGCAGGGCCTTGAGATTCCATCGCAAATCAACCCTCTTTATTTCAGGGGTTCAAAAACTACTACAAAAGCCCACTTCAGAGTCAAAAGTGACCAACTTCCTACAATTTCATCCTCAGAGCTGAAATCCAATTTTAATTTTACAGCACATTTTATTTATTAAGCAGTCTCATGTTTTTATAACAAGGTACATTTATTTTTCCCTTTTATTAATGATATTATGAACTAAAGCTTTTACATCTAATATGAAATTAAGAAAATAGAAATTATCACATCTTAAAGAATGATACTCCACACACCCACAGTGAATTATCTTCCAAAGAATGTTTTAAAAATTCATAGCTTTCAATAAGGTAGTCTTTGAGACTAAAAAATATTCAAATAAAAATAAAGCAGTTACCTCTGCTATGAATATCATAAAAAGCTGTCAATGTTGAAAGAATTTTAAGAATTTCAAATTGGCTTTTTTGTGAATCAGAATTATTTCCAAAGTGCTATGCACTTAATAGCTTTGGCTTTTTTTTTTTTTTATCAGTTACTTATTATTGCCCTCAACATTCAGTGTGTGTTCTTCATTTCAAGAATAATAGTCACATAAGTACTCACCTCCTCACATACAAAATATTTTAATTTTGGCCTTTCAGCATTAAGATAAATTTCTTGCATATGTCTCTTAAAAGGCTAGCTTTCCCACAAAATTGCATTTCAACTCAAATCTTTCATCATCTTCCGCAGGAATGAGCTTTCCCCATGAAATGGTACCGACTCCACTTTTTGTGGGGAGGGTGGTGGCTTCTGTGTTGTTCTGCATCTGGTAAAAGGTTTGCCTCTGAATTCCTAGAGAGTATCTCTTAGAAATAAGATAAGCAGGCTTCCCAAAGTTAAAGAAAATATATTTTTGGAGAACAGGCAAACAGAAATGTGCCTTTAAAAAAAATTAGGGATAGAAATAAGATGATATGAAGGTTCTCCTTCATTCCAAGATGAACATCAGCAGCTGAGAACCACAGAGCTGTCTCAGAAATGCAGCTTCTAGACTGAGATGCTGCAAGTTGGAAGCAACTAAGGAGCCATGGTTCAGGAAGCTAAGATACTGCTGGCCCCCTACTGTGCAGTTTCATGCAAGCAAGTAAGATGGTCACTGGCATGTTCTCCAGTTGTCAGAAAAAGTTCTCCAGCCAGCAAATGTTTTGCTCCACCAAATGCACAACCTAGAAGAAATATCACCAATAACCTTTTTTTCTGCCTGCATCTGCTGTTGTATGGCTGCACCAGCAGGTCCATTGCACGGTCAGGGCAACTCTCCCAAATCAGCTAGAGAGCTTTGATGTGGCATAGGGTGTGGGAGTTACCCCAGAAATCCAAAGAACTGGGCAATTCTTTCTTCTGAGCAGGCTTGGAACATTGGTTCAAAGGTTAGAAGAGGATTGTTTTGTTTTTTGGTACCGGGGATTAAATACAGGACCTCCGACCTACACTACATCCCAAGACTTAGTAATTTGTGTTTTGAGTCTTGCTAAATCATTGAGTTGCCCATTCTGGGCTCAAACTTGCTTGCAGTCCTCCTGCCTCACCCTCCCAGAATAATGGGATTATAGGTATGTACCACCATGCTCAGCTAGAAGAGAGTTCTTTTGATAGAAAAAGCTCCTCTTAATTCAAATGAGTTTGGTTTATTTTTTTAAGATGCTATATAACCAGAAAAAAACTGAAACTTTTAAATAGGCTGAATATTTTCCTATTTGGAATATTTTACTATCAAGCCATCAAAGGTTATTTGATGTAATTATTAGGGTTTGTTTCCTCATCTGAACAAAGACATGGTTTTGTTATTGAACTCAGGGCAGAGGGCCAGCCAAACAGCTCGATGATTAAAAAGCCTCTAAGCAGGCGCAGGGGCCAGGACTTTGATCCTGGGCCTGCTGTGCTGGCCCCACCCCCGGGGTGCATTGAGATGGCTATTGATACTGGGTATGATGGTGTGTGCCCCTAATCCCAGCTCTTGGGAAGCTGTAAGCAGGCAGGTCACTATGAGTCCGATCTAGTAGTGAGACCCTGAACACCCTGTAGACCCTTCCCTAAAATAAAAAAATTTTTAAAAAAATAGAACTCAGGGCAACATTCACTTAACTTGCCTCATTCCCACCCTAGAAATCATTTATTTTAGAAAGAGAAAAAATTATGTGATTACTTAAGAATAGTATACCAACCAAATGTTAAAAGGGACTGGATTTTTGGCTTTAAAAAAAAGCTCTCTTGTATGTTTATTACAGATGAAGAATAAAAGTCAATTTTCTGAGTACTCAGGCGCCAGCGTTATTCTGAATGGTTTATATGGTTTATATACATTAATTACCTGATCCTCACAGTGTTCTATGCTCTATGCAGCACGGAGTCTCTTTTTTCCAAAGAGAGATGTTTAGTGGCCTGAACAGCACTCTGCACACGCTTGGTCCTCCACCTTTTGAGGTCACCGCAGCCCTCCACTTCCCTGCTGCCTACTCACCCACGGAACTGTGAGGAGCTCATCGCTCAGTGCGTGTCGTGGGACTCCTCCTTCATCTTCCTCCCCACAGCCTCTCTTCCCAGTCTGCTTGGAATCCCCCACTTTTCACAACTTTCTATTTAAGACTGCCTCACTTATGTTTGGCAACTTTATTTTCAGTCTTCCAGCTTTAATTTTTACCATATTCATTGTGCATCCAACATCACCAGAAGTAAGACAAGACAAGAGGATAAAGAAAAGGGTACTATGAGTGGGAAATATTCTGAAGCTACCTGGAAATTTTCATAATTGGACGAAGTGAGGAAAACCTGCTGAATAACAATACAGTCTACCATGCTTCCCCTCTGAACTCAAATCATGATTGTTTATACTTGCTTGGACCAAGGAAAATGCAACAAGTTTTCTACTAGAACTTTCTCAGGAATATTTACTCTTCAGTTTGTTTGTTTTTTTTTATTACAAAGTCCTCACTGTTAGCCTTTCCCTCAGGTATCTATTTCTTTCTTCCAATTTCCTTGGCACCTACATACAGTGACAGGACTTCACTGCCAAGCCTTTGCTTATTATCTTATTTTAAAATTGTTCTCTTTTCCTTTAATGTATGCATATCTGATCTCCAGAACTGAGTTCCAAAGAAAAGGGATATTGTTTTTCTTTGCAGATTCTGCAGAGTCTTGTTTTGTAAGTTACACAGATTTGCTGAGCTGAATTAAGGAGAATGCTATATATAAATGACAGGTCTGTGGGCGTAGCTCAGGAACAGAAGGCTTAACGAGCATGTGCAAGGGCCTGTGTTCAATCTCCAGCACCACAAACAAAATTAAAAATAAATGACATAATTCCCTGAAGTCTAATTGCTGAGCACAAGAGTACAGAGCTTATTGGAAACTGGGCAAAGTAAACAAAATACTATAAGACAAAGTGGAGGCAAGCTGGTCAGAAATGGACTAGAGACAGGCATATGGAAGGACAATCCTGGGTCAGGTTATAAGCCCAGACAGCAGCAGAGGGCTTAAGATGAGAGTCAAGCTTAGGCCATCTGTGGGAATGGGGCCATAGGAGAAAGACTGGCTGGGATCAGAAGATGCTGAAGTTTCCTCTGAACCAAAGAAGAGATATAGTCTCACTTGTAGAAAGAGTCCAAGAGAAATATCTGCACTGAGATAAAGCAAACCAGATACCAGAAGTGAAGATGCTCAAAGAAAATCATTGCAATGGCTGAAGGACTGGCTAGGAATGTTTGCTTGGGCTGTTATGACCAAACTGATGCCAGGACCTTGTTTTTGTGGCTTCAGCAACTCTTCATCCCTTCTTTGCAGAGTGTCCTACTTACTACAGGTACAAGCTTCAGTTTTCTGCTCTCCTCATGTCTGAAGGTTCTTAGGAAGTCATTGCTTCAGGAAAATCCTGCTGGTGGGAGCAGCCATACAAACTCTCCTGAGCTGGGGATAATTATGTAATGCTATAACAATGACCACTCCAGCTCAGTAGTGTTAATAATTCAGGCTGTGTCTTTATGTCTTAGCAAGTTCTTTTATGTCTTCAGAGATTATTTTTGCCTTCTTATGGAGGATCGTAAAATAAATTGATATTTACTTAAGTAGCATCTTTCCAATAAGGAGTTCAAATACCAATAATGACATACTCACTATTTCCTTAAATTATTAGACTTTGTTTGTTTGTTTGTGTTTGGGGTTCTGGGAGGAAGCCCAGAGGCTCACACCTGTTAGGCAACTGCACACACCCATAGCTCCAAGACTTTGTTTGTACAGTAATAGTTTCAATTCACAGGAAACTTGAGTGAAAAGTGCTGAGTTTCTTTGTATTTCCTCCTTTCTCCTATTCCTCACATCTGGCCTTAGAGTTTCTTTTGCTATCACATGTTATATAAAGATAATACATTTTCTATAACTGGTGGTTAATATTTTTCCATAATTTTATTGAGAAACAAATAGCAATGAGATAGTTTCAAATCAAATTGATAGGGCAGTTCCAATAATTAACACATTGCATACTGCCTTCCTAGTGGTTACTTGTTGTATAAGATGCAGACATGATATCCTATTTACAAACACTATTAGAACAAATCCCTCTATTCCTTGAATTAAGAGAATGTAGCTATATATCTATCCTAACCACTTTGAATACACAGATACAAAATGGTCATTCATCTGTATCCCCTGTTTTTCTTTAGTTCCGTCATTTATGGTGGTTAATATTGATCAGCACCTTATTACTAACTGAAGTCCATTGTTTAAATTAAGGGTTACTCTTTGGGTTGTATATTCTATGAATTTTGAAATATACATAAGAAATGCATCCACTATTATCAAATAAAATAGTTTCAGTACTATTTAAAAATCACTCATGCTCTATCAATTCATCCCTCCCTAACTTCCTTCTTCTACTTTTGCCTCCCCCAGGCTTTGGCAATCACTATTCTTTTTTTTTTTTCAGAACTGGGGATTGAACTCAGGCCCTTGTGCTTGCCAGGGAAGCACTTATTCCACTGAGCCATCTCCCCAGCCCCTGTTCTTTTTACTGTTGCCATAATTTTGCATTTTCCAGACTGTTATATTATTGAAATGTTCCATAGTTATACAATAAATAGCAGCTTCATTTTGGCTTTTTCACTTTACCAAAATATATTTAAGATTCCTCCATTGTCTTTTGTGGTTCAATAGCTGATTCTTTTTATAACTAAATTTCTAGCACATGAACATTTGTTTGTCTATTTTGAAAGACACACTGGTTGCTTCCACATTTGGACTCTCATGAATAAAGTTGGTATATGCATTTTTGTGCAATTTTTTTTCCTCATTTTAAAGTTGAGTGACAGAAGCAAGATTCACAAAATTCTTATAGCTATTCTTGGTCTTCCACCAAGTTTAACATGACAGAAATTAAGGTCGTACATAGTTATATGAAAATTGCCTGATGGCATATCACATTCAAGGCAAGATGTGCCGCTGCAAGCTATCACCGTGTGGAGGCAAGCCTAAGTTGACTCAGAGACTACCCCACTAGAGCCCATGGGACTTGGCCTTCTGGACTAAACATCCCTGGGAGATGCAGTTTCCAGCTGTGTGCCATAGACAGCTTTCAACTTCTGAAGCCAATCTCTAGTGTTATATTCAGTACAGGCTCTTACAACAGAAGACCATGGCCTGGGTATCTAAAACAATGAATACTGATTTCTTATCATTCTAGAGGTTGGAAAATCCAATGTTGAAGGACAGAATAGTCTAGTATCTGGTGAGCACCAGCTTCCAGGTTTGCAGACAGCTGTCTTCTAGTTGACTCTTCAAATGGCCAAGAGAAATGACATCTTATCCCTCAGCTGCCACTGCTGCCTCCTTCTGCGGCTCCTGGTGCTGCTTGTGTGCTCTTTCGGTGTGGACCTGGTACCTCTTTTGTGAAGTGGCAGCTAAGAAGACTCGGGCGTTCGCTATGGCTGACGAAAAGCCCAAGGAAGGAGTCAAGACTGAGTACAACGATCACATTAATTTGAAGGTGGCGGGGTAGGATGGTTCTGTGGTGCGGTTTAAGAGTAAGAGGTATACACCGCTTAGTAAACATGAAAGCCTATTGTGAACGACAGGGTTTGTCAGTGAGGCAGATCGGATTCCAATTTGATGGACAGCCAATCAATGAAACAAACACACCTGCACAGTTGGAAATGGAGGAGGAAGACACAATTGACGGGGGCTGGTGAGATGGCTCAGTGGTCTAAAGCACCTACTTAGAGCAAACTTAGCAAAGCACAGGGACTCACGGTTCAGTCCCCCAGCACCGCATGCCAGCCAGCCCCGCCCCCTGGTGGGCTGAGCTGGCCACACACACACACACACACACACACACACAAATATAAATAAATAAGATACAATTGACGTGTTCCAGCAGCAGACAGGAGGCGTCTACTAAGAAGGGAACCTGCAACTACTCCAGAACTCTGTTCTTACGGACCAAGAATACATTCTCAATTAGAAAACTACAATTTGGTTCCACCACATCCTGACTACTACAGTATAGTTTTCTCTATTCTTTCAATTACCCCTTCCCCATTCCTTTATTGTACATAAAGTATCTGGTATATGTGCACAAGCATATTGCTTTTTTTTTTTTTCTTCATTAAATGACCAACAGTATGTTTTGATTGACATCAAATGGAGATGAGATGGGGAATTACTGGTTCCATGAAAGTAATCCCCTTTCTCCATTAGTGGCATGCTCATCAACTCTTATCTTTATATTCCAGTAAGTTATTTTGCTCTCACTGTTTTAACAGAAAAGACAGCAACATAAAATTCCTTGCATACCCTATTTGATTGGAGAATTTTAATGTTTTTCATTTATCATTGTAAAACCAAGGACAATTTTATAACTTTTTGTGCATAGCTGTTACATGTAGGGCAATCTGTCTTTAAGTAGGAGTAAATTACTCTTTAAAAAAGAAGAATCCTAAATAGTTTTCCATTTAAGTCAAGTGTCTTGTTGTTTAAATAAACTTCTTGTTTAAAATGAAAAAAAAATGACTTCTTATGAGTTACTAATTCTTCAATGACAGCTCCAATCTCATGACCTGATCAATTCTCGAAAGATTCTAATTCCTAATTATTATCTTATTCAAGGTTAAGATTTCAACCTATAGGTTTGGAAGAGAAATAAATATCAACTCCATAACACCCAGCTAGCTAGATAACTGCAATTACAGCCCACCCTCCATATCTTTTTTCACTTTTGTATTTTTAAATCCCAGAGACATCATGATTGTGTTCTTTGTTTTGTTTTAAAAATAAAAGTCTTAGTAATTAGAACCCATCCTGTTAAGATTTTTTCCATTGCCTTTTTTTTTTTCTGTTATTTTGATGTTCTCTTGATCTCTACATACACTCAAAATGCATTTGGTTTTGTTTTTCTTTCTATGAATGTGGAGTCCCACTAGCAAAGTTGCAGAGGTGTCTGTCTGCTCAGTGTCTTCCTTCTTAGCCACCCTATAGCACTTCTGTGTTCGCCTCAGCACTCACTACAACAGTACCCAGGATCACAGAAGCCAGAGCCTCTATTTTTTGTTTATTTGTTTTTTGAGACAGTGTCTTGCTGTGTAGCTCAGACTGGACTTAAGCTCACTATGTAGTACAAGTTGGCCTCAAACTTGTGACTGCCCTCCTGCCTCAGCCTCCCAAGTGCTGGGAATACAGGAATTTGCCACCAGCATAGTTTCCAGATCCTTTTGTTACCTGATCTCAGGCTTTCTAGTTATGCCAATGATGCCAAGCAGAGAAGAGCTGAAAGGAGCTCATATATTTTCCTTTCTTTGTGCATTTCAACAAGGGCAACCCAGGAGTCAATAAGGATATGTGAAACTTCAAGATGACTAAACTCACCTCAGGAAGCAGTCGTTTAGTTCTCCTGAGTTGGGAGAAGGAAGATTCTAGACTCTTAAAAAGCTTTCTCTCCCACTCAACACCCATCTAGAGCTGCCTCACTACCTGTTAGAAATTTTCTTGTCATTTCTTAGTGATTCCTTCCAGAGGATCCAGTTGTCACTGCTACCCCAGAAACCCCACTTTACACACCAGCTCTGAGATTGTTTTGAGGGGCCAATGGAGTAGAGTTCTTCCAGCTATGCCCTGAAGCCACTCCCTACTGTGTCAAATTTTCCAAGAAGTATGGTCAATAGCATTTAATATGGGATTTCCCTCTGAATTGCTCATTAAAAGTTTGCAGAGCAGAGTCAGTGTTGTACTTGGCAAGGACAGAGGTTTGGAGAAGAAACTAGACTTTGGAGGACAACAGTTGAGACAGGAGAAGAAGTAGCTGGAACTAAGGCTAACATCTTGGCTGTTCTGAGGTAGAAAGGGGAAGATAAACAAGCCAGCAGAGTGAATGAACTGAGTGAAACAGATTAATTATAATGTGTTTTGTGTACCCTGATCTCTGAAAATAATGAGGTAAGGAAGGCTATCTGTTTTCAAACTCTGGTTTGCAGTGACAGTCTGCCATTTATCACTCAAATAACAGCACCATATTTCCAAAACACTCTTGAGTCATACCTGCCTTATTTCATAAGCAGAATAAGGAAGGATGTAGCCTTTAATTCTGTTGTTTTGGGGTCCTTGCTGTATTTGCTGAGCCACCCTTGAAGGGGTTTTATGTATATTACCCTTAAGTGAGTACTTATCTTCAAAAACAGGTAAGGGCAGCAGGAGAAGGGACACAGGGGTAGTGGTTTTGTTTTCAGTGCCAGGGATTGAACTCAGGGCCCCACACATGCCCCGCAAGCACTCTCACTGAGCTACACTCGCAGCCCCTAAAGCTAGTCATTTTCAAAACCTTAGTTCAACTGATCCCAAAGCCTGTTCTTGTGTCCTCTAGGTGTTATAAATTCAGCTCTTCTTCCAGTCCAGCTTAACACTTTCCTCCTGGTAAGAAAATATTCCTGCCATAGGTACAAAGAACTTGATCTTTTGCAAGTAAACATTTATTCCTGCATCCAAAAGCTATGTTCTTTAGGACACTTCTGCTGAGAAGAGCTAGCCATGTAAAATTTGTCACCAATGTAATCCTTGCTGAGAACAAATTCACAAGTGCATTTACTGCAAGGAAATTTTGGGTGTGGATAGGTTGTGTGGGGGAGGGGCCAAAAGTAAAAGGAAGGGACCATTCAGAAAAGGGACAAAATGAAACACCAACACAAAAGGGGAGACAGAGATTGAAGACACGTTGCGTGTTCCTCGTACGGGTATTTCTGCGGGTGCAGGCCACCTGGGAGATGCTCTACCCAGCCTGGCTTCTCATCTTGCCCAGGGCAACTCCTTAAACCCCAGGGTTCATTGAGTGGGAAGATGCTTGAAATGGAATGCTCCTTGGTGAAGATGGGGGGGGGGGGGGGTGGGGTGGAGACAAAGGGGGAAGTAACTTTTTAAATAAAAAATGATAAGTGATGAATAGAATGGCTAATCCCAGGAGCTCTGAGAGTGACGGACTGCCAAGCAAGGGCCTCTCCTTTTTTTTTTTTTTCCACTCTGCTTTTTCTTTTCTTTTTAATTTTCTTTTATTTAATTTCGCTGCAGCACGTATAATCAATTACAGACTGAATCGGGATAAAGGGAGGGGAAGCACTTTAATTCATAAATCAATTTTATACGGTCATCAGTCAGGTTGTGAATGCAAATACCTCTGTCGGTTTAGGTTATTCAGAATTAATTGACTCCCACCGGGCTGGGTTGCAGATGGAGAGGGGCTTTCTCACAGTCTCCTTGGGCCCAGAGAAGGGGCTGAGGGCTTCCTCCCTCCCCCCTCCGGCCAACCCACTCTTCTCCTTTACCCTCTGGGCCCCAAACATGGAGATGATGGGGGTGGGCATCCAGCAAGAATCTGGGTGGATAAGAGCCCAGAAAGAGTGTTTGAAGAAGGAAGGGGATACACAGAAAGATGAAAGCCCCCAAACAAACTCTCTTCAGCCCAGGCCCTGCAGAGACACCTTTATGTGATTAGAAATGCTTAACTTTCAAGGGTCTCCTTTTAAGTTCTCTTGAGCTTCTTAAACAAGAAAGAAAACAAACAGCAAAGCCAGAGCCCCTGGGCTAAGGATGAAGGGATATCATTTAAAACCCACCAGGGTGCAGGGGTTGGTATGCCTGCCAGATTTGAGCAGTCAGAGTGCAGTCCAGGACAGAGGGCTAATTGCCCGGGCAAGCAGCGCCAGTGGCAATGTGAAGCCCGTGCCTAACTTTCCAGCCAGTGGCTAAAGAAATGGCCTGGCTGTGGCGCTACACCACAGGATGGAGAGAGAGTGCGTCATGGCCTACCATCCCTCCACCCCCAGAGCTGATCTGGGCTGTCCTGGCTGGGCACCTGTTTCCCAAGTTAAGGTCCTCTATTCACAAGAGTGTATTCTAATTTGGAGAAGATACACCATCCACCCATGCATTCAACATATTTTGACCTCAACTTTCATGATTTTACCCTCACCTAAATATCCTCCCATGTTGTTCCAGATCCGATATATCTTAGCAGTTTTCAGCACCACACTCCCACATGAAAATCACCCAAAGAGTTTGCTTTGTTTTGTTTTTCTGTTTGTTTTTTCATGCTCACGGCCAGGACAAACCCTAAAATACTGCTGTAAGTGGTCCTGAGCAGAGCCCTGGGGCATTGGTGTTTTTGAACAGAGTACAAATGATTCCAATATGCAGTAAAGGTTAGAACCACTGAAGTCTCTGTGGACTGTGGTGGGCACGAACAAAACCCCTTCCTTACCTCTGCAGGTTCCCTTTCCTTCCCCACAGAAACTGACAGTGTTTCTGAAAGTGTCTCCCATTACAATTATATTAGAAACAAGACATACTAGTAATAAATGATAGGGCCAGGGAGATAGCTCAGTAGAATCAGTGCTTCCCTGGCAAGTACAAAAAGGACCTGAGTTCAATCCATAGTTCTGCCAAAAAATAAATAAATAAATAATAAATTAAGTTTAAGAACATGTATGCTGTAGATTCCCTGGGTCCCACTAACCAACCTGTGTACAGTAAAATTTCTTTTTTAAAAATATATACAAACTCCTGGTTGGTGTGGCAATCCCTGATAAGGCAAAGCACCAAGACACTTGTGCTATCTTTATTTAGCATCTAATCTTAGTCTGCCTAGGATGAATCACATTTTGCCTTGACATAACAGTTACGTCTTTGTGGGTTTTGCCAAAGTGCTCTCCTGAGAGATAAAGCCTTGAAATGCAAAGCAAAAGGAAAGTAATTCATTTGACAAAGTCTGCACATACAAAACCTTAGGGTTTGAGTCCGTGTAGAATCCCTAACAAAAAATAACTAGACACAAAATTACTACCAATTTTAAACCTATTCATCTGAAATACAGCTGTCTATATGCAAATAAGCCATGTATATTTATTTGAAAAGGTTAAGAGGAATTCTTAAGAATGTTCCTTTAATCATTTGTTTGCATTACCATATGTTATTGGTAGGGATAAAACTGCCTTTCTTTAAAACTTTCAGTACTTCAGTTTTCTTTCCCAACTCAGAGTAGGCTTCCTCTCCAAAGAGTCTGGAGGATTTAGTGCAGATTAGGTATGTGTTTTTTCTTGCTGTACTTAGCCAGCAGCAAGAAGAACTTTGGGGAGGGGACAGTCCAGAATGAAAGGACACCTTGTTCACCAAACTCTGGGTTTGTAAAGTAGATAATCTAAGATACCCCTGGGGGAAAAACTCCTTCGTCTATTAAGATAGCATGCCAGGTTGACTAAATAGACATATTTCAGAGCAATACTGACCAGCTCTATCACTTACAATGAAAAAAACACATAAACTTTCTATTCCTCAGTTTTTTTCCTCTTTAAAATGGGAATGGGGCTAAAGAGATAGCTCAGTGGCATAAGCACCTGCCTGGCAAGCTCAATGTACTGAGTTCGATCCGCTGTACAGAACAAAAAAGGAACGTTACCTTGTAGAGTTGTCAAAAGACTAAATTAGATAAAGCATCTAAAATGCTAGGCACAAAGCAAGTTCAGTAAATGGTAGCAGGTACTCTGATGGAAAAAGATTGGATGAATGGTAGTCAGTGGGTCTGATTATCACCTCAATCACATTAGTATCACCTGGAAACTTGCTACAAATGAAATATCTTAGGTGCCACTCCACAACTACTGAATAAAAGCTAGGTGAGGTCCCAGAAACCAGTGTACTAACAGAACCTCTGGTGGTTCTGAACACATTAAAGAACTGCTGGGCTAGGTGAAGACACCCAGCGGTGTCCAGAGCCTTAGAAAGCAATTAAGAATTTTCTCAGAGCCATGTAGTTTGTGGTAAAGGGATTGGATTTAGGGCTCCATAGGAAACTATGATAAAGATGCCTCATATTATTGTGAGCTTGGGACTGAGAAGAAAGTATACTTGGAGGAATTTCCAGCTGGAATGTCCAGTCAGAGGATGGACATCCCAGTAATTACAACAACTTGCATGAGAGTTTGTCTTCAAGGTTTTGCCACAGACAGAAGACAGAATCTTGCTAGACCTTAGGAAGCTCTCTCTGTCTCTCTGTTCCTGTCTTTCTGTCTGTTTCTGTGTCGGTCTCTTTTCCTCTGTCTCTCTGTTTGTGTCAGTCTGTCTCTGTCTCTGTCTTTCTGTCTCTGTGTCTCTGTCCCTGTCTCTCTTTTTTCTTTTCCTGTCCCTGTCTCTTAACTCATCTCATATTTCTAATGACCAGGAATGCCTCTGACCACATCGTACCCTGGGACTTCACCAGACTGCAGGGCCCCACTCTGCTGCCAGGTAGAAGCAGAGGAATGTGAAGATCTTGCCCTAGATTCTGCTCTGCAGAGGAAAGTTGCAGAAGGAGGAGGGGACAGTTTGTGGGGAGTGGGTACAAAAGGACTTGGAAGACGTTTGGAAAGTGATGGAGTTATAGCTCAGCCTTAGAGTGTTTGTTTGAGTTCTACAAGGTCCTGAGCTTAATACCCAGAACCATACACACAAAAAGATAAATTTTAGGGCTGGCAGTGTGTCTCAGAGTTCTTGCTTTGCATGCACAAGGCCCTGGTTTAGATCCCCAGCACCACACACAAAAAAGTTACTTTTTTTTTTTTTTTTTGTGGAACCGGGGATTGAACTCAGGCCCTTGCGCTTGCCAGGGAAGTGCTTATTCCACTGAGCCATCTCCCTGGCCCCCTCAAAAAAGTTACTTTTATTTAAATTTTTTTTTAAAAATCATTTATTTATTTATTTATTTATTTATTTGGTACAGGGTCTCGCTACACAGCTCAGACTTGTAGTGATCCTCCTGTCTCAGCCTCCCCAACACTGGGATTATAAGTATATACCACCATGCCCACTTTCAGTGGCCTGCTTGATGCAGGACCAACCTGGCATGCATTAGGATCAAACCCATGTCCTTGTGCTTGCCAGGCAGGTGCTTAGACCACCGAGCTATCTCTCTGGCCCAAAAGAATTACTTTTAAAAGTTATTTTAAAAAAAAACAAAACAGAGGTTAAAGATGGGGAAACTGAAGGTATGGCTAATGTGCTGGCTAAAAATCTTCACTTCTCTTTGCAAGAAAGGAAAGGCAGTTTTTCCTCACCCACAATGAAGCTCCTGGTTGGCCCTCTATTTTTATTTTATTTTACTCATTTATTTATTTATTTATTCTTTGCGGAGCCGGGGATTGAACTCAGGCCCTTGCACTTGCCAGGGAAGCACTTATTCCACTGAGCCATCTCCCTGGCCCTTTATTTTATTTTAAAGAGAAAAAAATTCATACAAATAAAACAGAGATTCCAAAACAGATTATTAGGAGAGTTACCACAACTAATACACTGTGTGTTGTCTTCGTGTGACTGGCACTCTAAACAAAAGAGTCTGATGAGGAGAAAAGCATGAAAAATTAACTCAAGCTTTATGTGACACAGGATAAAAACCAAGACCCAGGAAAACTGCACTTTTTTTTTATTTTTTTTTTTTTATTTATGTATGTGTGTGTGGCCAGCTCAGCCCACCAGGGGGCGGGGCTGGCTGGCATGTGGTGCTGGGGGATTGAACCATGGTCCCTGTGCTTTGCTAAGCTTGTTCTAAGGTGCTTTAGACCACTGAGCCATCTCACCAGCCCGAAAACTGCACTTTTATATTTAGATTTGAGAAGGAGTTGGTCAGCCGTGAAGAAAAATAATAGGACAGAAGAGAGTATGGTCTATAGTAATAAGCTGGGGGAACTTAGCAGTGCCTGTTGCGTGGATTCCTCCTCGTGTCCTCATGCTTTCATTGTACCCCCATCATAGTTGGCAGCACACCTGCCTGGGAGGGTCCTGGAGCCCCTTTTAGAGGGGAAGGTTAGTGCATTTGTTTGTGCCTGGATCTCCTAAAGAAAGACACGGGGTGACCCTCTTGTTTCTGCAGTTTTCTCCCCTCCTAGAAGTCCCTGTTTGGGGTACTTTTATTATGGATAGCTAGGTTAGGTAGAAATACTATAGGCAGGCCAACAGGGCTGGCCCTCAGTGGACCTAGTGCAGAAGACAAGAACACATTGCAACTATGGCTGGGGGCACATCTGTTGGAGGCCAGGCCTCAAGACAAAGACAGAATGAGCAGGCCTGCATGAATCCCCAGGGGATAGGTATAACCTGGCTCAGTGACGTCTAGATGGACATCAGTCACCCAGGGGGTGAACAAGACCCTAATCTAGCCCCTCCTAGGAAGGTCTTTGCCCTGTCCACACGCATTTGCTATGTGCCCTGCTTCCCCACTGCGTCAATATTACCTAAGTGCTCACACTTGTAATCTTATTGATCGTTCATAGTTCCGACCCACATTCTCCCCACCTGGGGGTTTTGCTCTGTAAACCTTCTTTTGAGAAGTGGGCTTAATGGCAACCCACTTATAGGTCCCCTTCTGTCTCTCAGGAGCACTCTTTCTCAATAAATGTCTTACTCTTAACCTCCATTGATTATTTAAATTCATTCCTTGATTTTGGGGCACATGAATTCAGCATATCTGCCATCTGGCAGGTTGGGAGCCTTGTCATCTCCCCTCCATCCTTTGCTCTCTGCCTTGCTATCTTTAATGATTACTGAGCACCTAATTAATGCCAAGAACTTGGCCAAGAGAACAGAAATGCACATGATGCAATTTCTGCCCTCAAGGAGCCCTTTGTCAAAGACAGGCAGAGGGAAAGAAAGAAAAATGGTACGCCCCCCACCCCAAAATGACACCTGAAGTATAGAACAAGGTAAATACCAGTGTTCTTATAAACACGCCACTCAAATTGGAGGTACAGGGGTCAGCAAACAGCTGGAACACAAATTATCCATTCCTTGCCCTTTATCCATGCATGAACACACATGGGCTTGTGTATGCACACATGTGTGGGTGTGCACACACACATCAGCACGTGTGTCTTCCAAACAGAAGGTGAAGAATGGGCTTCATTGCTGCTGGCCCCACTGGGCCTTCAGTTTTGGTCAGACAGGGATTAAAAGTTAAGTAAGGAAACACATCCTAGCAGTTTCTGGTGCATAAGCCAACTCCAACCTAACCTCCTTCGAGTGAAGTAAGGGTAAAAGAATCCAACACAGAGAGATTTAATTTCCTGTGAAATGCGCAAGGATTTAGAAACTAAGAGGAGAGCAGGAGTGGACAAAGGCATTTGGGGTTTTATCTCACAGGGGCCACAATACCCTTTTGTTCTCACAGGCCCACTTGGTGTCACCCACCCTTGACGCGCCCCTGCATCTCCATCTTCATCTGAGCCTCTGCCTTCCCCTCCCCCTTGAACAGCCTTTCGAGGAGAAAAGCCACAACAACTGTCTGTGGTGTGATGGCTAGGACTTGGGTCACGTGCTTTCCTCCGTATCTATCCCAGTGGACATTTTCTTAGGTCCTGTCCTGCTTTCACATTTTGTCTAAATGTAAGAGAGTCAATTGTTCCCTGGGACAGAAGGGTGATTCTGCAAAGGGCCCCGCCACTACTCTGTGCCTCACCCCTCCCAGTGTCCTGAGACCTGTTCACTTGCTGCCTAAAGCAAGAAACAAGATTTCTTTCCCTCTCAGACTTCTGCAACTACGTATTTCCCAGATCAGTCTCAAACAGCCAAATGAATTTTGCAGAAAGATTGCAGCTGGTTTGGGAGGACACAGGTAACAATATGAAAAGAACTGAGAGGAAAAACTTCTAGAAGCCCTCAGATGTCATTTTTGCAAACTTTGTTTCCCTTCCATGTTCAGGATGATTCTTTGGTTTCTTTCTGTTGTCTTTGCTTGACTATTTTCCTCTACCTCTTTTTTTTTCTCAGTATTTTTTCCAAAAGTGTAACTTGTGCATCTGTGATCTTGAAAGAAGTTGATTTCTTAAGGTTTTTTAGAAAAGTAAGAGCATTATTTAGACAAAACACAACCAGCTGCAGCTGGATTTCTGTGCCTTGCTGGAAAGAGTGGTCTCTTTCCTGAAACCTGGGGCAATTAGCAGAGGTGGGGATAGAAGTAGGAGAGGAGGAGGAGGGAAGAGAGGCGTGAGCCTTTACACCCAAAGCGGGCTTCAGAAGAATTTACAGCGTTTTTTCTGGGGACCATTAATGTTTTATTGCCCTAGTTCCAGCAGTTTCAGTGCTCCGTAGAGCTCCAGCCTGAGCCGGAGCCAAGAATCCTGCAGTTTGCTAAAGCTGGAAAGCAGCCAACTGCACATTTCACTCCAGGAACAGAGAGGGAACTGGCTGGAGCTGGAGGTGAGCTGGTGGGAAGCAAGCAAGGCATTAGAAAGTCACCACTTAGGCCCTGTAGTGACACAGGGCTGGCTTGGGGTGACTTACTACAGTTTACTAACTCACAACATTGAACAGGTGACAGACACTCCAAGACACCGTTTGGCTATTTATAACTGAAGCTGCTAACAGCACGTGCCTTGTAAGGTTATTGTGAGGACTGGATAAGGAAAAGCCTAAAGAGGGCTCAGCCCAGTAAAAGTTTCCTAGCTATTACTTGACATTAATATCATGAAATAGTGGCACACAGGAAAGAAAGTAGGAAATAAGAAAAAGGAATGAAAAGAGAAAAGCGAATAAAAGCAAAAGAATGCTCTAGATGCAGCCACCTCCAAATAGTTCCACCTAATACTGTGTGAGGCCCGAGGGGATATCTAGATACAAACCATAACCTCTTGAGACTGTAATGCTAAGTGAAATAAATCAGACACACAGACTGAAAGATCACATGGTTTCTTTTATAGGAGAAATTGAATATATAAATAAAGTATGAAATAAGACAGATAATGAGAAAAAGCAAAGTTATTGTAATCCAGCATGAGTAATCTAAAAGCACACCCTGAGTTTAGTATAATGATCTTATGGATTTTAAACATTTTTTGGCATTGGTTTTTTGATCTGGTTGCTTATCTTTATACATGATCATTAATTATAGGGACTTTTAAGATAAATAAATTAATCTGATGCTGGCAAAAAAAGGGGGATGTTAGAGAGGAAGAAAAAAAGAATTGAGATGTGTTGTGCACATATACCAGTTTTCCAGTGAACGTACTCATATGTACTGCAAACATGCACTTACTAAATTTTTTTAAACCTTGTAAAAGAGCAGCAAGTAAAAAAGAGATGATGCACAAGAAAGAAAAATCAGAAGAGGTTCAACTGGGGAAAGAATTAGCAAAAGGCACACAAATGAAAATTAAGTGAAAGAAATGGATATTGAAATTGTCAAAGATGGAAAGAAATTATGCAGCTGGACGTAGACTGAGCAGGAAATGTGGAGAGGCGTAGGAGTCTAAACATGTACAGGGTTTGGTTTGCTGTCAAACACTTCCTCTAGAGAGATAACAGCTCTGGAAAGCCGTGAACTTTAAAAAAAAATCTAAAGAGGGGAGAAAATAATCTTAAAGAAAACAAAGTACAGCTCTGCAACAGCATGCTCTTTCTGGCCATCCTTCTTGCCTCTCCCAAGTCTCACCAAGTCATTGATAAATGTCTCAGCATCCCCTCCCACAGTCTCACACCTGCAGACCTTGTTACCGTTTGGGTAATTCTCAGCATTATATGCCAGCATGTGCAGGCATGGTCTGCTGCTAAGAGGAGAGTTACAGTATCCCGGAGCTTAGCTAGTGTGAAACAAATATTTGCTGAATGAATAAAAGGCTGAATAATGTGATATACTTGAGACTGGTCTACATATAAGCCAGAAAGACTGCTAACACTATAACAAGTTTCTTTTCTGAGGGATGGAATGTTCTGGAATTATTTAGTGGTTGTACAACTTCACAATGTACCAAAAACCTACTACATTATACACATAAATGGAATACTTTTATTGTGTATGTGAATTACATCTCAATAAAATAATCTTAAGCACAAGCCCTAGCCATGGGAAAGTAGGCATGGCTTGCACCTCCTTTCCCGTAACACTCTTGACCTTGGGCCCCTTCCCATCCCTTTGCCATTCTTACAGCATATTTATCATCTCAACAATATCTTTTTTTAAGTTTTTCTTGGATTCTAGTTGTTCTTGGATTTATAAGTACCCCGGAAATCTTAGTGAGACCAAAGATGGTTGGCTCTTATATGATTTCCATACTGGTTGTATTAGTTAACATTTCTATCAGCTATGTAGTACAACTATTTCTCCATATTCTCAACAGAATTTATTATTAGATTTTCTGTGATAGCTGTTCTTTCTGGATTTAATGGTATCCCGATATAGCTTTAATTTTGCATTTCTCTGAGGGCCAGCAATGAGAGCATTTCAAAATGTATTTATTGGCCATTTGTACTTCTTCTGAGAAATGCCTATTCATTTTGGTTGCCCATTTGTTGATTGGGGCTTTTATGCTGGTAAGTCTAAATTTTTAGTTCTTTATATATTTTTGCTGTTCAACTCATCATATTACAGGGATACATGCATACCTATGTTTATAGCACCATAGATCTATTCTTGATAGAGATCTTGGGAGCGATGCATACATCCATCAACTGAAGAAAAGAAAGGAAAAAAAAAAAGAAAGGAAAGGAAAATGCATTTATATATAATGAAGTGCTATGCTACCATGAAGAGAGATGAATTTGAGGCATTCATGGGTAAATGGATAAAACATAATGTTAAGTGACATAAGCAAAGACATAAACTTAAATATCACGTGGTTATATGAGAATATAGCATATATATGTACATATTTCAACTATACATAGCATATTTTTATCAAATATATTGTATAGATCTGTATATATAAATTTATTCTGTGTATATACACATAATTCTATATATACATAATATATACTTATGTATATTTCTGTTACATTAGAATATGATATCTTATATATATATATTCACAAATTTAATTCTTTCCATCATTCTGGTCCCCAGTTTATGAGCAGAAAAAAATATATACATATATATATAGAGAGAGAAAGCATAATAAAAGAGTGATAAATAGGAAGCTGGGAGAACCTCAAATACTTTTCCAAGTTACATAGTGTGTGTTTCAAAAATATTTTTCATATATACTAATTTGTTTCATTTATACCACTAGCTTCTATTTTTTTTTAACTAGTAGTTTACTTATTGTCCTAAAAAGACAGTGCTGTGTTATTATCTGTTTCTTCTTTGTTAGAATCTTTTTAGGTTATGTCTTATATTCTCTCTAGTCATTTTGAAAATAATGACACACAGTTCAACAATTGTTGTTATTCTCTTAATATTTTATTATGAAATTTTGTGGGTTTTACACAAAATAAAAAAGAAGTGGGGTGGCTAAGAAGCAGGACCTAGCTTCTTCTTGAACATTTCTATAGGAGCCATGCAATCTTTGCAAGCTTGACCTGTCCTCAAGATGAACCTCTTTCACATGGTCCCAGCCACGTGAGGCCCAGCATCAAGGAAATTCTGGGAGCTCTGATACCTCATCTTAATGTCCGTTAGCCTTGCAGTGTCCTTATGGAACACCTTAACTGTCCTGACCCTCCAGGGCATTTATGTGAACAGAAATGGTTTTCCAGATGGATAGAGATGGAGAAAAAGAGCCACAGTAGGTTCTGTTCCATTACCAGCCTCTCAGTCTGAATCTGCTTCCTCCCATGGATCTATAAGCACACTGGCAATGTCGTAAGGTTGAAAGGTGGAGGTTTCTATGCATACTTCACTTTTGTGAGATCTTGTGATCAACTTATTCCAACCACAATTTCCTCCGTACTTTTCGTGGTGCTTACTTCAGTTGCATGGTTAGCACCAGCAAAGAAACTCCTGAATTTTACGTAAAATTTAAGACACCCTAAACAGACTACTGAGAAAGCCATGGTCTCAGGTTGGGGGCTAGTGTCTGTTCTGTTTCTATAAAATAAAGAGGAAATGAGTTCATACATCATGTCTGTGTCCCATTAGGTTTTTGCATTCCATTCTAAGGCTTGGGCCAAATACTGTCTCCAAAAAAATTTGGGAAAACCAAGCTCACTTCTATTTCACAGTCCTTCTTCAGCACCATATTCTGAGCACACTAGCCCTGTAAAATGGTGAAATGCTGTCTAGCCAAACTTAATCCCGAATCTAAAATTAAATTAAACTCCTCACTCATTTGTAGTCCTTATTTTAACTGAGTGGCAGAAAATAAGTCTATTGCCGTAGTAGCTTCTGAAAAGCTCGCCCAATTGTTCTGCATAATTTGCTATGACAAGCTGAAAATCTGTTACCAAACCTACAAAGTAAGGTTTAACCTAGATCTTAGGTTCTGTGCTTTGCCACATTAGACCACTACAGTTTTGCAATGAAGCTATTATCAAGCTACCAGGCGCTCAGATTCCGTGCTGCTCATTGAGTTGCTGAGAACCATCATCAGGTGTAGAGACTGTTTAAAGCTAAACATATGATTCCTTCTGGACCTATCCAGTTATTGAAGAAACAATTGTAGGGCAATTGTAGAGTATGTTTTACATTTTGTCTTTGAGGATCCTCTACCTACTCAGGGTCCCAAGGTTGGGAATCATTGGTCAGTAACATAGGAGGCCCTTCCCAGTTTCAAGATTCTCTGAGTCTGGAAAATGAGGACCAAATGAGTGAGCCATGGTTACCGGGTGGGACGCACCCAGCAGCAGCCCCTAATGAGAGGGGAGTCAGCCCCTGGATGATCTGCCTACTTGGGACCAGCTAATACTGCTTGTACAGTGAGAGAAAGACAACAAAAACTTTCAGACTTGAATAGTCATTATTTCGGTTTACATTCTTGTATTGTTCAGTTTCTGCAGAATGTCCTTTGGCATAGATATCTAAGAAAAACAGCTTTTTGCTCATTTCAATGACAATATTTGCTTTTTTTTCCAGTGACAATATTTGGATATAAGAGATGGGCAGAATATTCTTCTCTACTGTGCTGCAGATAATACATCATAAAGCTCTTGAGCTCAGAGACCCTCAAGAGTACTTACACAATAAGAAACAGCCATTCACTTGAAATTCAAGAGACAGAAGAAGGGAACAAGATGAGGAAAAGACACATCCAGAAACTTAAAGATCCTCGAGCTTCTTCCCTCAATCTATGTCCCCTCTTACTGAGGTAGAAGCTTAGACTCTACATTAATTTCCTGTCTGTTTATGACACATACAGGATTTATAGACATGCTAGGTAGCAACTTATTATTTTTATTAACCCTTCATTAGTGAGAAAACACCACACAAGTGCTTTTGGCTAGGAAAGAGCAGCACCCATGGCAGCAGCCCTGATGGCAACTGTGCTTCTCATGACTGTAGCATGCTCACTGTGCTGATTCTGGGGTGAAAGAATTGCGGTGTGGCTCAGCTTGTCCATTCTTCTTAGCAGGTTTGCATTGCTATTGACTGATTTTTTTTTTTTTTTTTTTTTTTTTTTTTTGCAGTACCAGGGATCAAACTCAGGACCTTGCACTTTCCAGGCAGGCACTGATGCTACTGAGCTATATCCCCAGCCCCTTGACTGACTTTTAAAGACTGAGATTGTCCCTCCCCACCAACCTAAGAATGTTTGTTCATTTTGGCAGGGAGATAGGTCAGCATATTCCTCAGCTGCCTCACTGAGTTCCTTAGCTGATTTTATATTTCTTTTTTGAATTTAAATGTAAGGCTTTTTTTTTTAAAGTCTACTTCATGTACTTTTCATCATTAGTCCTTGTCTTCTCTTCCCAAGGTATCCTAAGCAAAGTTGTTATTTTTCCTTGGTATTGCTTTAAGAAAATGCTTCATGTTTTCAGGTCAAATATTTTATTCATCCAATATTCTAAGACCTTCTTCCCAGGATGTTAACTCATTTCCTGGCAGATGCCAACAGAGTCTTTTACTATATTATTTGCTTGTTGGGTTGATTTTGTGCTGCTCCCTCAGAGGACTTCTAGATATTAGGCATTCCTGAAACATTGGCTTTATTCATTATCATCATCATCATCATCATCATCATCATCATCATCATCATCATCGCCATGATTTCTAGAGCTATGAAGTTTAAATCTTTCTATAAAATATCAAATGGAATTCTGATGTCAGAAGTACAAAAGACTGGGCCTGGGGTGTGATTTAGAGGTAAAGTGCTTGGCTAGCACCTGCAAGGCCCAGTGTTTCATCCCCACTGTTGAAGAAGCAGCAGAAACAACTTATTAACAGTATTCTGGAACTTGAGTGTGAGACTAACTCAAGTTTATTTTTGTTTGAGGGAAGCAAACCATCCTCACTCAGAGCATTTCCTTCAACTTCCACCCTAGGCAGTGTCTCCAACTACTAAGATAAAGGATGAGTGAAACCCATTTGTGAACTCTACTTCTTACTGGAGAATGTGACTGGGTTTTCTGGCCTAAATCTCACCACAGATCCCTAAAGCAGGTGTTATTCTACACACATCTTGTCACTTCTTTATCCTTAGCTGCTCAGAGTTGACTTTTATCCTCTTTAGTTCATGCAAAACTTATTCATTTGTTGGTTTGTAACTTCTTATCACCATGCACCACACCCACCTCACCCTTGCACTCCAGAGGCAATGTGTATTTGAATGTATACTTATAATTGATAATATTCTGTGCATATGTATTTTTATTTATATAAATTAATTCTAAGGCATTTTTCCCATTTCAATCTCTGAAATAAAAATTCATCTTATAATCAATGATATATTGTAGGTTAATTGGTATTTTTTTTGTTGTTTATTAGTGGCACATAAAAAGAAAGTGCGCAGTATACTAAGTGGCATTTAGATTTGATGAAGTATTGCATCCTATTTCTTAATTTTCTCCCCCCATCATACCAGTCTAAGACCATACATACGACTATGTACTCACATAATCTGTAGCTTGTAGTTGGTACTGCAGGGTGGGTCTCAACACACTATTTCCAGAGTCCACAGATGGGCCTCAGCTCTCGAACACCACTAACAGTACTAAAATAGCATTCTTACACAACCCTTTTAGGGCATTATAAGCATTCTGCAGGGATTGTATACCTAGATAAAATTGGTGACTCATAAGGTTTTAAAGTAATAATTTGACCAAGTAGAGCCAGACTGTCTCCAGAATAGCTACATTATGTTGCCGTCAGCAGTACCTGAGAGACCTGTGCCATTTCCCACCAACACTTAACATTACCCAGCCTTTAAAAGTTTGCACGGGTGGATTCTGTCCTCTTTTATCGAGAAGATATAAATGTAGCCAGAGTTACCAAAGTCTAGGACAGTAGCAAGTTGCCTCTGAAACCATATAGAAGAACTATATGGTTTCTTAATCCACATTTCTATAGTCATTTAGGAACATTCCTTGACATCTCTAGACATTGCTGTTCTTATTAGAGGGTGTTGTAGTTACTTTTCTTGTTCCTGACAGAAATAACTGAACACTCAATGTTAAATAATGAGAGATTTATTTGGTTCACAGTTTGTAGAGGTTTCAGCTCATTGTTGGTGGTTCCAAGGCAGGGTGGTATGGCAACGGGGCATGGCAGAAGACAAGCAACCAGCAATGAATGCAGCAGCTCTCTCTGTCCCTTATATGTATCCAAGTTGTGTGAATCAATCCCAGCACCACATCCTTTATCCCAGCAGCACACACCCTAGATCCATCCACCTCTGAAAAGTCTGTCATGACTGTGTGAGGCTCCAGGGGACATGTAGATACAAGCCATAACAGGGCTGCACGTGATGATGTCCACAGATTTCCGAATCTAATTTTTCAGCTCTAAATACTAAAATATCCATCAACACCAGGTATTTCTGATGACATCCAAATGCCTCCATGGGCTTGAAGATGGTAAAAATGAAAAAGATTTTTATTTCTTTTCATCTAACTGACAGAAGAACCTAATGAATAATGACACACCTAAACTCAGTGTTACCTCTTTTCATATAAACTTCTTCTGATCTTTCCCCCTGCCAACTGCAACAACAACACTGATTAAAGGCAGTGTATTTTTTGCAAAACCAAGGAGCATCCTACATAAGCTGTGCTCCAGCCTGGAAAAAAATGTTATTTCCTTTCTTCTAGTGAGGGATAGATCAGATCATTTCACTGAAACAAAGTCCAAATGAAAATAACAGTGCTCAAGCAAACAGAAGCCAGAGACTTTTCCTCAGTCACTTCTTGCATAAGGACGGGGAGCTGAGATACAAAGTTGGAGGTTGCTTTGGGAGACTTACAACTGCGTGATCACTTGCTGCTTGTCTTTCTCTTCCTCGGACACTGCTTCACACTCTCCTGGGTTTGAGCCAGCAGACTGGCAGGAGCTTGGTGTATGTCCACACAAGCTTCATTCCTGATAGTTCCCTAATGGAGGCACAGTCTTCCAGGGCTCACAAGCACAAACCCATGAGACCTTTCCTGTGTCACCTTCTTGTCATCTTTCCAGATCTCAGAAACCTGGAGGTGCTGTGTATTTTTGGCTCCCTCTTATCAGCAAGACAGATGAAGCCCAGTGAGATATTCCACAGTGAGATGTCCCCACTCTCTGGCCCCATTTCACAGAGATGGTAATTTATTCTGTCTCCTGACTCACACCCCTGCATTTTGAGCACCTCTTGCATCACAGTCTTGCCTTTTTAAAGGGGAGGGTAAGAACTGTTATTGAGGTGCACTCAGACAGATTCTTATGAAATTCATCCATCATGGTAACCTAATCAAAGACACACTGCTGGTTATTTTGCTCTTGCCTTCTATTTGAGCTATCTTTGCAGTCCTCTGTTAGGAGCAGGATTTACTCTTTGCCCTCAGTAGCCAATTTGAGAGATTTATTTTACTCCACCATAACTCCAGATTTGCTTACTGGAAATTGCTGCATAGCCATTTGCATCAGCCCTTCTGGGACCTGGACACAAAATCCAGTATCAGCCCATAGGAAATATTGCTTTGGCTGAGTTGCAGGACAGTGATTCCATAGTTGCAAGTTCCAGCATGCTTGTCTTCCCTTCCTCTGCAGGGTCACCGCTGGGACGTGCACTGCTCTGCTCAGCTGGCAGGAAAATGCTCTGGTCCAGGGGCTCATTGCTTCTTTTCAGCTTTAAGCAATAACATGGTACAGCAGAATAAGCACAGTACTGTGAAGCCTCAACTTTATTGATCACATAATGGATGTTGTAACCAGCCTCATATTGGTTTAGGCCAGGTTTTTACCAAAAGGGTTTTGTGATGTTTCAAGTTTTTTTTTTTTTTTTTTTTAATTTTGAAAATGGCAGGTAAGAGATGATGGATCCAATCAATAGAAAAAGCATGCTACGCCTCTGGCACAAGAAATGCTGTCAATATAGATTCAAATCCCATCAGTCTGTTTGGGGGGAAGTTGCCTAACTGCTGAGTTTCAATCTCCTCATCTGCATAATTGAAGATTACTGGAACTATCTTATAGCACTGTTTAGAGAATTAAATGAGATTATACTGCAGCACTTGGGATAAGGTAAGTGGAAAAAAGAAAGATAATTATCACTTTTTAGGCTATGTGGAAGGATGTGAGGAGGATCCCAGAAAATGAAATGAGAAGGAAACTTAAACCTAGAAAAGGGATAAGCTATAAAGAAAGGCCTACTTTAGGAAGGGGACAGAAGTTGGAAACTTAGTAGCATGTTGGGTGGGTTCCAGGGAAAGTTGGAGCCTTTAGATTAGTTGTCCTGGGGCTGGGGAGATAGTTCAGTAGAATAAGCGCTTGCCTGGTAAGCGCAAGGGCCTGAGTTCAATTCCTGGTTCTGCAAAAGAAAAAAAAATGTAGATTAGGTGTTTTGAGCTATAAGAAGAATGTGGCACACTACATCTAAAGACTAAAGGGCCGGGGAGATAGCTCAGTAGAATAAGCGCTTGCATGGCAAAGCAGAAGGGCTTGAGTTCAATCCCCAGTTCCG
>NW_004524629.1:5654659-5673446 GCF_000260255.1 Octodon degus
AAAAAAAGGGTAAAGAAAAAGTTTGGCTAAAAAAAAGTTGAGAATTATGAACCTGCCTATAGAGAACCTGCCATAGGTGTACCACGGCAGCTAGTGGGTTATTGTTATAGAATCATTTGACTCTCATTTGCCTGAAAACACAACTATCCCAAGAGTAAATTGTAGGTGGCTAAATTCGTGTTGCATTAAGGCCCACAAACCCCAGTGAAAATTACATTATAATGCTGTTATTTATCTGTTTACCCAAATTGCCTGGTCTACATCTACCTGTTAGCACATGCATAGGGCAAGGAGCCCACAGTCCTTTTAAGGGCCCTTAAATGTATTTTAACTCATGATGAGACCAAAAGGTAAAAAGAATACAATTTATATCAACAGCGCCCTACAGGATAATTTTTAATCCTTTTTTATGAAGGAAGGGGCACACAGAAAGTATGCAGGACAGGTGGAAATCATACTGTGGCCCTACCTGCTTTTCTAATTAAGTCAGAAAGTGTGTAGGGTATAGTGCAGTTTTCTCACTCTTTAGCCTCCCGTTTCACTCATTTGGGGGAATTTCACTCTAGTAACCCTCAGGCAGAAAGCATATGCTTCATTTGGCATGCTGTTCTTTTTGATTAACATAAAAGTTGATATAAATGTGACCAGGTACTTAAAGTTCAAAACACATACTACACTCTAAAACTTTATACCTTAATGTGTCCACTGATATAAATTCAAAACACCAGATTCTAAAACAGTCCAAGAAGATTCTCTGCAAATATACCACACACACACACACACACACACACACACACACACACACAATTGCCCAATAGACAAGAAGCTGAGAAGATCAAATTACCATCCCATGCACAGCTCAAAAAAGAAAAATCCCAGATGGGGAGCCCTATCTGCACAAAGTAAGTGAAAGAGGCAAAAGGGAGTGGGGAAAAAGGATAAAACCATGTAAATTAAAACAATATTTTTTTCAAGGTCTAAGATCAGAGTGCCTATTAACAGCAGATCAGAGAGTTTCCCAATTAGGCAGCATTTCCCCCACCCCTTGAAGGATTCCAGATCTACACAACTAGGCCATAGCATCAGATTTGATCTCTTATGACCCAGAGGATTGAGTTGGGAGTTGAGAAAAAGAAAAGGAACAGGTAAAAGCATTGTGAGGCTTCCGTGGTAGAAAACAAGTTTGAATCAACTGAAAAGACAGAGAAAAAACTATCTAGTTAATTGGACCCCTTTCACCTCTTTCCTTCTCCCTTCCCAGAGCATACTCAGTCAAAATAGTTGAAAGAAAGGGATTATCCACCCTGTTCTTCAAAGTCAAGTTATTTTTGGTTAATTAAGGGTGAAAATGTAAGGCAACCTCTAGGCAAATGTTCTTTCAAGTCTTGCCTCCTTGGGATCAAATGCTAACCCCACACTGACAGAAAGATGTATACAAAAATGCAGTTTTGCACCTCAGTATGGTTCTTGTAATATTCATTTAACTGGAATGTTGAGGGATTTGGAGGTTATGGTTCAGTGACTCATCCTACAAAGATATAATGCTACCTTTTGTTACAATAAGGAGTAGTAACTATGTGTCTGGCCTTGTGCGAAGTGCTTTTTGTGTAAAGATCTTATTTAATCTTCACAGCTTCAAAATTAGGTGCTGTTTTTATATAGAATTTTATGCAAAGGGGACTCAAGGTTGGAGTTACTAAGTTCTAACAGTAAGTAGCATCACAGGGCCGGGGAGATGGCTCAGTGGAATAAATGCTTCCCTGGCAAGCACAAGGGCCTGAGTTCAATCCCCGGTTCTGCCAAAAAAGAAAGTAAGGAGCATCACAAGTAGATAGTAGGATGCACCAAAACTCAGGTCTGACATTTTTGTCTACTTTCCACAGGCTTTCTCCCCATTATATTTATTTAGATTTTTTCCAAATGTAAGTACTAGAAACAATGGTACAATGTATATTTTGTCCATAAAGGCTTTCTCTTATTTTTGGTTATTTTTAGACTAAATTAGCTTTGGAAAAATGCATGGATCAGCCAGGCATGGTGTCACCTACTTTAATCTCAGCGCTCTGGAGGTTAAGGAAGGAGGATTGCTGTGAGTTCCAGGCCAAGCCTGGGCTACAAAGTGAGTTCAAGGCCAGTCTGAACTGCATAGCAAAACCCTGTCTCAAAAAGACAAAGAGGGCTGGGGAGATGACTCAGTGGAATCAAGCGTTTCTCTGGCAATAGCAAGGGCCTGAGTTCAATCCCCGATTCCGCCAAAAAAAAAAAAAAAAGACAAAGAAGATGTTTGGATCAAATGATATAAAATTTGTCTGGCTCTCACTAGGTACAGGATGATCTAAATGAATGGTAAATGTATAATTTTTTTAAAAAATTCTTATAGTAAAGGGCACATTGCCATTAGTTCCTCCTCAAACAACTCCCATTTGCTTTGAACACACTTCTCCCATCATTCCTGCCACTTTCTTTCTTTTCTTTTTTCTTTTTTTATATCTATTATTATATCTATATGAGGCATAAAAAAATTACAGTGAATACTGCTGCAGAGTGCCATCCGCAGAAAGGCAGCTCATAGAAACATCACACCTTCTTCTGGTCCACTTCGTTCACTGCATCTGGCATCCTGGAATTTTTGGTTCTTCCCCAAAGTCAAAATAACCATGAAAAGTAAATGTTTTGAATAAGTGCAGGACATAGAGGCAATCATGACAGAGAAATATAAAACATGAAAGACTTTCAGAACTACCTCAGAAGGTGGTAAGAATGGTGGGTTGTGTCAAAGTGAAGGAGCACATTTTGAGGGACATTAATGCCAATGTGTCTTTTTTTTTTTTTTTTTTTTTTTTTGCAGAACCGGGGATTGAACTCAGGTCCTTGCACTTGCCAGACAAGCACTTATTCTACTGAGCTATCTCCCCGGCCCTCTTTTTTTTAATTATTTATTTTTTGGTGGAACCGGGGATTGAATTCAGGTCTTTGTGCTTGCCAGGGAAGTGCTTATTCCTCTGAGCCATCTCCCCAGCCAGTGTATCTTTTACTGTAATAAATTTTTTGAAGTTTAAGCATTGACCATATTTTCTGATCTCATCTTTTATTGCCCAGGTGCATTTTAAAGTGTTTTGCTGACTTAGATGGTGAAAGTGAGCCTAAAAGTGACCTATTGTCAACACAATTTCTATCTTTTTCAACCTTGTCTGTTTGATGATTGCATTTGGCTGTTGTCTGTTCCCCATTCCATGCTCAAAGGCAAAGATTTGTCAGAACTTCATTTCATGGGCAAATAGAATTCCAAGTTCTTGGACATACTGAATCTGTTTCTGGGCTGGATAATCTCCAGACTCTAGGTTTGAGGCATGTATGGGAACTTGGAGGATATGATGGGAAAAATCAAAATTGCAGGTAAAGAAGATTTAGCAGCTTTTTACTCTTTCTAGAAGGTACCCAGATCTCCTTCATTTCTCCCCTTCATTTCTTCATTTCATGATTTAGTCATCAGACCCTTTCCTTGTCCATAGTGAGAGGTGTGTGTAGACACAGTGTTTTATGCTTATATGAGTGTTATTACTGTGGAGACCCAGTACCTTATCACTCTTACTGCTCTGCTTATTGCTTTTAAAGCCCCAGAAGTCGGAAGTCAAGGCTTGCTCTAACCCTTTGCCAGATTTGGGCCAAGCCCTTAAACTGCTCTGCCCCAGCACCTCGATTAAGCCCAATTAAACAAACTGGGGAGATTAGGCTCCAGGAAAAGGTCTTCATGGTCCTGTCCAACCCTAGCCCCTTTTCCTACCCCAGCTTGCACTTCTGCCTATAAGACTTCCAAGTACAAAATGAGATTAATCCATCAGCTCAGCTGTGCTGAGACAGGGAGGGAGGCTGGGAGGAAGTATCAGTGATCCTGCACTCCAGTGAGCACTGAAGAGGCCCCATTCATGGGCCAACAAAACCTGAGCGAAGCCTCAGACTTAATCAGCCAAGTAGCCTCTAGCAGCAGGAACAAAGAAAATCAAAGTCTCGCTCGGCAGTGCAGGCACAGCTTCTGTGTTCTTCCTTAGACCCAAGCCCACTGGGTCTCCAGCAGACAAGAACTGTGGGGGGAGGGGAGGTCATGCACACACATGCATGCATTCACGCATACAAGCACACACTGGGGTGAGAAATCAAAAGTTTCTAGAAGCAAAGGGAAGACAAAGATGCAAAGACAAGGCACCCACAAAATTAGACATAGCTGATGTGATTGAACAAAAGCCTAATTTTAACATTACCTTTTAGGCTATTTTCTTAATGAAAATATTTTTACACCTAATAAACAAGCAGTGCTTTGATGATATTCAAAATGAAACTTTCACATGGACCTCTGCACAAAATCTTTTAGAGTTTTGAAGTTACTTAAATTGCTTAACATAGTATAGTTGCAATACTTAGTGCCATATACAGCTACAGTGTGTCTACCTAGGCAGATTTTTAATGTTGTTACTATTTGGACAATCTTCTTGTGAAGTAATCAGAGATTATACATAGCTCCACTTCATAAGTTATTTTGAAAGTGAGAAAACTGGCCCTGAATCTCCCATGGGGGCTATTATGTCTACAGCATGCCATTGTATCACTTAGGCCGACTTTGTCGTAGGGTAACCCTTGGGCCTGAGCTGATGCTGGTGTGAATGAACAGACTGTCATTCCTCTGAGGAATGAGTCAAGAGGAGGAAAGAGAACTAGGACATCCGAACAGCCAGTAAGTGCACTGGAACAGGAAGCCCTCTCTGTGCTAACATAAATGCCATAATCCATGTCTTTATCAGAAGCTAAAAGCATCCAGAAGATTAGATTATTATTAGGATGTCTCACAAAATTAAATAATTACTTGTTTTTAATTTTTTGTACTTACATGGTTTTCGTATGTGACCTTTCATTGTCATATGGTATTATAAATTGCACCTTTCTGAAGATGCAAATCTAAGTTCACATGCAAGTACAGTATTAATAGCATTTCAAATAACAGGCAAAGTCATTAAAAAAAGACAGCTGCCGGCAGCCTTTCATGAGGTCTCCATATAAGACATTCTCTAAGGAGCTCTAAGGCAAATACTTTTGGCTGAGAAGACTATTATAAAAATGAGAAGAACAGCCTTACAAATAAAGAATATCTTCTGTTGTGCTCAATTATTTCTCCCCAAGGAATGGATAAATTATGTAGAGTTAAAATTATTGCATTGTGGGCCGGGGAGATGGCTCAATGGAACAAGTGCTTCCCTAGCAAGCACAAGGGCCTGAGCTCAATCCCTGGTTCCACCAAAAAAAAAAAAAAAAAAATTATTGAGTTGCTATGACCAGTAAATGACATTGATCTTTTCTTTAAAATATGATACCTGTGACCACAACTGTTGGCAACTCCATGCGATGTTTCTTTATCTTCATTGATTTCAGCTATATTCCTGATTTATCCCACCCTTTAATTCACCCCCATGAACAGTTGCCTGTCTGCAACACCACACTGCCTTGGAGCCAGCTGATTACAGACTGAAACCTACACCAACTGTGAGCTAAACAAACCTTTCGCCTTTTAACTTTGGGTGTTCAGTATTTTGTTTCAGCAATGAGAAAAGTAACTAAGGCAGCATGTTTGCAGATTTGAACACATGGCCAGGAAAGAATAGCAGCTTTCTGTAATAGAACTGGGCCTGTGACTGGAATGATGACACTCAGAGTATGTTCAATAGCTCACAGAAAACTACTGGAGCCTGTCTTGTCAGCATAATGGACTGAAGCGTGTGCATGTGTTACGTGTAGGGAAGGGAAGGGGGAAATCTTTGTATGTAGAAGATGCAGTAGGTAAGTCATGAAGCTTTTCCAATAATAAAAACTTTCAGAGATTGGATAAAAGTAAAGTCTTTGCAGGAATGGCCACTGAATTCAAAGGACTTGTAATGGTTGATCGATTGCGCCAACTTGAGAAGTTAGGAGCTTAACCAAGTTGGCTCGGCAATGCCACACCCTAGGATATGGAGGCCTCACCCTAGAGTGACTCATCACTTAAAGGAGAATGAGGAAGGACAGAAGGTCTCATTCTTCCTCCGAGGAGCTCCAGACTTCGTGCTCAGCTTGGACATCATCTCCTGGCTTCTAGTGTAGGCTCTTGGCTTCTACCTTGGATCCATCAGCCTTCTTATCTAGACTTATCAGCCTTCCTTTACAGACCCATCAGCCTCCTGATACAGACTTGTGTGGAACACTGCAGTGAGCTCCAAACCTGGGGCTGAATCCTTCAGTCTCCAGTGTGCAGATTCCGTCTGCGTGCTTTCTCATCCAACTCTGTGGCTGACCATTGCAAGCCAATCTTGTAATTTCTTGTGCATTTGTAAATCTTGTGTTATATCTGTACCTCTAGTAAAACCCTGACTGATATAGGTCTTCACTTGACTTAAAAATGGGCAGTTCCTCCTGTATGTCACAGGGATGCAGAGAAGACAAGATGCACCAATGGTCACTGACATCCTTTCAGGCTCTGAATCTTGACTGACACAGAAACTTCAATCCCAGAGAGATGAGGGCAGAACTAGCATCTAGGCATGCAATTGCTTGAGTTCTGAGCACCTGCATACCAGTTTCCAAGATTGCTCCTGGTTCATCCCCATTGATTTCTCAGGCATAGGTAAGCCTTTAGTGCACATGTTTAGGGGTGATTTTCAATTTACTTCCAGATGGGTAATCACATCCCATGTTTATGTATTTTAGTAGTCTTCCAAACTAGTTTTCCATAGACATGGCTTATTGTGGCTCCAGACCTTGCTGTGTCTTCTAATCCTCTCTTCTTTTGCAGCAACGAATCTCCAGAAGCCACAGCTCCTGAACAGCACAGATGGAAACCAGACTGTGTATTCCATCCACTGTGCACACTTGGAATTCACTTTATGCCTCCTCTCACACTGCACATAAGCAACTGGGATGAGAGCTGAGTCCCCACACAGCAACCTTCTGAACAGCAAAGAAATCAAAGAAGAGATGAAAGCAGCAACTGCCAGTGAATCTGAACTCAAAAGCTAGCGCCCCTACCTCCCAAGTAGGGCAGGAGGCAGTTTTCATGGCTCCCCTCCCTGAGGTTCTCTGACTGTCCTGAAACATCCCCGACACAGTGAAGTCTTCTAGCAGCCTCCATTGCACTAGGCCCCCAAAGTGTGGGTGTAGGAAAAATAAATGAGTAAGACATGGGGCTTGCATGCCAGGCCCTCATAGGGGAGGGAGACACACTGTCTTGCCAGCAAGTGATTCCTGGTGAGGAGGAGGAGGGCCATTTGGGATTACCCAGAGCAACAGTCAGCCCTGCAGCCTTCCTGCAAGCACAGTCTGCTTTTCTACCCTGGGAGCCCCTCTGGCTTCCCTTCCCACTCTTTCCTCTTGGCCTGTGGAGCCTGGCAGTATGCCCCCCTGAGGATGAATCCCTTCCACCCAGCCCCACACAGCAGCGGCACTCTACAATGCTGGTCTTCAGATTGAGCTCAGTTTGGCTGATGTGTTTACTTACTCAAAAATACTATTATGGGGGCCTGGGAAATAGCTCAGTGGAATAAGCGCTTCCTTGGCAAGCGCAAGGGGCTGAGTTCAATTCCCAGTTCCATCAATAAATAAATAAATAAATAAATAAATAAATAAAATACTATTATGGACTACTGGACTCTTTTAGAATATTTTGCTGAGTTAACACACCTATAATATTCAAATAACGGAACTAAACATAAAAAGGGGATACAGATGAATGTCCATTTTGTATCTGTGTATTCAAAATGGTTAGGATAGATATATAGTTACATTCTCTTAATGAATAGAGGGATTTGTTCTAATGGTGTTTGTAAATAAGATATCATGTCCACATCTTGTACAGCAATTAGCCACTAGGAAGAATGTATGCAATGTGTTAATTATTGAAACTGTCCTACCAATTTGGTTTGAAACTGTCTCATTGCTATTTGTTTCTCAATAAAATTATGAAAAAATAAAATAATAAAAAAGAACTTTTAAATTATAAAAAGAGTTTAAGAAAAGCAATGAGAAACTGAAGCATTTGCAAAATGAAAAGTGGAAACAAAGACCAGCATGATAGGTATTATGTACAGTAGGCATCTCACGTTGGGTTATTGTAATGTAAAATATTTTTATTATTTTTTATGTTTTATTTTTTGGTGGAACCGGGGATTGAACTCAAATCGTTATGCTTGCCAGGGAAGCGCTTATTCCACTGAGCCATCTCCCCGCCCCCTAGAATATTTTTAAATAGGGCAAATAATCCTTTTAACCTCATGAATATATTTAAACACTCAAAAAACATTTGCAAGTTTTATGATAAATTAAAGGAGAATACTTTATGTTAATTTTATAAAGGCAATAAAAATATAAAATGTTGGGTTTTATACAAAAAAAACAAAATAAAAAAACAAAATAAAAAGCTCAAAGAGTGAAAACTCTTATTTAAATACGAATGTGCTTTGATACTCCTTTTTTTTCTTTTTCTTTCTTTTCTTTTTTTGTACGAGGGATTGAACCCAGGACCTGTGTTTACCAGGCAGGCCTTTATGCCGCTGAGCTATCTCCCTGGCCCCGATACTTCATTTTAAAGCACAAGGATTATGTTAATGTCTTAAGTATATGCATCCCAGTATCCTGAGATCCCAATGCTAGAAGTTTGGACTAATAAAAAAAAAAAAAAGCAAATAACTAAACTATCAAGGTTTAATAAACCAAGGGAGTTGTGCTGAATTCGGCAATAATTAAATTACATGATCCAATGAAGTATTCCATTATATATTCCTAAGATATTATTTTGCATGAGATGGTAATCCAATATATTATGAATTCAACAATATTGTCAGTCTCCTTCCAGGGTACTGGAAATACAGAGCAAGACTCAGTCTCAGCCCTTGTGGTTTTTGGTTATTTCTTCAAAGTAAAAGATATAGCCTCCTATGGATTCTGACAGAATTTAAAAGCCATTACTCTATGTCTTTGTCTTCTTCTCCCTCTGTGCTCTCTCCTTTCCCACACTTGCCACAGATAGAATATCTTGGCAACTAGCACCTGACATCAAACTCACTTTGCAGGGCTGGTGAGATGGCTCAGTGGTCTAAAGCACCTACTTAGAACAAACTAAGTTAAGCAAAGCACAGCGACCGCGGTTCAATCCCCCAGCACCACATGCCAGCCAGCCCCACCCCCTGGTGGGCTGAGCTGGCCACACACACAAAATAAATGAATAAATAAATAATAAAAAAAATTTTTAAAAAAATCACTTTGCACGAGTGTGGGATATAGCTCAGCAGCTTAAAAGCCTGCTTGGCAAGCACAAGGTCCTGAGTCCAATCTCAGAGAGAGAGAGAGAGAGAGAGAGAGAGAGAGAGAGAGAGAGAGAGAGAGAGAGAGAAGGAAGGAAAAAGAATTGCATTGTACAGCCTATAATGTGCTACTTGGTTGTATCAGTCAAGATAGATGATGTTATTATATAGTAACAACTCCAAAGTTTTCATGACTTAAACACAAACTGAAGCCACATGTTTATCACAAATCAGCAGAAATCTTTATCATAGTCATTATGATACCCACGCTGATGTGGCAGCCACTATCTTGAAAGCAGTTGGTTATTGGACCAAAGAGAAAAGAAAGGTCTGGAAGGCCAAACAGACTCTCTAGGATCCAACCAGGAAGTGTCACATGTCACTTCACATAAATCTGGAGGGTGTGCCTCAGTGATAAAGCATGTGTCTAGCATATGCAAGGTCCTGGGTTCCATCCCCAACCAAGCAAAAATAAAACTATCAAAAAAAATAAAGTTACAAGACTCCAGTTAACCATAGGAATCCAAGAAGTTCCATCTACCCTGTGCCTATAAGTGAGGCAAATTAACTATTTTTATTTTATTTTATTTTTTACGATACCAGGGATTGGACTCAGGACCCTGCGCTTGCCAGGAAAGTACTTATTCTACTGAGCTATCTCCCCAGCACACAAATGAACTATTTGGCTAATGGCACCAGTGCCCACTGCACTGGTGTACAGTAGATTTGGCAGATACTTATCTCCGTCCAAAATGCTAGACCACTGGATTAGCTCAGCCTCATCATAGTCCCGCCTTGCCAACCTCAAAGAAAAGTAGGAAATGCACAATTACCAGACACTTCCCCAGAGTAATATGACCCTAGATTGAACCTGCATGCCGTTCTCCAACCATGCAGATCAATACAGGAACTAAAGCAGAGTACAGGGACCCAGGGGCAAGTGTAACGAGGAGATCAAGTGCAGAGACTTCAAAAGCAGAAAGACGGGAGTTGGCACTCTGGTTACCCCATTTACTAAGCATGTGAACTTTGCCAGGTTTCTTAACTTCTGGATCTCAGTTCTCTCATCTGCAAAATGAGACTAATACATCTAAATTAATACTTTTATTGTTGGGCTATACTGAGATAAAACATGAAAATCCTGTTGCCCAGTACCTGGTAACTAACAAGTACTCAGTACATTGTAACTATTATTGATAGTATTAGGATTGAGATAGTAAGGAAATATCAACAATGTCTGAAAAACACTTGTGACAAACTAAAGGATTTAAATTTAAATTTTTAAATCAAAATTATTGGGGCTGGTGAGATGGCTCAGTGGTCTAAAGCACCTACTTAGAACAAGCTTAGCAAAGCACAGGGACCACGGTTCAATCCCCCAGCACCACATGCCAGCCAGCCCCACCCCCTGGTGGGCTGAGCTGTCCACACACACGTACACACACACACACACACACATAAATAAATAAAATTTTTAAAAAATTATTATGTTTTCTTGAGGTGCTATACAGTCAAGGAAAGAGTGCAGAAAAGATATGAACCCATGAAATACACACACAAAAAAAGTGTTTTCTTTTTCTTTTTTTTTTTTTTTAAAGACAAAGTGTCTTTTTCTTTTTTTAGTACTAGAAATTGAACTCAGGACCTTGAGTTTGCCAGGCAGGCACTGTGCCACTGAACTATATCCCTGGCCCAAGATGCCAAAGTTATGATACCACTGGAATATATTTTCCCCACACACAACTTTTAGGAAAACTGGGAATGGAATTCCTCCTTAAGCATTGCTAAATACCTTCTGGACTTGGAATGCCTACTCTACAATAGAACAGAAAAAACAGGCTCTGGAGTCAAACTATCTGAGTTAAAATCCAGATTTCATTACTACACCACGTAACTTCAGGGGGCTTGGTTTACCTGTTTCTCCTCTGTAAGTGGGGTAAGAACAGCCTGAGGTTGCCATGCTGATCAAATGAGACAATGGATATGAAATTCTTAGTCCAGCATCTGACACAACATGAAGGCTCAATGGACATTGGTTAGAATTACCAAATACAAAGAAATCAAGACTGCAGAAACTTAGTCACTTTCCTGAGATCACATGGTTAATAATTAGCAAAATTTAAATTCTGGTCTTCCCAAATCCAAAGCACATGTGCCTGCTTTCTACCGCATCATTCCATTATTTACACTCACATAATTGCCCTCAGGACTGCATTAGTCTTCTGAAATTTGGGTCAAGCAGTTCTTAAGTATAATTGAAGAATAACAAGAAATTATGTGGTTGCAGACTATGACAGTGGCAGGGAATAAACGAGTCACTCCATTCTCCAGACTGGTCCAAGCAGGCTCCTGAGGATGCTTATCCTGTTTTTGACACTTACTGTGGAGTACTTACAACCCATAAGGCTCAGGGTTAGGTAGTTTGTTTGTTTTTTTCATTTAATCACCAACCAACTCCTCAAAGGAGGGAGATATCTATTAGCTTATTTTACTGAGGATATAATTAAGACTCAGAGGCTTAAGTGAGGACCCAAAATCACATAGGTGGAAAATGACAAAGCCTCTGAATGATGTAGAATCTGAAGTTGAAAAGAATTTTTTGCACTGGACAGTGAAATCTTATTTATTTATTTATTTATTTAGGAACTTGGGATTGAACTCAGACCCTTGTGCTTGCCAGGGAAGCGTTTATTCCACTGAGCCACCTCCCCAGCCCTGAGCCATCTCCCCAGCCCCGAAATCCCTTTTTAAAAAAATTCTTGGCCAGCCGTTTTCCAGATTGTGAAAGTTCTAAGTGTACATTATAGAAAACAAATTTTAAATGGAAAGAAGCAGGAGAAGTCATCCATTATTCTATCGCCCCAAGTCAACCTCTTTTAACCTGACTTAATCTTTCAAGTCTCTTTTTAACTTTTCTTTTTTATTATACAGTTGAGGTTTTTAGGTTGTTTTGTTTTATTTGTTTGTTTGTTTTTCTGGCACGAGGGTTTGAACTCAGGCAAGCACTTATTGCACTGAACTATCTCCCTCACCATTTGAGGTTTTTAGTACAGAGTTTTACAGTGTAATTCTTTGTAGGAGCCCACGAAAAATCTTTCAGGCATTTCCAACTGATATAACACAATTTCTGCTTATAAAATATTTTAGAGGAGCTGGGGAGATGGCTCAGTGGAATAAGTGTTTCCCTGGCAAGCGCAAGGACTGGAGTTCAATCCCTGGTTCTGCAAAAAAAAAAAAAAAAATTAGAAACTGATAATAAGAGTTGTCCTTCATTAACTATGTCTACTTATGCCTGATACTGTGCAAATTACTTCTTTTTTTGCAAATTACTTATGACTGAGGTATATCTTTATGTTCAATCCTATGAAGTAGGTTATATAATCAGATGATCAGACTATTTACACAACCAGTGCTCTAATACACTCTACTTTTTAAAAGAAAAAGGTAAAAGACAACAAATGAGCTGAGAAGTATAATTTATTTTTAAAACCCCAAAAAAGCACTGCTGGGATCTAGCCTGTGGTCATCATAAATTCCTTTTTTCCCCTATCCCTTTTCCATCTGCAGCACACTGAGGCTCGGTGCTCGTGACAGAGAACACAGCAATGACTTCCAAGTGTCACAGATTAGTGTGTTAAACTGCCAATCCAGAGACTTCCCTTCCTTGTGCTGGGTTTGGACAGGTTGGCACCTGAGCAGTCCCAGTTGCAGGACCACTCTGTGGATCCAGGAAGCAGGAAATAAACTACATCTCCCTGATACGGCCTGGATGACATTCCAGTTCCTCTTTTGATCGTATTTGCTGGCTCTGTAGCAACTCTCTTATCTCTGAGACCTCGGCTACAGACCTACCTTTCTCTAGCTCTCAGACATTTTTGACTAGTCTTAGACAAAGTGGAAAATGGTAGCTGAAATGTCTCTGGGGGCAGCCCTTGCTCTGTGAAATAGGACGAAAAGGACAAGAGCAAAATCCTTGCTTGAGATGAATAATAGTGCCCTCAGTCAAGTGAGGTCTAAATACAACCTTTGTGTGATAACACATGGTCCTGAGGGGCCTACAGGGGCCACACCAGAGGAGGCTCTGGTTGCAGAGATGCTATCAGAAGTGCACATCTGGGGTTTGGTGTTTCATAGGTTTAAGGGCCAGGTCTGTGTTTTGATAACTGAATTTGCCTGTAGCCAGCCTTTCCACTTAATACTTCCAGCTCTTTGTTTTACATAAGGAGATTCAGCCAGTAATAATGGGAGGAGCTGCAAATCGCTTCCCCAGTTGGGAGTGCCTGCTTGTTTTTCCGTCTGGCCAGGCATGGTAAGGGGCAGGCCACACTCAGACACATCCGAGGCACTGTCCAAGGCAGTCCTCCATCTGTGTATTTATATAGAATGCCTGCGTAAGAGGGTGTCCAAGTGTCAAAATGCATAGGTAACCCTGAATGAAAGAGGAACGTTGCAAGAATTTTAATACACCCTTTATTCCATCACCAAATAATTTTAAAACCTTTTCCTGAGCACCTCCTGTGAGAAGCACTGCACAATACGCTGTGAGAGATACTAAGATATCAGAAAGGGCCCAGAAACTCCACCCCTTGGATATGTGTCCCTTCAGATTCAGAAATGAAAGCCTACATTCATTCAAAGCCCTATAAGTGTATACTTTCAGTAGCTCTGGTCATAAGTACCAAAGCATTTTAGAAGCTTAAATATCTTTCAGTTGGTAATGGTAAGGAGAATCTGCTTCAAAATCCTACAACACTTTAGGTAGAACATCATTACAGTCAGTGCTATGAGATAGCACCACAGGAGGGAAACGGCCATGCTTCTTCTTTTAGTTCAGATTCACAAAAATTGAGGATTCTGTTGTATTACAAGGAAGAAAACATGTAAAGGCTAGCAGAAGGGGAACTGATGTTTACATTAGCCGGACAGAACATGTGTGAGAGTTTACGTTGCATCCAAGTGCATAAATATTGAGTATGGAATACAGGTTTTGAAAAAGCAGAAGAGTAAAGTATGTAAGTAGACTTATGAGGAGGGCTGCTTATAAAATAGATGAAGGACTCTCTTCATCTACAGTGGCTTCAACCCTCAAACTAAAGTGAAGCAAGCGTATATGTGTTTGTATGCACGCGCACACACACGCATGTGATATGTACACACATGCAACACTTGTGATTTATGTTCATTCATTTGGAAAGCCCAAAGACTTTGATTAAGAATTTTAAAAATTAACCAGCTTTTAAAAATTGGATTCTGGCCAGGGAGATGGCTCAGTGGAATATGTGCTTCCCTGGCAAGCATAAGGGCCTAAGTTCAATCCCCAGTTCCAGAAAAGAAAAAAAAAAAAAACTGGATTCTTTAAGAGGAAAAAGAATATATTTAGATGGACTAGGCAGGTAAATTGATTGAATTGGCAGGGTGGGAAGCCCTGCAAAAGGAAAGCCAGTGTATCTCACTGTCCCCCTTGCTGAAGGAGCACCTGGCATGGGATGTCCCCAAAGCATTAACCTCCGCATCTGAAAGCTAGTGACAGCTTGCTTCTGAGTCTGAAAAACCTCTTTTGCTGCATATCTCTGTCTTTGTTCTATTCTTGTTTAATTAGGGTTGGGAAAGCCACCAACCAAATTAAATGAGACATCAGTTTACCAGCAGGTGGCAATAGAGGTAATTGTGTCTCCCAAGACATTAAATTTGTATTATTTTATAAGCCAGAGATAGGAACTGTCAAACAACCTCATCAAACTTCACTCTGTCCTACTTTCACATATGAGATGGAACTTTTAAAGCCAAGACTGCATAGCTGGAAATGAAGTGTCCTTTATTGAGCTGCCTGCAACTAAGGCTTTATTTTCTAAAAGTTGCTCCTCTCTTCTCCAAGGGCTTATCACTACTCTTATTTCTTTTTATTTTTTAATTTCTAATATAGACTTTTTAAATTTTAAAGGCAATAATAAAACAAATTTCCTACACTAGCTCTCTATCTCAGCTGAATGGAAATTTTGAACATATATATAACTTAGAAAAACAAAAACCATTGCCAATGATCCTGAGAATCTTCAGCAGGTTTTTGAAACTAGCATTTAATTGGTAGGATTCTCACCCTGACTAACTATATATGCTGATACCTGTGAACTAAGCAACTGCACTGAAGATAGCAATGTGTAATACTAGGGCCATGCTTGGAATTCCTGTCATTCTGGTCTTCTAAATATGTACTGCTTGTCATGTCATATCAATTACTGCTATACTGTCTCTCAAGTAAATGTTTGTTTTAAAGAAAGGGTACGGGCCGGGGAGATGGCTCAGTGGAATAAGCACTTCCCTGGCAAGCACAAGGGCCTAAGTTCAATCCCCGGTTCCACCAAAAAAAAAAAAAGGGTAATAAATTAAAACAAGAGACAAGAAAAAAATGTCATAGGACTGTCCTGTTACAAGGTTGTGTATGGTTAAATTTCTAAATTTCTGTGTAAAACTATGTAATTGTTTATTCCTATTTTTTAGTATTTTTTATTTTTTTATTTTTTTCTTCACATTCTGTAGGGATTTAAAGTTTAACATGTCAATACTTGATGGAAAATACGTGTTCCATGTTATGTCTAAGATGTTTGATATTCAGACAAATAGTGAGATTAAGCTCAACTGCCTATGTTATAGGGCAATAATATCAATAAGCTTCTCTTCTGGAGGGTTAACAAATTAAGTTTGCAGACCAAAAATTAGAGAAAAAGAAAGGCTTCAAGGACAGCCAACATTTTGTCCCTAGCCTTTCAAGGTCAGTGAGGACTCAGGACATAAGAGAACCTGTACTGTAACATCATATAACTCAGTTGTGCCCAAAATTTTCTGATCAAGGATATTATGGGGCCACAGAGGAAAGTGATCGATGATGTAGAGTGTGCCTAAGGAGAGTCACATGGAGAAAAAACATCCTCTCAGGCTTTCACAAAAGTAAATTGGTCAAGCAATGACCGTGACTCATCCACATGGCTGACACTGACAAAGGATCTACAAACTGCGGTACAGGGTTTCATGGTAAATCCTGAGGGGATTTGACTGACCTTGGCAGACACAAAAGTTACATTTCTTGTTCTATAGGTGTTCCTTTATCTTGGTCTTAACCATCCAGCAGAAAAGTATACAAAACAGGTTACATATACAACTACTTTCTCTTAATTCAATGGGAAGAAAGATTTGTACTAATAGTGTTTGGACAGGATATCATGTCTGCATCTTGTACTATGAGTAACCACCACAAAGACAACAATATGCAATGTATTAATTATTGAAATTATCCTACTCATCGGTTTTGAAACTGTCTTATTGCTATTTGTTTCTCAATAAAATTAAGAAAAAAAGAAAAAAAGCATTGCTAAATGGTATCATCTTAAACTTAAAGAATGATTCAGGGGGCCGGGGAGATGGCTCAGTGGAATAAGCACTTCCCTGGCAAGCACAAGGACCTGAGTTCAATCCCCGGTAAAAAAAAAAAAAAAAAAAAGAATGATTCAATCCCAAATTTCTGAAAACCTGAAACAAATTACTTTTTTAATTATTCAACTTACTTTTAAAGTAAGTGAACGTATTCATATGGTTTACATTTGAAAATATGCAAAAGCATAAACATTTTCTCATACTCCTCCAAACAAGGAGCAACTATACTCTTAACTTCTGATGAATATCACTGGACATCTTGTGTGCTTCTAAACATTAAATATGTGTATGATAAGATAAACTGGGGCTAGGGAGATGGCTCAGTGGAATAAGCGCTTCCCTGGCAAGTGCAAGGTCCTAAGTTCAATTCCTGATTCCGCAAAAACTAAAAAAGATAAATAGATATTCTTTGTGTTTCTTTATCTTTCCTCAAATGATAGCATACTTTACACAAAAGGGCCTGTCCTTTTCAACTTAGCTACATATCTTGGAAATCATTCCATATTAATCCAGGAAGAAATTTTTCTTTTTGTCACTGCCAGAGTCTTTCATTGCATGGATAGTCTATAATTTATTTAACCAGACCACAATAGATACAAGGAAAAATGCTTCCAATTGTATATTATTATACACAATTCTTCCACAATAATCTTGTTCATATGTCACTGGGGCCATTATGTCTGCAAGATAAACTCCTAGAAATACATGAGCTGAATCAAAGAGGTGGGTACCTTCAGTTTAATGAGTATCCTTGGGAGTTGCAAGCCCATGGATAGAGGAGAGAGCTCCTGTCCTTCCATTCTTTTGCTCCACTTTTCATAATTCTTCTGGAATTCTTATTTACTTTTCTCTCCATATGAATTATAGAATCAGCTTCCATCCAAAAAAGCCATGTGAAAATGTTTATTCAAATTGAATTACTTTTTAAATTTTTATGTTTATTAGTATAAGTTTGGAATACACAGTGACTATGTTGTTCATGGAGAGTTGGTGTAAACACAACCTGATTCTTTTCGCCTCCTCTTTCTCCTGCTTCCTCCAACCTCCATCTGATGGTCTCCTGCCCATTTGCCAAAGATCTATCTCCCTATTCCTTATTATCTATCCTTTATTTTGTTCTTTAATTATTCTTATTTTGGGTTCCTCAGATAAAAGAAACCATGTAATATTTAGGCATTTGTGTCTTATTTATTTACTTAACATCATGGTCCCAAAATGCATCCATTTCCCCACAAGTGACTCAAGTTTATCCTTATTTATGACAGAGTAGTGCTGCATTAGATGCAAATACAACATTTTCTCTATCCATTCGTCTATTGATAGACATATAGGCTACTTCCAAGTCTTAGCTATTATAAGTTGTGATACTGTAAACAAAGGTGTCTCTGTTACTTTTCTCTCATTTCTGGGACAACACCCAAAAGTAAGGAAGGAAAGATTTATTTAGTTCACAGTTACTGGAGATTTCATTCCATACTCATCTGGCTCCAAGGCAGAGTGCCACATGGCAGAGGGCAGCAGTTCATGGTGGCAGAAAACAGCAAAAGCAAAAGGGAGAAGTAGTGGCAACAATGACCGCAGAGAGCAAGTCTGTCTTTCTTATGTTGCGTTCAGGCTATCTGTCCCAGGAAAAGTGTAGCACTCACACCTATAATACCAGCTGCACTCACACCCATAATCCCAGCACTGGATCATGAATTAATCTTGAAGTTTAGAAGTCTGCCCCATGACTGCCTGAGGCTTTGGGGGGACAACTAGACACAAACCATAACAAAGAGCATGCATGGATTGCTATAATATAATGTGTTTAACTCTTTCAGGAAGATACCAAGAAGGGAAAGAGCGAGGACAAGTGGAATTTCTAGTTTTACTTTCTTGAGGAATCTCCATACTAATTTTTATAGTGGTTGTACTAGATGACATTCCAATCAACAATATAGAAAGTTTTGGACTGGTGAGATGGCTCAGTAGTCTAAAGCACCTACTTAGAACAAGCTTCGCAAAGCACAGGGACCATGGTTCAATCCCCCAGCACCACATGC
>NW_004524629.1:5673667-5674936 GCF_000260255.1 Octodon degus
TTTTTTTTTTTTGGAACCAGGGATTGAACTCAGGTCCTTGCACTTGCCAGGGAAGCACTTATTCCACTGAGCAATCTCCCCGGCCCCAATATTTGACTTCTTGATGAAAACAATTTTGTCTGAAGTAAGATGGAATATCAGCGTTGTTTTATTTTCATTACACTAAGGATCAGAAACATGAAATACTTTTCATGTACTTATTAGCCATTTGTACTTCTGAGAAGTGTCTGCTCATTTCAGTTGCCCATTTTAACTGGATTTTCTTTTTTATTTGACGAGATCTAATTGTTTCAATTCTTTATATATTCTAGATATCAGCGCTCTGCCAAAGAAATGGCTGGCTATCTTTTTCTCATTGTGTGATTGTCCCTTTACTCTGTTGGTCATTTCCTTTACTGCGCAGAAGCTTTGTGATTTGATAAGATCCCGATTATTGATTGTTGATGTTATATTTCTTAGGCAACTAGAGTTCTGTTTAGGAACTCTGCCTATGCATGTGTCTTCAGAACTTTTACCTATTTCATTTTCTTTTCTTTTCTTTTCTTTTTTTTTTTAGTTTTTATTTATTTGTGTGTGTGTGTGTGTGTGTGGCCAGCTCAGCCCACCTGGGGGCGGGGCTAGCTGGCATGTGGTGCTGGGGGATTGAACCGCGGTCCCTGTGCTTTGCTAAGCTTGTTCTAAGTAGGTGCTTAAGACCACTGAGCCGTCTCACCAGTCCCACCTATTTCATTTTCTAGCAGATTAAATTTTAGTTTAGCACCTAGCAAGAGATAAGGGTCTAGCTCCATGGCCTCGTGCCTGTGGATAGCCAGGCTACACAGCGCCACCTGTTAGAGTCTGCTGTTCCTCTAGTGCACGGTTTGGGCCCCTTTGTCAAGGATCAGATGGCTGAATGGGTCTGAATGTTTCTTCATCCTCTCTATTCTATTCCAATAAGCAAAATGTCTGTTTCTGTGCAGTATGATGCTGTTTTTACTCACTATAGCTTTGAATATAACTTGAAGGCTGGGGTTGCAATGTCTCCTGCTTTTCTCTTATGGACCAGGATTCCTTTTGCTATTTGGGATCTTTTCTGGTTCTATATGAATTTTACAACTGTTTTCTTTAGTTCTGGGAGGAATACTCTTGGCATTTTGATTGAGACTGTGATAACTCTGCATATCTGTTTTGGAGGAATGACCGTTTTGACTATATTGGTTTTGCCTACTCAGGAACAGGTGCTATCTTCTGTTTGTTTGTTTTTTTTTTTTAATAATTTTATTTTATTTT
>NW_004524629.1:5676177-5679745 GCF_000260255.1 Octodon degus
GTGGTGCTGGGGGATTGAACCGTGGTCCCTGTGCTTTGCTAAGCTTGTTCTAAGTAGGTGCTTTAGACCACTGAGCCATCTCACCAGCCCAATATTAGATTTTGTCAAAGGCTTTTTCTACACTTATTCAGATGATCATGTGATTTTTATATTCGCTTTTATTTATATGACATACTATATTTACTGATTTGTGTATGTCAAACCATCCTTGCATCTCTAGATGAAACCTATGTGGTCGTGATGTGCAATCTTTTTAATGATTGGTTATGATCTGCTGCCAGTATCTTCTTGAAGACTTTTAAGTCCATGTTAAATAAAAAGATTTGTCTGTCATTTCTATTTTAATGAGTCCTTGCATGATTTTAAAATCAGGATAATGGTAGCTTCCAAGAGTGACTATTGGGAGTATGTCTTTCCTTTCCATTTCATTGGATTTTGGGAAGTGTTAACATTAGATCTTTTCGGAAGTTCTTGTAGAATTCAGTGGTGAATCCATCAAATCCTGAATTATTCTTACCTGGTAGGATTTTTTCTTATTACCGCTTCCGTTTCATTGCTTATTAGTGGGTTTTTATACCTACTTCAGGATTTTTATATTTTTTATTATTGTATCTTACCATTTCCATATCTCTGCTTATTTGCTAGTATATTCTAGTGTTTTCCAGTAAAACTCTTAAAATATTAATTATAGTTGTTTTAAATTTACAGTCTACTATTTCTAATACTCCCACTATATCTTGATCTTTTTCTGCTGTTACTGTCTTTTCAAACTGTGTTTTTGCCTTTTAGTGTGCTTCATAATCTTTTACTTAAAGGTAGACATAATATACCAGGTTAAAAGAAGCAGCAAATCCATATTTAGTAACATAGTAATAAACTTCAGGGGCACACATTCCATGACTAGTTTCTATGATCAAGTATTTTTTCCTTTTGATTATTCTTTCTTTCTTACTGTGAACTTCACCAGTGTTCTTCAATTTTCCCTCCATAGGTGGTACATGTTGGCTAAAGCTGTCTGCAGTTTCATACTTCCATCCCCCATGCTAGTTAAGCTCTGAGAAAATGCCAGGAGGTAAGGCTTGGGCAAAAGACATTTCTCTTGAGTACAGGCCTTATTAAGAAGAACAGAATGTTCTAACATATGTCCAAATAATTAATTTTTTCCTCCTCCTCCTCCTCCTCCTCCTCTTCTTCCTCCTCTTCCTCCTCCTGCTCATCCTTCTCTTCTTCCTCCCCCTTTTCCTCCTTCCCCTCCTCCTCCTCCTCCTCCTCCCGGAACCATGAGGGGTTTTCCCCAGTCTTTGCCATGAAAATCTGGTAAAACTCCTGTGCTATCTTTTTTCCCCGTCATGGAATACAACACTCAAGACCCAAGACTTAAAGGGGAGATTTTGTTTGGCTCAACAATCACATGGCTAGCTGGCTCCAAGGTGGAAGTACACAGTGGAGGATGTGCTTAGGTGATGTTTGTTCTCGGCAGCCTGAAAGCAGAGAGTGGAAGAGTAGCAGAGAAGGGAAAAGGACCAGACATAGACCCCAAAGTTGTGCCACCAAGACCAACGAGACACACACAATGTTCTGGGGCACCTCAGAGCCAATCAAGTGGACATTATACCCTGAAGGCATGGCTCCTGGAGATAAAACTCACAGCAGACCAAAGTATAAGCATCAGCTCCACATGACTGAAATCTTCCTGGAATTTCAGCTCTCAGGCTTGTCAAGGCTAGACCTGCAGCCATTCATCAGTCACCAGCCGGGCTTTCCTGCTCAGGCACTGGCTCCACAAAGCTAGTTTTCAGCTCTGGTACAGTGTGATTTTATTGATCCAACTATTGCTCTTCAATTTGAGGTTAGCGGTTGCCCAGTGATCTCAGTTTTCAGACAATGGATATTGTGATACATGTATGCAGGCCGGCTCTGTGCCATGGGGCGGTCCAGGGCCCTATGGAACAAATAGACATAGTGAAATGATTATTACAGTCAAGTAAATTAAATGACCCATCACTTTACATTGCTACATTTTGTTTGTGTATGTGTGAGCTTGCTAGGAGTGATCAAAAGCTTAACAAATTTTCAGTATACAATGTTATTAACTATAGGCTTCATGCTATACATTAGACTTCTAGACATATTAATCTTATGTAACTGTTAGTATATATTCTGCCCTATTTCTCTTCGATTCTGGCCCCAACTTGTCCTTGCAAACCACTAGTTTACTTTCTGTGCTGCATTTTTTTTTTTTTTTTTTACTTGTTATTAGAAAGGAATGGTGACTTCTAAGCTCCTTACATATCAGACTGGAAACTGGAAGTCCTAGGTCAGTGTTCTAAAGTCAGCTTAGAGGCAATGGTCAGCTCATTCTTATAAAGCATCTCTTAGACAAACCAGTGTACTCTGAGGTGACAGCTAAGACTCATTTGACACCGAGAGTTTAATCAGGTTATCCAAGGACGCAGCAGGCCAGAAGTGGAGAAGGGATCAGACTTGTACAGGCTGATGTCCTGCCCTGCGTACAGACCACACTGCCTGCAGACAAACTAACTAACAGCTAAACTAGATAAATGTGCCTGCAAATAGCCTCTTGTGGCTGCCAAACTTGGCCTCTTGTGCACAATCAATAAGTAAAGGATCCAAAAGTCAAGGCTTCTTGCACATACATCATCATGAGAACCCCAGCCCAGAGAGACTCCAGGAAGCAAGAACCAGTCATCTTTGGTGGTCATAAAAGTGATTATTCACTTCATTTGTGTGGCCCCCATCACTTTTTGGAACACTTTTCTGTGATTCATCTCAGATGTTCCTCCCAAACAGATGAGGAGACTGCAAAATGTTATATTTTGGGGAGTTTTGTTTAAAAGTCAGTGTTCCAGGGGCTGGTGAGATGGCTCAGTGGTCTAAAGCACCTACTTAGAACAAGCTTGGCAAAGCACAGGGACCACGGTTCAATCCCCAAGCACCACATGCCAGCCAGCTCCACCCCCGGTAGGCTGAGCTGGCTACACACACACACACACACACACACACACACACACACACACACAAATTAAATAAATAAAATTAAAAAAAAAAAAGTCAGCGTTCCAAGGAGGCACGTAGAGCTGAATTTACCCTACTGAGTATGAAAAACTGAGCAGAAGTCCTGATCTCTGGATGACTCCAGTGGTGATTTCTGAGGTCTGATCTAAGTAGGAAAGCTAGCATTTCCTTGACAAGAGGCAAGATGGACACACAGCCTATGTAAGGAAACTGCGCCTCTCTACTACAACCAGGTAGATCCGGCCTGTGACAGGCTAACATGAGGTCAGTCTCTGATTTTATTGCTTGCACATCCTCTGTCTTCAGGCCAGAATATAGCATGTGGAAGGCACCCCCCAAAAAGGCCCAAATTTTTAAATAATGAGTTAATTTTTATAAAATAGATTAAGCTGAGAAACTTTGCCTTCTCTGTTCCTTACCACACCAAGTCTAAATGTTTCTACATGATTTTAAGAATTACCTACAGTCAGACCCAACACCTACTTCTGCAACCTTTCCTTCCCATTCATTACTCAGTGTCCTGACACTTTTC
>NW_004524629.1:5680555-5683221 GCF_000260255.1 Octodon degus
TTCTATCTTTTGACCCTTTCTCTATTTAGCAAATTAATCTCCCCAAAAGGCTTCTGCCATCATTTTCCTGATTGCCTCTGCATCTTCAACTAACAGTTGGCCATATTTCTCTAACTCCACCAGCTTTTATGACACTGTCTCTTGGATCTGCCCATTGACCTACCCCTAAGTTCTCACCATGAAGTCAAACACACACCCAACTGTCTCTTGTGACACTGAGCATCCAACAACATACCCAAGAAATTACTAAAGACACATAGAGATTAAACTAGGAATATGAGGGCCAGGGAGATGGCTCAGTGGAGTAAGTGCTTCCCTGGCAAGCACAAGGGCCTGAGTTCAATTCCCAGTTCCACAAAATAAATAAATAAGTAAATAAATAAACTAGGAATATGAAAAATAAAGGTGACGTAGAAATAGAATTATGTCAGCATAGCAGTCTGCAAGTCATCATAGAAGTCCTTCTTCCCTTCGCTCTGTGCACATAGCTAGACTACATTTCCCAGTCTTCCTCAAACTTAATTGGAGCCACATCTCTTAAGAGGTAAAGTTGGACCTTGACTTACACCTCATGTAGGAAGAGCTTTCCAATAAGTGCAAATAATGGGGCATGTTCCTTTGGGAAAAATTACACTTCCTCCAGGGGAGTGCCTCACCCATGGCTGGCTGCTGCCATTTAGTAGCACGGTAGAAGGTTATCCTACACTGGGTATGCATTTAGGCAGAAGATTCCCCTCTGAACATTTCAGAGAGGCCCCAAGAGCTTGTACTAAGACAACATTGAGGAGATGTTCTCTTCTGGGATCCTGTGCTTTCCAGTTCTGAGTCTTTCCTTTGGAATGGACTCTAGATGGTTGCAAGAGAGCAAAGAAGATCTGAAAGGGAGAAGCCATGTGCTAAGGCAGAGAATCTGTGGTTTGGGTATTTTATTCAAAGTCTAGTCTTATGGGAGGGGAGGGTAGCTAGTTGAGATGGATAAAACCCTTAGTCCCCCAAAACCCATCATACCAATTTATACAAGTTTAATAAAACTTTTAGTCCAGAATAACTCCTGGAAATCCAAGTCCAAATGATTATTGTAGTTTGTCCTCCAAAGGTTCTGCATTAAAAGCTTTGTGTCTTGCATCACAGTATTGAAAGGTGGTGGACTTTTCTAAAGTGGGACCTAGTACAAGGTGATTAAGGAAACAGAACCCTGTTCTAATAAAGGATTAATGGAGGTCTTAAGGGACCCCAGGTGGGGGTGTTTTTTTTTTTTTTGTTTTTTTTTTTTGCGGAACCGGGGATTGAACTCATGTCCTTGCACTTGCCAGCCAAGTGCTTATTGCCATCTCCCCGGCCCCCCAGGTGGGTTTTGTGAGCTATGATTATTATAAAAATCAAGATGAGCCCACTCCACTCTCTGGCTTTCTTTCTCACCCTGTGATCACTCACATTCTTGTCTTGGTGATGCCACTCACATAAGCCCCTCTTCAGAGGCTCAATCTATACGACCGCCTAATCTTGGACTCAGGTTTCAAGACTGTCAGTTAAATGAAGCTACTCTCTTTATAAAATATCCATTTAGGTGTTTTCATTTATCAATGGGAAAATAGACTAATAGAATTATCCATATCTTACTGGTTTTAAGAGATCAGCACCTTCTAGGAAGGAGAAAAACCTAGCTTCACCATATGGGTTCCTTGCGAAGACCATGTCCAGTCAGGCTCTAGGGATGGAAGGCCCAGAATGTGTGAAGGTTAGGGTACCTGAGGTAGTAGGGAATGTGAAGAACAGGCAAAACATTCTTCCCTACTTTGTGGTTTAGCCTGAGGCCTTAGTATGATGCTGAGAACTTTCTCTGGGCTGGAAGACATTGTTTGCCAACATCCAAATTGGAATGTCAGAACTTGTTTATAAACTGCAAACAGTTTAGCCCGAGCTTCCCAGTCTAGGCCAGTGTAGCCTCTTTGGGTTCAAGTCTGGGTCTCCTTATCTCTCTCTCAAAGAAAGAAGAGAAAAAGAAATGAAGAATGTCAGCACACTCAAAATATTCCTATGAAGGAAAAATGTATCAGCTGTTCATTCTCACATTAGTCCAGGTGTTCACCTCACCCCTTTATTTTTTCTCTTGTCCAGCATGATTCTATACTATACTTCCAATATGACTCTGTAATTTCCTTGTCATTGCTCATGTTTTCCCCTGTATCTATGATAGGCCTTCATCTAGTGGAAGTCATAGTGGATTCTTAAAAATAAGATAATGTACATGCAGAGCTCAGTACCCTGATAGCTTTCTATGTGAGTTGTCTCAGGGCAGTACTTGTTATCCTAAAAGGTTTCTCCAGGCATTAAATGTAGGACATAAAAACCATGATCCTGGATATTTCATATAATACTTTGGGCCCTTATATTTTTTCCATTCTAGAATAGTGACAATTTTATTCAGATTTACATTGCATATGTCAGACCACTTAAATAAGTTAGTGCTTCTATTAAGACCAACTCATGTGGTAGAACAAGAAATTCAAATGCCAGAGCCCATGCAATGCTCTCCACATTTAAAACAAAAAGTGATTTGTGCCGCATTTTCCCACTACATTCATTGGCGAGCACAATTATGATGGTTGATCTACACAGAGTATTCTATCTAAAACACAAAATGAAGAGATATAGATCACATAATG
>NW_004524629.1:5684102-5684798 GCF_000260255.1 Octodon degus
GCATAGAGTTATTTTAATTAAACATTGTCAGTTCCTGCCAAAAAAAAAAAAAAAAGAAAAACTTAAAACATACATAATCTGCAAAATGTGAAACATCATGAATCCAAAAGTACCAAATCAACAGCATCCAGCACACTAAATTTCAAAACAGAAAAACATTCTCTGCAACATTACTTTATGGAATAAAGCCCTGGCAGCAAATTGACATGAAAATCAAAGTGGGGAGATAGAAGTACTCTCAGGCACCTTTCTTTCCCAGTATCATGAGGTTTCTGGCTGAGTTAATGAGATAAAAACTCCTCAGAAATAATTTCTGATTGAGTTAATGAGATCAGAACATCGCAGAAGTCACCACAGTGTGTGCACAGTGATGACAGGAGAGATTTCATTTCTAAAAGGCATCTGCTTCCTTGCACAAGATGAGGCTGCCGAGTTCTATGTAAGCTGCCCTTCTGAGCAGGATGGTTGTGCCAGAACCTATCTGACAGTGTCATGAGGAATTTCCAAAGAGGAAAACATCTCTGCCTTTTCTTTGGAGTCTGTACTTTTTGTCCTCTCTCTCTCTCTGACATTCTTGAGGCAATAGTAGTCATTCTCTCTTACATAAAAAAAGCTATTTTGTTAACATGGATATTGAACTGACTTTCTATCTAATCTTGCTAGCACTTAAGACTTGTTTCTGAGGCTGGAGAAATG
>NW_004524629.1:5685833-5693695 GCF_000260255.1 Octodon degus
TGACTACCCTTACCAAGGGCAGGTACATTCCTTACAACCCCAGTGGATGCTAAAACCTCAGATTGTACCATAGCATAATGGGATTTTGTTGTTGTTTTGTTTTGTTGTTTCTTTTTGCAGTACTGGGGATTTAACCCAGGACCTTGTGCTTGCCAGGCAGGCACTTAGGTGGCTGAGCAATCTTCCTGGCCCAGCATAATATTTTTATGTATATTTATAGAAATACACACATACTTAAGGTAGAATTTACATTATATATTAGGCACAGTAAATGGTTGACAACAATATCTAATGATAAAATAGAAAAAATATAATGTAACAGCAGTTATGTAACTGTGGTGTTTCTCTCAAAATATCAGTGTGCTGTACTTACTGTACTCGCCCTTCTTGCAGCAATGTGAAATGAGGGGGCCGGGGAGATGGCTCAGTGGAATAAGTGCTTCCCTGGCAAGCACAAGGGCCCGAGTTCAATCCCCGGTTCCACCAAAAAAAAAATGTGAAATGATCTAAGAGCTAAATAGTGAGGCAAGTGAGGCCAGTGACAGGCATTATGTGATGGTATCAGACCGCTACCTGAGGGTCACTGGAATAGGAGCACCATGATACCTCAGGATCTCACCTGATGACTGAGAGGCCTGCTGCACAACCAACAGGTCCGCGGGGTATACAGCCTGGATGCTCTCCACAGAGATGCTTCCCGCATGTCTTAGGTGGGACAGAGCAGAACGGTACAAGTTTGCATCACACTATTCAGAACAACATACAATTTGAAACTTATGACTCATTTATTTTGGAGCTTTTACATTTAATATTTTTCAGAGTGCAGTTGAGTGAAGGTAACTGAAACCATAGAAAGCAGGGCCATGGGCAAGAGAGATGACTGTATTTTTCTCTCTAAGTTCCCTCCTTAAAGGCTTAAAATACTTTTCCTTTGTGTTGTTGTCACCTTCCTAAAAATGTACTGCTTGGGGGAGTTGTTTTTGGTTTAGTTTGGTTTGGTTTGGTTGGGGCAGGTTGGGGTTTTGTTTTGTTTTTGTAATACTTGGAATTGAACCTGGACTGTTCTACACATTATGCTAAATTCCCAACTATTTTTTTTGTATAATTTTGAGATAAGATCTTGCTAAATTGCCCATACTGCCTTTGAACTTCAGTCCCCATGCCTCCCAATTCTCCCAAGCAGCAGGCTTACCGGTATGTGCCACCCCATCCAGTTACTATTCCTTATTGAAGATATCCTATATAAGCAGAAACTCACAGCCACCTTTTTCAGAACTACACTTTTCTGGGGTATCACTCATGTATTTATGAAATATTCACATCAGTAAACTTCCATTTGTTTTTTATTTTATTAGTCTACCTTTCATTACAGAGGTCTGTTCCAACTAAGAACCTGCAAAAATTGAAAAAAAAATTTTTTTTTCTTCCCTTTTACCCTCTTTCAATGAAAGTAACAAAGTTTGTTGGGTATTTTCTTTCAGTAGAGAAGGAGATAAAGTAATTAAGCTTCACTTAAAGAACAGTGCTTTATAAAACAGGTTACTGTATCTTTAAACACAAATCCACTCATATCATGAGCTATAGCTGGGAACAAAAGGCGCGCACAGAAGGGTACATTCACATTTCCTAGCTCAGCTAATACCACTGCTCACTGAGCTGAAGGGTGGGTAAATCATCTAGCCACCCCTGGCCCCCCAGCCAACATGGTTCACTCCATGTCAGTGAAACACACTTAGGACTTGACTCTGTGGTCTCGTGTGCATATCCTCTCCAGCTCACCCCAAAATCTAAGCGAGAGCAGGAAGAGTCCAACACCCCAGGGTTCAGCCTCAGGACAAATCAGCCTTGTCAACTGCCTTCCTTTTGGCTGCTGTCTTTCTAAAGGCCTGCCCCAGATTCTGCCCTAAATTATTACACTTTGCCCATTTACGAACCTCCTTCTGGCCTTAATATTCTTTACATAATTCTTGGATGAGGCTTCTGGTCCAGAGGCCTTGAGAAAAAAGGAAATACAAATTTACGGGAAAGTGTCCTGGAAACTCTCACACAGACACATCTTGGATCCATGGGAGAGAGAAAGGATCTGCCCAGAATTTGCTGCAGCTCCAGGCATCCTCACTCCCTCCTGCACACCTTCCCACTCAGCTGTGCCTCCTCCTCCCTAGTTTATCCCCCTTTCCCAGTCCCTTGGCTCATTTTCTCGCTCTTCTGATTGCCCCACTCTCACAGCCCTATCCCCTCATGGACCATCTTTCTGTTGGAGCCTGTTCTGATGGCCTCTTTCCAAGAGCAGCAGGTTTGAATCAGTTCCAGCTTAAAATGAAGGCAGGAGGTGGGCTGGGAGGGGAGAGCAGCTCTCGATGCCCAGTGTGCAGAGCACAGCCTCCCCCAGCTTCCAGGCTGGGCCACTTTCTCTGCCTCTGCCTCTGCCTCTGCCTCTGCTTCTGCCTCTGGTCTCTCTCTTTCTCTGTCTCTCTCTGTCTCTCTGTCTGTCTCTCTGTCTCTCTCTGTCTCTGTCTCTGTGTGTCTCTGTGTGTGTCTCTGTCTGTCTCTATCTCTGTCTCTCTCTCTCTCTCCTTTATTTCCTACCCTGCCCCTATAGGTATATGCAAGAGAAAAGCCAAAAATCTCCTGCAGTCTGGAAAAAAAAAAAAGGACCTCTAACCTCAGTCAGGCAGCTGGTTTCCATTAGATGTTACAAGCCCTATAAATATTCTCTTTTCTCACTTATCTCTTATTATTTTTCCTTTCCCTTTCTCATGTTCCCGCCTCTGGGTTCCCTCCTGGGAGGAGGCCTAAATTAAGAAGGGAAGGCCTGCCAAGCTCTGCATTAAGATCCTGTATGCCCCAGGCTTCTGGCAGAGCAGAACCCTGGAATGATGGCTCCTTGTCTGTCCAGTTTGCTGCTCCACACACTGAAGCCTGAGGTAGTCCCAGGAGAGGGTGAGAGCCGAGCTCAACATGAGGAGAGCATGCTACCAGGGTCCTCCAGCTCTGTGTTATCCACCTATTTCTGGCTAAGCCTGCCAGGCCCGGGGGCCAGACTGTCTTTGCTTAGCATGGCATGGTGGACAGTGTCTTGGGCTCAGATCTTGGACACCATATTGGGGGTTCAGATCAGAGCTGCTTTGTACACAATCATCCTGCCCTCAGGCAAGCTACATAACCGCCCTCATTTGTAAAATTGTGGTGGTAACACTGACTCAGAATGTATCAAGATGAAAATGAGATAATTAATGGGAAAGTGAGTAGCTCACAGACTACATAGGGCACATGCTCTTCTCTCCTCAAGCCCCTCCCTGTAGGATTTGCAGCTGAAAACCCCACCATCTTCTTCCTTGGCCTCTGACTCCTTCACTCCTTTCAAGCAATGAACTGAAGGGAATTAAGGACTCAGTACCCCAGGCCTGAGTGGAGGAGTACACAAATGTTTGTTCCTCACTCTTATCTCCTCCAGCCTATTTTAAGATAAATAGCCAGAGAAAGAGTGAATGTAAGATCCCTACATTTGAACTGAATGATGTTTACAATTGTTAGTCGTTGTTATAAACCAGACAGCAAGAAGTTAAGTCATCGCTGAGCCAGTAACCCCAGAATTTGAGTCCTTCAGGCTGAGTGGGGAAACCCAGGCACTTGATCCTAAACCCTAGTGGCTAAGAATGCAGCCACGGAGGTCACACTGTCTGGAGCTCAGGATTCAAGCTTCTTCTTGTTCTGTGAGGCTAAACAAGTTATTACTTCACAGGGCTGCTTTTCCTCATCTGTAAATGAGGATAATAGTAGTGCTGATTTTATAGGGTTATTGTAAAGACTGAATAAGCTAAGATAGTTCTCTGACCTTTGAACAATTCTTGGAAGAGTCAATGATAATTACTCTTCCCATTTCATGGATGACCTCTGGCTTCTGGCAGTCTCAGTCCTCTACTGTGGCCTTTCCCAAAATGCCCTATGTGTAGCTAGGATGAGTGCCTCCTGCCTATGATGTTCTTGAAAAGAAGCCCTACCACTTTGGTGGCTCTAAGTAAATTCCAGTAACCATGGTGGAACAAACTGGAAAGTCCTTGATTTTTCTGCCCATTGGTGAATGGACCTTTCAAAGAACAAGCAGAGATAGAGATACATCTCCCGAGCATTAGCCATCTATAATCTCCAACTCCATGCCCTTCCTGGGGCTAGAACCTTCTTCCAGGAAGGCAACTCCGGGCAACCAACCAAAGTGACTAGCCCCAACAGAGGCAAACTCTCCAAACTTTTCCCGAGGAATGTGGTTGGTAACCATGAACCTGTCTCTTGGGCTGAGGGTAAGTAGACAGGACTGTCCCTCTCAGCACAGAGCCACAGGAATGGGTCCCAACACTGAGTCCTGAGAACCGAATCCCCTGAACGCTATGAATGAACCTATATAAACTAAAGGCACTATGAAAAATACAATAGTTTTCTGTATTTGTTGTTCATTGCTTTGCCTCCTTACATCAGCTTCATGGTATACTGAAGAGTCAGCAAGCCTGGCTCTGTGGTTTGCTTGGTGTGCCACTGGGCAAGTTTCTTAAATTCTCTCTCTCTCTCTCTCTCTCTCTCTCTCTCTCTCTCTCTCTCTCTCTCTGTGTGTGTGTCTCCCCCTTTTTGCGGTACTGGGGATTGAACTCAGGACCCTGCACTTGCCAGGTAAGCACTTATTCTACTGAGCTATCTCCCCAGCCCCTTAAATTCTCTCAACCTCCAGCATTCTCTATAAAATGGGACTAACAACTTTACAACCTTGTACATGTATCACATCTTTCTCAATAAACTTTAGCCACTCACTTTTATGACTATTCTGTCATTTTGCTACAATTTAATTTCACTTCCTTTTGTTCAATCCTTAGCGCCGTCAGAAAACAGCTGGTCACCATCATTTCTATGCATAGCTACCTTCCTGAGACCTGAAAACAGTTAATAAATCAGTCTTCAGCCTAAACTGAACTTCAGGCTAAATAACGTCAACTTCTTTCATCTTCCTGCAGAGATTTTCTCTAAAAATAATAATTTCATTGCCTTCTACTCACTCTCAAAAGTAACAGCTCAGTTTTTAGTACCTAAACATGAATGTAATATTTTAAGGAGGGCCTGATAAATTTTGGCCATTTAATTCCTCTAATTCATGCTCAGTTTAAGTGCCTAGGAGTTACCCACCCTATCTTGTTTATGTGGGATTTTGCATATAAATGTTAAATACTGCAAATATGAAATAAAGAAAGAAGGCCTGTGTTGGTCCCTTTAAGAAGGCAGCCCCACAGGTGGTTGTTAAAGTCTGGCCCATTTACTGGGGCAGGAGAGAAAGAACTACCAAAAGGGACTGAAGTGAGGAGAAAAGCTCTTGCAGGATGTTTTCTGCCCTCTGAACCTTCCTGGTTCCATTCCCTTCTCCCATGGTGACAGGGCAGCTAATAGAAGTCTGTGCTCCAGTGAGCCCCTGCTGAGCAGGGCTGGGGTAGGACAGGAAATCACCACTCAGGAAATAAATGACCTGTCTCAGAATCTTTTGTTAATGAGTCCAGGGCATAATAAATCAAGGTGACCCAGTCTCAAGAAACACAAGCCTGTTTAAAAAAAAAAGAAAGAAAAAAAAGAAAGAAAGAAAGAAACCCTTAAGCCCCAGAGGTGAAGAGGAGGAGAAGGGAGAGGGGACAGCAGGGAGTCTTTATAAATCACACCCGGACCAAACCAGTGCAGATGTTTTCCAGTTTCAGAGCCACTCGAGAGGCATAGAATAGATGCCTGTGAACGTGAATGGAAGGGGCTGTTTGTGAGGGGAGACAAGAGACCAGCAGAGTATTGGACAAGGCCCATCTCTTGCCCAGAACCCTGGACTTTTAGTAGTCCAGTCTGCAGACTCTGCCTTAGTATTCTTCAGGGTCAGGGCACTCGCTCTTTCTCCACTTTTTCCCAAGACAGCCTCCAGTCAGCATGGCCTCAGTGCCTCAGCGTCTGGAGCAGAGTGAATGCCTAGATGGCCTTGGAGAATAGAACCAAGGGCCTCTTGTCTTCTAATGGAGGTCCCTGCTTCCTACGGTGGCAGGCCTTGTAAAAAGGCAAGAATGGCCAGGTCAGTCATGGGAGGGTCTTAGCTCATCAAGTAGACGGCAAGCTTTCTGAAGGGGAGTTTTAACAGCAGAACAGAAAAAAATATCAGGTTGGACATAAATATGTCATTGGTGAAGAGCTAAGGGAGCTGGAATATAAGACTCACTTGTGTGCAGAAGGCTTTATTTTGAGTTGTAGTTGCTTGGTGACATAGATGTCAATGTTTCTTCTACTTTACCAATGAGAACTTGGAGCCAGCTGAGCCAGCCCCGCCCCCAGGGCGCACTGAGATGGCAATGGAGACTAGGGGTTGTGGCGTGCGCCTGTAATCCCAGCACTTGGGAGGCTGTAAACAGGAGAATCACTGTGAGTCTGATCTAGTAGTGAGACCCTAAACACCCTATAGACCCTTCCCTAAAACACAGAAAAAAAAAAAAGAACTTGGAGCCAAAGATGCAATGTAAAGCTTGTAACAAACATTGATTAGCTTGAACACTGCTTGGATGTAAGTTACAGGAAGGATTTCTCTTCCTTTATTACACCTGAGGAAACAGAATGAAGAAGATAAGAGTGTTTCTGGATTTCACAACCAATTCAGGGTCACATTCAAATCTAAAACTCTCTCTTTCTCCAACCCTCCTTCTCTGCCTTCCTCTCACTCCCTCCAGTAGAGATTGACCCAGGGTAAGCACTCTACCAATGAGCAGGCACTACATCACTAGCCCTTTTTATTTTAAGACACAGTCTCACTAAATTGTCCAGATTTACCTTGAACTTGAGATAATCTTGCCTCAGCCTCTTCGGTAGGTAGAATTATAGGCATGTGTCACAATGCCCAGCCAACTATTGAGCTTTTTATTCAAACACAGCTATTTGCCAGGGTTCCATGGGTGAGCCCCAGCCTGAAAGGGAAAGGGTATGGGAAATTGGGAGGATACACTTTGGCTAAGATCTATTACTGTTTAGTGGCAGCTGAGAAGTAGATGAAAGGATAAAAGGCAACTATGGCCAATGGTTTTTCATCATTATTCCTGAAAAGTAAAAGTTATCATTTACCTATTTCCTTCCCTCTTTATAAACATAGGCTCTGCAGTGGTGTGCATGTCCTTGCCAAAAGTCATGTTGACTTTTTATTGTCCTTTTCACAGCACTGTAATAAGTGGTGGGATCTGTAAGGAGGGATTAGGTCCTGAGTACAGAGTGCTGAGCACTCTAACCTCATGAATGGACTAATACTGTTACCATGGGAATGAGCTACTTATCCACAAAAGTGCGTTATTTAGCAAAGGGATGAGTTTGGTCCCCAATTTTGCTGTTTTGCATCTTGCTTGCCCTTCTGCCTTCTGCCATGTGATGATACCAGATTCCAGGTTCCTAGAAAGAGAATCCAAACAGGGTTTTATTGTTATAAATTACCCAGCCTGTGATACAGCCGAAGAAACTGAACCAAGCCTTCTCTGCTTATTTCCTTTTATTTGCCACCATTTTAAAAGGAATGACTCCATGTTAACTGCCTTTTTAAAAATGTTTGCCAATGTTGAAGTAAATTTCAACCATTATCATCACTACAACAAGATTCTGTAGCACATGTTCCTTTCAAAATTCTTTCTTATCCCCACCTCCTCTAATCCTCTTAATCAAAATTTACTCTTTTTTTAAAATTTTATTTATGTGTGTGTGTGTGTGTGTGTGTGTGTGTGTGTGTGTGGCCAACTCAGCCCACCAGGGGGTGGGGCTGGCTGGCATGTGGTGCTGGGGGATTGAACCGCGGTCCCTGTGCTTTGTTAAGCTTGTTCTAA
>NW_004524629.1:5693900-5696471 GCF_000260255.1 Octodon degus
AAATTTACTCTTATAGAAAGTAAGACTAAGGGCTGGGGAGATGGCTCAGTGGAATAAGTGCTTCCCTGGCAAGCTCAAGGGCCTGAGTTCAATCCCTGGTTGGTTCTGAAGAAGAAAGAAAGAAAGAAAGAAAGAAAGAAAGAAAGAAAGAAAGAAAGAAAGAAAGAAAGAAAGAAAGACTATCCTGATTTGCCCACTGTGGTTCCCTAACCCAGATTGCTCCTAAAATAGCATGAATAGCCAGACATCATTCATGCTCGTCTTCCTCATATTGCCAAGTTTTGCACTGAGGTAAGTGTCACCTTCTCTCCTCAGGACTCATTGTGAATTTCCTATACCGATTCTGTTTCCTTTTGAAATAAAATGACAGGGGCCGAGGAGATAGCTCAGTAGAATAAGCACTTGCCTGACAAGTGTAAGGGCCTGAGTTCAATCCCCAGTTCTGCAAAAAAAAATTAAAAAATTAAAGAAATAAAATGACAAATATCATGACCCAATCAAAACAGGGATACATATGTTTGCCTATCCATCAATGTCATCAACCACAAAAGGAAGATACTGCAGCAGCTGGCTAAAATAAACCATAAAAACCCATCATTTTCAATTGGTCCAAGACTCAGATCCACCAGACTGTAGGCACACCTATGAATATCAGGATTGTTTCACATATTTAAGGTCAAACAGCAGCTTCTACTAAGGTACAACATGGCTTTAGGATCTCTCTCTCTGTCATTTTTTTAAAAATAATTTTATTGAGGAACAAATAGCAATGAGACAGTTTCAAAACCAATTACTAGCACAGCTTCAATAATTAATATGTTGCATATTGTTGTCTTAGTGGTTATTCATTGTACAAGATGCAGACCTGATATCCTGTCCATAAACACTATTAGAACAAATCTCTCTATTTACTGAATTAAGAGAATGCAGCTGTATATCTATCCTAACTATTTTGAATACACAAATACAAAATGGTTGTGCATTTGTATCCCCCTTTCTTGTTTAATTTTGTCAGAGAAGGATATTCCATTGTCATTTAAATATTGTAGGTACATGAATTCAGCAAAATATTCCAATATAGTTCAGTAGTCCATAATAGTGGTGGGTTTTCCATAAGACTGGCAATGTCAGAAGTAGGTTTTTTTTTTTTTTTTTTTTCCTCTCTCTCTGTCATTTTTGTCTTTGGTTTTTTATGCTCTTTGAGTCCAAATCTTTCATACTCATGTGTTGACTCTCGATTGGCTGCCAAGAAGCAAGCCTCTTAGGATGCCTAGGATATAGGCTTTCCTGGGAATTTGACATATTGATCTTCTGTATAAAAGCCATTCATTCATTCATTCATTCATTCATTCATTCATTCAATAAATACTTGTGAATTCCTCCTATGTACCAATCTGTGTTAGGTCTGGAAACAGACTGAGACTCTATTCTTGACTAACTGACAAGGAGACTTGGACAAGACCCAACCCCTTTATGGGCATCTGTTCTTGCCTCAGTAGAATAGGAATGTAACTTGGTTTATCTCTAGAACCTTCCTAAACTTCCTTTTGCTCTATAGCTCATGGCATCTGTTGTAACAGTAGCTTGGGACAGCATCTGAAAAGATGCTGTAAGTTTTTACTTTAAAAAAAATGGCAAAATGGAAATAAAATTGAAGATGATTTTGCAAGAATATTGGTTTGTGATGCAGAAAGGAAAGAGGTACGGTTTTTAAAATCCATTATTTGTCACCAAAAAGTGCAAGTATGCATAACTCCTTATGCACCTTTCTGATACATATTCTTTTTTTTTTTTTTTTTCAGAACTGGGGATTGAACTCAGGCCCTTGCGCTTGCCAGGGAAGCACTTATTCCACTGAACCATCTTCCCGGCCCCTTCTGATATATATTCTAAAAAACTTTTTGTCTTTTTGGGACAGGGTCTCACAATGCAGTTCAGGCTGGCCTTGAGCTCGCTTTGCAGTCTAGGTTGTTTTTTTTTTTTGTTTGTTTGTTTTTTTTTGTTTTTTTAGTGAAAATGGAGATTGAACTCAGGCCCTTGCGCTTGCCAGGGAAGTGCTTATTCCACTGAGCCATCTCCCCGGCCTCTGATATATATTCTATACAGCTATAAAATCAATCCATGACATTCGTCATTCTTTCGACTAACACTATCCTGTATATATGTTCAGTGACACAAAACATTTTTCTCATTATTTAGTAGATAAAAGAATTCCATCCTGTCATACCATAATTTTCTTATCTATACCTAAATGATGGAACATTGAGAATCCAATCTTTTTCTTTTTATGAATAGCACTAGTACAACTTTTCCCCTAAATTATTTCCTTTCAACATTCATGAAACAATAGCAACTCCTTAATCAGTGATATATGTAACTACTGTTGCTCGTAGAAATTCACTAATTTATAAACGCTATGAGCAGTTTATGAGCATTTCTGTTTTTCTTTAACCTCTTATACTTTACCTGTAACAATTCTTTCTTTCTGATAACTGATATAATGTTTCTACTGCTGTGTACTTGGTTTTTGTTTGTTTGTTTTGTGGTACTGGGGATTGAACTCAGGACCTT
>NW_004524629.1:5696651-5698658 GCF_000260255.1 Octodon degus
TATTTTGCGGAACCAGGGGTTGAACTCAGGCCCTTGTGCTTGCCAGGCAAGCACTTATTCTACTGAGCCACCTCCCTGGCCCCCAATTGTGGTTATATTTGGTCAGTAGTTTTTTGTATTTTCTTCAGTGTAAATAATTTATTCACATTTTTTAGTCTCATGTAATATTTTTTGAAAATGAGTTAAGCCTTTTTTGAGTCAAATCCTTAACCACTAGAGATAGGGATTCCCAAATCTAAATATTTTTGTCATCAGAAAGTTTTGGGGCCAGGGAGATGGCTCAGTAGAATAAATGCCTCCCTGGCAAGTGCACAGGCCTGAGTTCAATCCCTGGTTCAGAAAAAAAAAGAAAGAAAGAAAGTTTTGAGGGGTTTTGTCTGTTTTAGTCTCTGTATAACTCCAGCCACCTAAAATAGTGACAAGTAGACAGTGGATACTTAATATATAGTTATTAAATAATCACTTGATAGTTATGAGCTGAGAAGGTGTTGGGACGAATATGAGTTGTTCAGATTTGACATAGAGAATAAGAAGGAATTAAAGTTAAAACAGCAGAAGGGGCAGAGCTGTGTCTCACTTTAGAATTTTAAAAATCCACTCAAGGTGAAATGGCAAGGAGAGGTGACCCTTCAAGTCATAAGGAAAAAGCCTGCAACAGGGTCCTGACTGTGTGCTGTTGTCCACTCTTTCCATCCCCTACTGTGAGAACTAACATCACACCAAGTTTAATAGCTTCAAGTGTGAATTTTAATTTAAGCAATAAACATTTTTAAAAATGTATTTAGTACAGGGTCTACAGGGTCTCACTTCAAAGACAGGACGGGTAGTGATCTTTCTGTTTTCAGCCTCTCAAGCATTGGGATTACAGGCGTGTGCCACCACACCCAGTCTCAATGGCCAATTCATCATGCTCCCCCCCCCCCCGGGGGGGCAGGGGCAGGACCAGCACAGCACCCGGCACAGCACCCTGCCTCTGCCTAAGCAGGCGCTTTAATCCTTTGAGCTATGGGGCCAACCATAAGCAATAAACATTTTATCAGCACTTACCATAGCGTGCAGGCACCACACTCACCACAGGAAACATGTTAGTGTACAGACTGAGTCCCCATTGATCCATGCAGTGGAGTACTGTTCATCAAGAGAAAGGAGCACACAAGTATTAGACACTACAACATGGACAAACTCACCATCCTCCTGTTAAAAGAAACAAGCGAGATTTTATATATATATATATATATATATATATATAATGATTCTGCTTGTGTAAAGTCAAGAAATAAGCGCTCTAAGAAAGACCCTGTCTCAAAAAAAGAAAGAAAGAAGAAAGAAAGAAAGAAAGAAAGAAAGAAAGAAAGAAAGAAAGAAAGAAAGAAAGAAAGAAAGAAAGAAAGAAAGAAAGAAAGAAAGAGAAAGGCGCAGGGGCTGGGGGTTAGATCCCTGAGCCTGCTGTGTTGGTCCCACCCCTGGGGCATGCTGAGATGGCAATTGAGACTGGGTGTGGTGGGACTATAGTCTGCGATGTCACCTTGTCCTGAGTTAAGAGCTTTACGTTCAGAAATGACAACCTGACAAGGTAGCAACACAGATGAAAACACTGAAGCAAGGCAAGGCTTTGCTAGTAGCTCAGGCTCACATTCCCAGGATAATAATAAGTCTAGAACTGGGTATAAAATGTCCAGACAAATCTATAGAGATCAAATGGCCAATGGATGCTGGGTGAGGGTGGAAAACAGGTGACCACCCATGTGTACGGGTGATTCTTTGGGCAATGGAATTGTTTTAATGATAGGCTGTGGTGAGGGTTGCACTGTAAATTTACCAACAAATAATTGTATCGCAGTATTAAGATGAGTATATTATGTAAATTATACCTCAATAAAGCTGTTTAGTTTTTAAAACTAATTTAAAATGAGAGGAATTGGGGCTGGGAGATGGCTCAGTGGAATAAGTGCTTCTCTGGCGAGTGCAAGGGCCTGAGTTCAATCTCTGGTTCCACCAAAAAAAAAA
>NW_004524629.1:5699061-5707315 GCF_000260255.1 Octodon degus
TTTTAGTGAAGGGTCTACAGGATGTTCAGGGTCTCACTACTAGATTGGACTCATAGTGATCTGCCTGTTTACAGCCTCCCAAGAGCTGGGATTACAGGCACGTGCCACCACGCCCAGTCTCAATTGCCATCTCAGCATGCCCCAGGGGTGGGACCAGCACAGCAGGCCCAGGAATCTAACCCCCAGCCCTTGCGCTTTTCTTTCTTTCTTTCTTTCTTTCTTTCTTTCTTTCTTTCTTTCTTTCTTTCTTTCTTTCTTCTTTCTTTTTTTCTTTCTTTCTTTTCTTTCTTTCTTTTTTTGAGACAAGGTCTGTCTAAACAGTGTAGGCTGGCCTTGAACTCACAGTGATTCGCCTGCCTCAGGCTTCTCCCACCTCAGCACAGATTACAGGCATGCACACCCCGCAGACCCAGGACTATGACTTCTGCTCGAGGTGTATGCTATGCTGATCTACTCTGGTGAGTTCATAAAAGCCATCTGCAAAGAGTTTTCCAACGTAATTTGTCCAGTCTCAGAACCTTAGCTGCTATAACTTATCACAGTGCTTGTATACAGAAAATAGACATTTGAAATGTGCCCTTCTCTACTTAGATTCAGGTGTGCCAATAAATCCAATGCTCCTGGCTCAAGAGAAGTTAAAGGACATTGAAGAGCTAGAAAGATTTGAAAGGCCATAGGAATTCAGTCTACAGCATAAAACCCTAATGCTCATTACATGCTTTCCAATAGTAATTTTAAATGATCACACAAAGCTTTTAAGGTGATATGATCCAAAAAGAAACATGACTTCTTTAAAAACTAGGTTGAGTTTCTGTTGTAGATTTTTTTGAGACTTGCTTATTCCCCTCATCACTGGCCTCAGTGTATCCACCCTTTATGGGAAATTGCGAGTTGCTTGGGTAAGGCAAAGACACACATTCTTCTCTTAAAAGAACAGACTTGCATTCCTATGAGTGAAATAAATTAGGCCCAGTTTCTCTGTCCATTAATTATGTGGAATAAACAACCGTCTCCTGCTCTGAGAGAAGCATAGGAGACCAGTGCAAATTTCCTCCTTAGACTCCAGGGGAAAATCACTTGCCCAACCCAGAGCACGCCTGTGGTCCGGGAGGACTCAGAGGATTGGAACGAGCCAGGCTCTGCCACCAGATGTTTTTAAGAAATCCATTAATGGAGATAATCCAATGATCTCATCCACAGAGGTCTGCTGCACTGAGGAAGGGGCTGGCATTGCGGAAGAGCAGCAGCGTGTAAAGGCATTTGCATCCTGCTCTGCCCTAGGAATTATCCCAATCCTCAGCCTTGAAGATAGGATATGGGGCCTAGGGAAGGTAGTAGCCCTGCTACTTAACTTTATTTATTTTTTTAAACATTTATTTATTATTATTGTTATTATTATTATTTGTGTGTGTGTGTGTGTGTGTGTGTGTGTGTGTGTGTGTGTGGCCAGCTCAGCCCACCAGGGGGCGGGGCTGGCTGGCATGTGGTGCTGTGGGATTGAACCGCAGTCCCTGTGCTTTGCCAAGCTTGTTCCAAGTAGGTGCTTTAGACCACTGAGCCATCTCACCAGCCCACCTTAACTTTAATTAGCACTTAGAATATACCAGGAACATTATTGCTCTGTAGGGCAGGTAGGACATTAGGAGGAGAGTGGTGGCCAGCTTCTGGTGGTCTAAGTCAAACTGAACATGCTGTGATTTCTACTAAAGGAAGAGTGAAGCAAATTTAAGAAATAACAATCTAATCATTAGCTTAACATTTTTAAATGTACATAAAACCTCAACAAATATAGCAAATAGCCTTTAAAAGATTACCTACTGTCAGTTTTTGGTTGGATAATAAAAAGAAAGATGGAATCCGAGGAAGCGGGAGCATTAGATGCCTCAGGGAAAAGCAATGCTAGGACAGGAGGAGATGGGCAGGGATGGGGGACAAAGACCAAAGGGGTCACAGAAAAGCAAGGACACAAGCAGCGGCAGCTGTTGGTGAAGTGGGGGCTGCCGTTGGGCCAAACAGTTGCTCCCACACTTTGGTGCCCACCTCAAACTATCCTTTGTTACTCCTGCTCTTTGAGATTGTGTTTATTTTTCCACGGACTTCTTGGGGGTTTCTCTTCAGTATAACAAATTGACAAAGCTTTGAGAAATTTACTTAGGAAACACGGAGGTCCGCTGACCCTACCAGAGAAAATAAACAAGCGTGAAGTGGCACTTATAGGAAGATAAAATAACTATAACTTCTCAATTTGGCAGGTTTGATCAATAATAGGAATAGTGGATGTCATTCAGTATACTCACCATATGAGTACAAGTATTTCAAGGTGTGAAAATATTGTAAGGAGATGAATTCTATATAATTTGCTCCCATGTACTTTAATTCCTTGGTTTTTTTTTAGAATGCTACTATGGATTTTTTTTTTTATTGAAAATTGTATTGCTTTGTGACATTGCTATGGATCGACTTGGAATTTGTTTTATATGATGACTTACATCATTAAAATAGCAAATATGAATTTGACTTTTTTAAAAATTTATTTATTTATTTGTGGGGGGGGCCAGCTCAGCCCACCAGGGGGCAGGGCTGACTGGCATGTGGTGCTGGGGGATTGAACCGTGATCCCTGTGCTTTGCTAAGCTTGTTCTAAGTAGGTGCTATAGACCACTGAGCCATCTCACCAGCCCATGAATTTGACTTTTAAGTAATCATTTCTGATGTTCTTTTTTTAAGTGATAAAAACAGTAAAAATTATATAGAATTTCAAAACAAGATGATAGGAAATTAACAATGGTTATTATATTGCATATTGCTATCTTCAGAGTAGTTGCTCAGATTACCTGGTACAGGCATGCAAGACTGATCAGACAATAAACACATTAAGTGTTCCTTTCAGTGTGCTAATAAAAATTAGTAGTACTACTAATGATGACTTTATTCCCCATGTTCTTTTTTTTTTTTTTTGGTGGAACCAGGGATTGAACTCAGGCCCTTGCACTTGCCAGGCAAGTGCTTATTCTACTGAGCCATCTCCCTGGCCCCACCCATGTTCTTTAAAGAAACCTCCACTTCACATGTGATGAAGTGCTCTTCATAGTTTGCTTATGTACCTGTGAATGCATTTGATTGAGATTTAAAGATGGTGGGTTACAACTTTCCCACTTTCATGTTCCCAAACTTAGCACAGTATTGGCACATCCTAAGTAATCACTGCTAAATTTATTTTTTTCTTTTCTTTCTTCTTTTTTTTTTTTTTTTTCGGAACCGGGGATTGAACTCAGCCCCTACTGCTTACCAGGGAAGCGCTTATTCCACTGAGCTGTCTCCCTGGCCCTGCTAAATTTAACTGAGTTCGGGTTGCTATCAGCTAAAGGTTATGTTTTTCTGTGTGCAAAAGGATGCGACATACTCTAGCTTAAACAAGGTATGGAAATTGAGGATATAAATCAATATAAGTGCTTGCCTAGCATTTGTGAGGCCCTGGTCCAATCCCCAGCACTGTGGGGCTAGAGAGAGGTGGTGCAGGGAGTGGGCAGGGAGGACCCACCAAGATATGGCTCATCAAATAAAAACTACAGAGGTAGCAGGTAGACTTAGAGTAGTGCAGTGTTTACTGGGGTCCGTCGAGGATCTAGGCTGCTTTCACATCTCTGCTTGCCAGACTGTTGTTTCACTGTTATTCTCAAGGTTCAGGAGTGGTGGCATTTCCATACTCCAGAATGGAAGAGTTTTTGGGAGCAAAGGCAAAGCCTAGGGCAGTGCAACTTCATAATCCCTGACCCAGCCAGTACCACTTACCTCTCATTGCTCAGAAGCGAATTGCTTGGCCTTGTATAAAGGACAATGTCTTCAGGGAACCTGAATGTTTTAGCCAGGTGCACTGTTAAAACCCACAAGAAAAATCAAGTTCTTGTGCTAAAAGAAAAGGAGATAATGAATCAGTGAATAGAAATATTAATCACAAATATGTAAAGGCCCAAAAACAACTGGAGGTGTGATAGAGTCATTTAACATCTCAGCAATTTCTGATTTGATTAGAGAGGAGGGTCATATGAGCCAAAGAGACAGGATTTTTGAGCAAGAGTTTTGTCTCAATGGATAAGATACTATCGCCAGGGGAAATATACAGGTAGAGCCCTCTGACGTCCCCTGAGTTACTGCTAATGAAGCCAAGAGGGGATGGACAGTGGAGTAAAGACAGGTGGGTGTGTTTTAGAGGAGCTAGTAAGAGCATCCTTGGTGGCAATGGTGTGATATTTGAACAGGATCTGGATGAAATATGGCTGTGGGTCATCAAATACAAAGGGAAAATTTCAAAAGCAAAGAGAAAAGTAAGGTCAGAGGCAACAGGGTGCTGCGTAGATAAGGTGCTCATGTGACAGGAAAGAAGAAAGGAAGGGTGGCACAGCAAGAGAAAAGCCTGAGAGACTGGAGAGAGGAGGCAAAGGACTTTGCAAACTATTCTTATCATAGGACTTAGGACTTTACTCTGAGTGTAGTGAGAAATCAATAGGAGATCACATACTCCTCTGGGTCCTGGAGGGTCCAGGAGACACTTTAATTTGTAAGTGCAATTCTTCAGCCCTGTACTTACCTCCGAAACTATAAATAAACTATGTCCCTCACAAAGCTCAACTGCTGGGAAAACAGTTGTACCTGTTCAACCACTGAGTGTGTAGGGGGTTTTTTTGTTTGTTTTTTTATTTATTTTATTTATGTGTGTGTGTGTGTGTGTGTGTGTGTGGCCAGCTCAGCCCACCAGGGGGCGGGGCTGGCTGGTATGTGGTGCTGGGGGATTGAACCACAGTCCCTGTGCTTTGTTAAGCTTGTTCTAAGTAGGTGCTTTAGACCACTGAGCCATCTCACCAGCCCTCAGTGTGTAGTTTTGAGAGAATGATCTAAACAAAATCTCAGGCCACTTGAGCAAAGCCTACCTCCTCTGGGCATTGGTAACTGCAACTGTGGCCTTGTGATGGGGGCTCCCTTAACCCTCTGTTGGAGTTGCATCAGAGGTGCCAGTAGGTGACTGTTGCCCAAACATTTAGGAAACAGCTCTGCTTCCTGGCCCCTGCATTCTTCATCCCAGCATGTGATTGACGGGCCACTGGTCAGGGGAGCCCAGGAGGACACCTGCTGTGCCCATTTTCTTCCATCTGCGACAAATCACCAGCAGGCTTGTCAAGTTTCCTCCTCACACAGGAAGCGAGGTATCCCCCCAAGTACCCATACAGTGAAGGAAAGAGATCTGTCTAGCACATTTATAGGTGCAATCTGGAAAAGCCTGACCTTCTCATAAGACTCAAGTGCACTAGCAGATATACATGAGGAGGAACCCAGATCCTGAAGTTGATTTCTTTCACAGGTGTCCTTCCTTGAAGTCTTAGAAAATACAAGTGGTTTTATTGTTTGTACTTTTTGTTTTGATCATAACGTCTTGAACGTGCACATCAAAATCATATTTTTAAAGACTGTTTAATGCGCCAGAAAGATATTCCCATGCAACAGCATGCTTGCATGGTTTTCTCTGTGTGTGTGTGTGTGTGTGTGTGTGTGTGTGTGTGTGTGTGTATTAGGTAGGCAAATATGCATAGATATATTCATCAAAGGGGCAGGATTATGGGTGATTTTTATTTTCTTTTTTGGGGAGGTGATTTTTTAAAATTATTTATTTATTTATTTATTCATTCATTCATTCATTCATTGATTTATGCAATAACAGGGATCAAACTCAGGACCTTGTGCTTGCCAGGCAAGTGCTTATGCCACTGAACTATTTCCCTGGCCCCAAGGGGGGGGGGTTATTTTTATTTTCATCTCCTTTGTGAGCATATTCAAATTTAAGTATATTTTTAAAAATCCTTGCCTCCCAGCGAACTAAATGGAACATTAAAGTGCTACAGTTTCCATCTCAGTCCTCTTATCTAACCACACTCTCTACAAGAAGGGCCTCTTGAGGGCCGGGGAGATGGCTCAGTGGAATAAATGCTTCCCTGGCAAGTGCAAGGCCCTGAGTTCAAGCCCTGGTTCCAAAAAAAAGAAGGACCTCTTGTGTCCTTCCAACAAATCCTCTTTGAAATAGAGCACATGTGCATAGTAAACATTCCAGCACTGATCGCTGACCCCCCCCACACACACACACGTTTTGGGCACCTGCATGTGGCTTACAATCATTTAGACACAGGACACAAGAGGTTGTAGAAAGATCTCACCCAGCTGCTGGCTCATGCCCAACTATCCTTGCTGTAGCCTTGACAGGGCCCAACTCTTCCTTGTGTCCTTGTGTGCCAGAAAGGGAGGACCCAGGGCAGAGAAGCAGCCACTGGCGGGCTGTGGCCTGAGTGATAAGGTCTGCTGTGTGGAAGTACCTTTCCCTGTGCAACTCTCACTCACAGACCTTACTTCAATCTAAAGTCCTTTGTTATCTTTAAAAACTTAGCTCATAAGAAATACAAGGAACAGTAAGACCAAGAATGGAATTTACACTGTGTGTGTGTGTGTGTGTGTGTGTGTGTGCATTGTTGTTGTTGCTGTTGCTGCTGCTGCTGCTGCTGTTGCCATTGTTGGCCTTAAGAATCTCTGTACTACCATTAGTATTATGGACTACTGGACTGTTTTAGAATATTTTGCTGAGTTAACACACCTATAATATTCAAGTGACATGGGCCGGGGAGATGGCTCAGTGGAATAAGCACTTCCCTGGCAAGCGCAAGGACTTGAGTTCAATCCCCGGTTCCGCAAAAAAAAAAAAAAAAAAAAAAATTCAAGTGACGAAACTAAACAAAAAAGGGGATACAGATGAATATCCATTTAGTATCTGTGTATTCAAAATGGTTAGGATAGATATATAGTTACATTCTCAGTGAATAGAGGGATTTGTTCTAATAGTGTTTGTAAATAGATTATCATGTCCACATTTCGTACAGCAAATAACCACTAGGAAGAGAGTGTGCAATGTGTTAATTATTGAAACTGTCCTACCAATTTGATTTGAAACTGTCTCATTGCTATTTGTTTCTCAATAAAATTATGGGAAAAAGATTATAATAAAAAAAAAAAGAAGGGCTGGTAAGATGGCTCAGTGGTCTAAAGCACCTACTTAGAACAAGCTTAGCAAAGCACAGAGACCGCGGTTCAATCCCCCAGCACCACATGCTGCCAGCCCCGCCCCCTGGTGACCTGAGCTGGCCACACACACACACACACACGCACACACACAAATAAATAAATAAATTAGTTAAAAAAAAAAAAAGAAGGTCCTCTTTGCCAAAGATTTCACTCTGGAAAAAAAAAAAAAGAATCTCTGTAATTCATTCTAGTTCCTTTTCTATGATGCTGGGAAATCCGACCCTGTTCTCTTCTCTTTTCATGTCTGAGATTTGTTTCTCTCCTAGCTGAAACATCATACCCTTACTCTCTCCATACCCTCCTGGCCACAGCAGACCATCTTGGACCTTTGATTTTATGCTCTGTGGATGTCTTTTTCCCTTCTATTTTTTTCTCCAGAATTTTTTAGTCTCATTTTCAGGGTCATATTAAAATAGAGACATTGTTATTTTGTAACACCCTTCTTTGTTGTTGTTTTTTGAGACATAGTCTCACTATGCAATTTAGGCTAATTTTGAATTCACTGTGCTGTCCCAGGCTCACCTTGAACTCAAGGCACTCCTCCTGCCTCAGCCTCCTGAGTACTAAAGTTACAGGCATATACTACCACACCCAGTTATAACAACCTTCTAAATAGGAATTAAAATAAAAAATCAAACCTATAAAACAAGTTTACAGACAATCACTTTTTTTCAGATAGTCACAGTATTGATTATTCCAATTTTTTTTTTACATTTTAAATTGTTAGAAAAATACACAGATCATAAAAAATACCATTTTGAAGTGTAGAATTCAGTGATATTACATACATTCATAATTAGTATCAGCGACATCACTAACTAGTTCCAAACTTTTTAGAGCCCCAAAAGGAAACCTCATTCCCTTTAAGCAAATGCTACCCTAGCTTCCCTCAACCTAGCCCTCAGGAACAGCTAAGGGCCCTGCTGGTGAGCATGAGGTCATGAGTTTGAAAAGGGGGAAAAAAAGAAGCTTTCACTATGGACATATCATTTCTAGATATTTCAGATGAATGAAATTGTTTATACAAGAGTGGATTTTTAAAGTATAGTATATGGGGCCAGGGAGATAGCTCAGTGGAATAAGCACTTGGCCTGGCAAGCGCAAGGACCTGAGTTCAATCCCCGGTTCCACAAAA
>NW_004524629.1:5707436-5717462 GCF_000260255.1 Octodon degus
GATATATAGATATATAGATATATAGATGTATAGATATATGCATTGAAATAAAAGACAATTTTCCATTCATTCTCCTTACTTCAAACTTATGCCATCTTTCTTGCCACTTTCTGTAGCAGTTCTGAAAGACCTTTTTGATGTCTTTATTATGTTTGATCAAAAATTACAGTGAAGGAGGCTCAGTGGAATAAGCACTTCCCTGGCAAGTGCAAGGGCCTGAGTTCAATCCCCGGTTCAGAAAAAAAAAGAAAAAGAAAAAAAAAAATTACAGTGAAATGCTTCTGCTACCTACCATCTGACAGAAAAGCAGGCTTGTAAAATCACTGTGCGTCCTCACCCACCTCATTCACCAGACCTGGCATCGATGTCTAGTTTTTTTCCAAAGTCAGAATGACCAGGCAAGGTCAGAATTTTGAACCAGTTCAGTTCATCAGTGCAGCCAGGACAGCACAACTGAAGTCCCTCATGAAAGAAGGCTTCCCAAACTGCTTCAGAGAGCGGCAAGAACAGTGGGCAAGTGTGTCTGAAGAGAGGGAGAATGCTTTTAAGGGATTAACAGCAATGTATCTTTAAACTGAAATAAAAATTATTTTAATTTAAATATTAACCCATTTTGTAATCACACTGTATATAGCATTTCATGTCCCTTCCCTTGCGTAATGTTTTCAAGGTTCATCTCTCATTGCATGTATCAGTAATTCCTTCTTGTAGCTGGAGGACATTCTACTCCATGGACACAGCACATTGTGTTTATTCATCAGTGGATGGTTATTTGGGCTGTTTCCATCTTGGGGCTATTATAAATAGTGCTGTTATGAATATTTGTGTATAAGCTTTTGTTTGAACATGAATGCTTTTTTTTTTTTTTGAAGTATTAATTTTCCTTCCAAACTACAGGCTTGTTTATTTGTTTCTTGCTAGAGGCAGGGGTGGGTGTACCGCTGCTGTCCTGATGTCCTAAAGCGTTGTTTGGCCTTTCCATTGGTGACTGGATCTGTTTCCCTGTTTCTCTCACTTCTGCTTGCCTGCACAAACATTCCTGTATATGTGGGTTTTCCCCCACCCTGAACAAGTTGGAATTTATCACAGCAAGTGGATTTCTTCCTTCTTTTGGAGGTGATGTTTTTGTCTTTAAGTAAGTACAGTGAATGTGGCCAATTCAGAAAAGCCTTAGGCCTTGGTTCTCAGCTTCCCCTCACAAGGCCCCTTTCCAACTCAATTCCAGGAAAGCCGGCTCCAGGAGCTTAAGCCAGGAGAGGCCACCTCAGGCCTCAGCTCATAAAGCCAAGGTGTGTCTGAGCCCCTCAACCCTGTCAAGCTTGGAATTCAAGCCTTAGCTCGCTGGCTGCTGTCAGAGTTCAGTGTTGCTTGCCAAGCCCTTGGAAAGTCTGAGAAAAAGAGAGCAGCATCAAATTTCTGCCTACAGAAGGGACAGGGGCTCCCCTGCCTGACTCTGTCCACACATGGTCTCCATGTAGCAACAACGGGCTAAATTATCAGTGATCAGGGGTACATCATAAAATGCTGTGCGGCTCTCTTGCCTTCTTCCTCACCTGCTCTCAGGATGCAGATGGGCCACCCCCTTCCCCAAGGTCTTGCCCTCCCTCTGCCTCAGCCCTCCCACTCCCCTTTCTGCCCTCCTCCCTTGTCCTCTGGAGCTTTCCAGGTCTGTTTCTCTCCCCAGCCCCTCACCCCCTGAAGATCCTCCCAGGCTCTCCTGTCCCTTTGATTCCCTCCCCTCCCTTTCATCCTCCAAACCTTTTTATATCAACTCCCTGTCTCCTCGCCTTTCTCTGTGTGCTTTTCGGATCTGTTTCCTTTGACACTGGTCCCAGGCCTACTGCCAAGTTTCAGACCCATTAGTGAGGTGCCTTGCTGACTGAGACACAAATCAAGACTGATCCGGGTACAATTAGCAGCTGCTCGCACCTCATCTGGAAAGCATTAGCCAGCCCTGAGAGTAGAGGGGAGGAGGACGGGGAAATATCGATGTCAAACAGAATAGATCTCCTACTTTGGAACACAGAAGAAACCCAACCTAGTATACATACAACTGGCAACAATAAGGTATGAATAGACAATGCAGAGTGGGGTAGCTCTTACCTTGGGTAGCCTTCAACATTGATGCTAAAGATACAGGCTCCATCTCACTCCATTTGGGTGCATCTCACTCCCTAGGAGAAGGGGTGTTTGTTCCGTTTAGTCACTAACACTTGTGTGAGGCAGGAATGCCCTGCTCTCTTGCTGCACACCGTTATCTTGGCTCTGCTTCTAGAAATTTGATGTGTGTAAGAATCACCTCACATGGAGATTAAAATGCAGATTCTAACTCACTGGGACTGGAGAAAGGCTGAGGGTCTGCTTTTTTATCAAGCAGAGGCGTAGACCACACGTTGAACATTGGGGGCAGTTGAGCTTTTACAAAACCATTTAGCACTAACAGTTAACATGTAAGGGTGAATGATGTCTTGAGCTGTGTGGTGACTATCTTCCCATCTCCAATGGTCACACTTGTCGGTTTCCTTCTGAATCTTCAGTACTACCCCATATGTTGGGCATAGTAAGTGTTCAATAAATACTTCACAAGTGACCTTTCACAAATGAACCAAGAGATAAGTCCTCAAGACCCATAAAAAGTCCCTCTACCTTCCCAGAGCCTTCCTAGTCCCACATTCCTTACCTACACCAGTCTGGTGGCATTTGACAATTTCCTATGTGCTTAAGCCTCTTTGCTAGATCATGAGGTGCTTGGAACTGAGACTTTGTCTTCTGAGTTTCTGAGTTTTCTCCGAGCTTGTTTCCTTCCCTTCTGGCCACTCTCCATCTTAGTATAGCTTTGCTCTAGTAGGCACCTGATGTTAGTTGATGGAATTGAGAGACTCAAGAATGATGCCACGTTCTATTTAGACCTCAATTATAAAGCTTAAGGGGTGGCTGAATTTTGGTTTGGAAAAAGGCCAGGGTTTTACATGCCCCAGTGGAAAATCTTTAACAGCACCTAACACAGGCATGAGGTAGGAAGGCTGAGACATTATGTGGGCATGAAATCAAGAGAAGCAATATTGGGGAGCTCCCAAGGCAGTTGTAAATCAGGTTGCTCGGAGGGTCAGCTGCAGGCAGCGGCCATTACCTCACTCCTTTCAGCTACATGGTGAGGCATACACTGCCAGCCTCCCACACAGGGAGGCTGTGCTCCAAGGCTAGGCAGACCGTTGCTCCTGAAAATGCAGGAGACTTGTGCACATTGCTCTGCCAGACAGGAAGACCTGGTCTTGCTTGCAGTTCATCCGATGCCTCAACTATTTTTTCACACACTTGGGGCTATAGGAAACCAATGTGTTTTTTGTAAGGCATTTCTGCCCCCACAAGCCTCCCACCCTTCTTAAAATTCATGCATGTTTTAGGGACATTTAATCCATATGCTTTTTGTTTACTCACTCTTAAGTCATCAAATATTTGTTATTATGCAAGAGCTCTTTAATGTCTAAGGAACTTTATGGCATTATTTTGGCAGTTTGAGAAACTTGTTTTCAGGAAAAAAAACAGGAAGCTGAGTTTTTTCAAAAACGCATTTCCTTTTACAGGATCTCAGGATAAATCCTGAAGGGATTTCACTGACCTTCTCAGACCAAAAAGCTACAACTCTTATTTCACAGGTCCTGCTTTACCTTGGTCTTATCCATCCAGTAGAAAAGTATGAAGACGAAATATAGGATGTAATAGCCATGCTGTTATGTTGAGCTGTGGGGGACTCAGGTCAATAATTTCTGACATTGCCAGTTAAACAGAAAACCCAATGCTATTATGGTCTGCTGGACTCTTTTAGAATATTTTGCTGAGTTTACAAACCTATAATATTCAATAACGGAACTTAGAAAAAAATAGGGTATACAGATGAATGTCCATTTTGTATCTGTGTATTCAAAGTGGTTAGGATAGATATATAGTTGCATTCTCTTAATGAATAGAATGATTTGTTCTAATGGTGTTTGTAAATAGGATCTCAAGTCCGCATCTTGTATAGCAATTAACCACTAAGAAGAATATATGCAGTGTGTTATTTGTTGAAACTGTACTTCCGATTTGATTTGAAACTGTCTTATTGCTGTTTATCAATAAAATTTTGGAAAAAAAAATTAAAAAATAAAAAAAACACATTTCCTTTAACACAGAAAGGTTTGAGAGTAATTCTAGAATCTTAATCTACAGGTCTTGAGGGGTTCAGAAGCAGTAGAGCCCAAGTTCACCCTTTTCATCTCTTCAGGGAGTTGGAGATGCTAGTCCCAGGCCTGGTAGGCTGGGGTTGCTGCACCTAATTGGAGGCTGTGACCCTTTTTTTGCATGACAGTGACAAAGCTTATTCTGTGTGCTGGGTCCTGAAACAGATTCAGTGTACATTTCTGCCAAATGCCTGGCTGTGGCCTGGTTACCTTCTTACACAGATGAGAAGTAAATCCCAAGGTATTAGAGAAAACTTTTGAAGGTTGCAAGAAGAACCTGGCAAAGAAAATCCACCAGAACACAGTGAAAACGTGTAGTTCTATGGGATAGATTTGCAATGATCTGCTTGATCTCAGGGTGGGGCATGAGGCAAGAAATGTGGAATGTCCCATGTTGTCTATTAAAGCACTGTTCTAAATTGGCACTGAAAACTAAAAACTACTGCTTTGGTCTCTGAGCTCTGGCCCACACACAAGTAAAATCAGGAAATGGGTGGGGAGTGAGCTTCAAAGCAATGCTGATACACACACACACACACACACACACACACAGAGTTTAAATATAAATGTCCTATATTAACACAATAAGGCCAAAGTTAGTGGTGAATAAAGAATGTGAGAGATTCTGAAGAAGGCAAAATGAATGACTCTAACACAAGGGGAGCTTAGGAACTCAATGAATGAAGAGTGACTGCATGGTGCTGAGAATAAGTGAGAGGACATTTGAGTCCCTCGCTTCCTGGTATCAGGCAGTGTACTCACCATTTTCAGACACGGGCATGGAAGTTTAGGGTAAGAAGAGAACAGAAGATGGGCACAAGGCCAGCAGCAGTGACCTAAGCAAGTGGCGAGAAGCAGGGGCATATGCAGTTTCTGCTTGCAGGCTGCCTGGCCTGCCTCCTAAGGTCTTCCCTCTTCTGTCCCCTTGAATTGCAGCCTGAAAGGATCAGAACCCTGCCAGGGGAGTAGGTCCCTCTAGACTGATCCTCAGCAATCAAAGAGGGCCTGCCATCTGTCATATGTGGCACAGTTACCACCCCAGAGCACAGTGGTAGAGCCAATTGTAATCCCCACCTGCAGATTGCTCTCCCTTTGGCTAAGGAAACCATCTTCCTTTCTGCCTGAAACAACAGGATAATAAGAAAGACAAGGAAGAGATGGAATAGAGGGCCCTCAGCCCTGAGGCACTTGTGAGGAACAAGGGGAAAGGCAGTATTCGGGACAGATTGTGGTAATACCAGCACAAATAAAAAGCACGAAAGGATTAAGCAGTTGAGTGTGGTAATAGTAGGGTGAGTTTGGACTTGTTTTCTAAGTCTTGTGGGACAGAGACTTGATGGAAAGAGACAGGTTTTTCTAGGTGCTTACAGAAGAACAACACGGCTACCCAGGAGGTTCAGACATCAGCAGCAAAAGGGAGAAGACAATTGAATAAGAGATCTGGAAAGCTTCTGAAGATGTTGCTTTCTACACTGGTGTGCCGGCCAAAGCCAGCAAAATGACCAGGTCTCCTGTCCTGAGTGGGCCTCAGTCAGCACTGGAGAAAGTTTTCTCTGTCTCTCTTCAGATCACTTTATTTTTTTTTTAAATTTATTTGTAGGGGGATGCAGCTCAGCCCACCAGGGGGCGGGGATGGCTGGCATGTGGTGCTGGGGGATTGAACAGTGGTATCTGTGCTTTGCTAAGCTTGTTCTAAGTAGGTGCTTTAGACCACTGAGCCATCTCACCAGCCCTTCAGATCACTTTAAACACTTCCACTGTAAAAGAAAAGAATAATCTCTCACCACAGTGAATTGTATCAGATGAGTGAGATTCAGTGAGTAGTGGTTGATCCACACATAGAAAATCGTATTCATGGGCCGGGGAGATGGCTCAGGAGAATAAGCGCTTCCCTGGCAAGCGCAAGGGCCTGAGTTCAATCCCGGTTCTGAAAAAGAAAGAAGAAAGAAAGAAAGAAAGAAAGAAAGAAAGAAAGAAAGAAAGAAAGAAAGAAAGAAAGAAAGAAAGAAAGAAAGATCATATTCAGAAATGCTTGACTCCAGCACTGAGATTCTGCAGCATACATGGAAGGAATCAAGGAGACAGCCAAACTTGCAGCGCTCCACCCATGCAGTGTAATGTGGGGTCCTGTTGTACTTTGGAAAGTAAAAACTATGGTGAATAAACCCACCCAAGTTTAAATGCAAACACCTTGAGCATGGATTAGATGTTTCATGAGAGTTTCAGATATCTAAAGACTCAACCAGTCTTATTATGTTCTATAGAAAAGTCAAGAGCTATCACCTCTGGTCATCTAGAATGCTTTAGGATATTCATAATTCTGAGAGGCTAAATTCCCAAATAGTAAAATGTTTACCTCTTTACGGTGACATTGTATTTATTTCAATGAAATTGGATAAAGATTTCTCAAACATATATATTTAAAAGTGAACTTAGGGCCGGGGAGATGGCTCAGTGGAATAAGTGCTTCCCTGGCAAGCGCAAGGGCCTGAGTTCAATACCTGGTTCCGCCAAAAAAACAAGAAGTGAACTTAATTTTACTTACCAACCATAAACCATGTTATAATAAATACTAGATTGCAAGTTTCATGAAAAAATGGGTGCATGCAAAAACTGGTGTAATCCAAATAATATCTATAATCTACATGGTGACATTGTACCAATACTTATTTCCTTAGTTTGACCATGACCTCTACTTATGTAAAATGATATCATTGGGGAAAGCTAGAAGGGTTTATGGAAATTACTCTGGCAGATTTTTGTGAATCTAAAATTGTTCAAAATAGAAAACCCGTGGGGCCAGGGTGATGACCAGTAGGATAACGGTTGACTGGCAAACACAAGGATCTAAGTTCAATCCCCAGTTCCGCAAAAAAAAAAAAAAAGAAAGAAAGAAAGAAAGAAAAAAAGAAAGAAAGAAAGAAAAACTACTAACCACTAGGAAGAATGTATGCAAGGTGTTAATTATTAAAACTGTCCTACTAATTTGGTTTGAAACTGTCTCATTGCTATTTGTTTCTCAATAAAATTATGGGAAAAAAAGTAGAAAAACTACTCTAAGTGTCAGCATGGTGGCACATACCTGTCTGCGATACGAGTCACTCAGTAGACTGCAGCAGGAGTATTGCAAATGAGGCCATTCTGGGAAATTTAACAATACTCTGTCTCAATTTTTATTTTATTTTATTTTTTTAATGATGGGGATATAGGGGCCGGGGAGATGGCTCAGTGGAATAAGTGCTTGCCTGGCAAGCACAAGGGCCTGAGTTCAAACCCCGGTTCTGCTATAAATAAATAAATAAATAAATAAATAAATAAATGATGGGGATATTGGTCAGTGCAAGTCTCCAGGTTCAATCTCAGTACTGCAAATAGAGAAAAAGTAAAATATTCTGAAGCCAGGAGCTATCTCAGTTATCAAGGGAAGGAAGGAAGGAAAAAAAGAGGGAAGGAAGGAGGGAGGGGGGAATCTAAAGATCTATAAAGCTTTATAGAGTACACAGTTTCAAGTAAAGACTTCAAATCCAGGCAGACTCTGAGGTCAAACCCTCTTCCTAACTTTTGGAGATATTTCTTAAACTCTGTGGCCTTTTTCTGTCCACCCTTTAGTATTAGGGATTAAAAAATACTGCAGAGCAATGTGTTAATTATTGAAACTGTCCTACCAATTTGGCTTGAAACTGTCTCATTGATATTTTTTTCTCAATAAAATTATGGAAAAAGAAAAGAAAGAAAAAAAAAACACAAAAAAAAAATAGGAAAAAGAAAGAAAAAAAATACTGCAGAGGATTGCTGTGAGAATTAAATTGAATAGGGGCCGGGGAAATGGCTCAGTAGAATAAGCGCTTCCCTGGAAAGTGCAAGGGTCTGAGTTCAATCCTGGTTTGCAAATAAAAAAAAAAGAATTAAATTGAATAGAATACCCAATACACCAGTAGACAGTACTCTGTTCTTTTTTTTTTTTTTTTTTTTTCGGAACCAGGGATTGAACTCAGGCCCTTGTGCTTGCCAGGTAAGCACTTATCCTACTGAGGCATCTCCCCAGACCCTAGTACTCTGTTCTTAATGTCTTTAAATGGTGTGTACTTACAATTTGGATCTTATTTTTTAATTTCTGGTTACTAATCATGAGGACTCAGCTCTCACACTCAAATGCTGTCAGTGTGCTTCTCTGGTAAGTGTGCCGTCCTCATCTGCTGTGAGGTAGATATAGTTCTAAACACGATCTTAATTAAACTCAAAAGAAGGATCACATTTATTTATTTGTTTAGTGTGTGTGTGTGTGTGTGTGTGTGTGTGTGTATTTGTGTGTGTGTGGCCAGCTCAGCCCACCAGGGGGCGGGGCTGGCTGGCATGTGGTGCTGGGGGATTGAACCGCGGTCCCTGTGCGTAGCTAAGCTTGTTCTAGGTAGGTGCTTTAGACCACTGAGCCATCTCACCAGCCCCAAGGATCCCATTTATGAATAAAGTATTTCTGTCTTAGCCTACAGGTGCTAATTATAATTGTTTGAAGACTTTTTTCCTTTAGACTTACTTTCTAATATTGGACTAAATCCCATATGGTTGAGGTTCTTAGATGAATTCTGCTTATGTGAGGCAATGATATTAATGAAAGGTAGTCATCATCTCCTGATCATTACAAGGCTAACTATGCTAAGTGTTTTACATATATTATCACATTCAACCTTCATCTTATGGAGTAACTATTTTATTCTCCACACTAGAGATGAACAAATGTCTCTGCTTGCTTGAGTTCTCAGAGCTAATAATCTGTGGAGCTGACAGTAGCCTGACTCCAATTCTAAACCTTGATCACAGGGAATATTGTAACTGTTTCCTAGTCCTTCAGTACAATCAAAAGTATTTTCAAAAAGTATTTTCAAGTATTTTCAGGATTTGGGATAAGAGTTTGGTCCTTTTGATGAAGGAGGAGACAGAGAGAATAAGAAGGGAGGAAAAGAAAGCAGGAGTTGAGGAAAATCAAAATACCCAGTCCAAATATATTTCTTTGGCATCATTCCAGGTAGTTGTTCACAGGAACCACAGATTTCTGTAAGTCTAGAAAAGCTATGAAGAGCTAGCTTCTTGCAAAAAGAAATTTAAATTTATCTATATTAGTAAACAGCAGATAAAAGCACAGGCTTCACCATCAGATGCTCTTTTCGCCCAGAAAAGATCTTTGCAGCGGAAGAAGAGATTAGAGCTCTGACACCTGGCCCAGAGATGACACAGGTGGCTGTTAGCTGAGACTTCATCTGCATGACAAGACAACCCCAGCTCCTGCGCCCACCCTGCAGCAAAGTGCCTCCTCCTCCGCTTGCCTGCCTTTCCCAGAAGCTGGCCCCCTCCCCCTCTGTTAAACTTCGTAGAGAGCTCAGCTGGCTTGTCCCCTTTGAATCTCATACACCTGGTTTCATTCTTATATACATTAATAACTTGCATGCTTTTTAAAAATTTCTATATATTCTAGGTCATTTCATAAACTAAAATTATGGACCCTTCAAGGAAAAGGGATAAATTTAAAATATCTCTACATGTCAAACATCCCATCTCAACATGTCGAGAAGACAGCACTCTTGGGAATAGCACTAATTTACACTGGTAAATCCTTGACAAATAGTTGTGGACTGGTTGAGAAAAAAGTTTCCTCAGACTGCCTAAAAACAAAAATCATCTCCCTTCTAAATCCTGAGAGTGGGGCTGGTGAGATGGCTCAGTGGTCTAAAGCACCTACTTAGAACAAGCTTAGCAAAGCACAGGGACCGCTGTTCAATCCCCCAGCACCACATGCCAGCCAGCCCTCCCT
>NW_004524629.1:5718333-5719985 GCF_000260255.1 Octodon degus
TCCCCAGCCCCATTCTGTGCTATATTCTGTAGCCTCATGCATAACACAAGCCATCAGGAGGCATCTCTCAGAGCAGATGATCTTCAGACTTGAATTGCACAATTTTCCTTTCCAGCAAATCTTACGATTTGTGTACTTGGCATTTTGAAGAATTCCTGCCTTTGGTGACCTGACATCTGAGTAATACTATTGTCCGTCTGGATATGTCTATGGCTCAGAAGCAGAAGCCTGCAATGGAAAATCTAGTTCAGTGCCATTGAGTCTACAGTCTGAGTGCCACAGCAGGCTGTTTGTATCATTGAAACCTGTAAGATTTGTCGTCACCGCTTCTAGTCTAAGAGACATAAATAGATTGTGCCTGTTCTATAAGGGTTCAGAAGTGAAGACTAAGCAAGGTTGTAGATGGAGCTGCCTGGAAATTCAGAGAAATTTTTAAACGGAAAAGACTGCTGGGCCTTGACGTGTGTTTTGCAAGGGATTGTGGTGTGATGGATGTTTGCAACAACTGTAAACAGGAACTGCTATGTCCTTATTAGGAATAATCCCTTCTCCAGGCAAAGGAAGGACTATTAAGGCATTTATACATATTCTGTGCTTGAGAATTTTTTTCTCTCTCCTGGTCCAGCCTATCTTCCCTGTTCATCCTATAGGAACTCATCATGGCTATATTCTACGCTTGTTCTTTGAGATTGCTTCTTGGCAAGACCCAAGAAAAAGAAAAGGCCAAAGATTCCATCTGCTGGTTCCACCTCGATCCCAGCTGCTTACAAGAGCTGTTTATTCGACAACACTGAGCCTAGTGTAGCCCTTCTCCCACCAGGGTGGCCTTCAGAGTTGTCCAACAGGCCTGGCAAACTTTTACCAAAGCCAGAACATTGGGCAGGAATTCAGGGAGTGGGGATGGGTGTTTAGCAGCTTGCATTTGGAGAGGCAGGCACTCAACAGAAAGCAGAGCTAGGGAAAGAGCAGGCTGAGCCTCACCTTCCTTCCAGTAAGGGTACAGGGACACTTCAGACTTACTGCCTGAGGCCATTGCCCAGGGCACACTTTGATCCAGTATCACCTAGACAAATATGATTAAAATTATACGCTGTAGCTCAAGCAAAATGGGTGAAATGTTTTGCTATGCTTCTCCCTGGATATGAGGATCTTATTAGGGATTAAAGTAAGAGTTGCCAAGTAAAGTCACACTCCTTTCTTTCTTGTTTTCTTTTTTTTTTTTTTGGTGGAACCCAGGATTGAACTCAGACCCTTGCACTTGCTAGGGAAGTGCTTATTCCACTGAGCCATCTCCCTGGCCTGCACACTCTTTTCAATGACTCTTTCATCCCATCCTTGTGTGAATATTACAAGGTGCACTTCCATGAGATTACATCAGTGCCATCGAATGTATGGCGTGTGTGCGGCAAAGCCCTGATTAAGCTAAAACTGGGTTTTAGCTTAAATAAAGCGATCCATACAATTAACACATGAGCTAATTGTATGGATCGCTTTATTTAAGCTAAAACCTCAGTATTCAGGGTTTTTTTTTTGTTTTGTTTTTTTTTTTTTTGCTCCTTGAATGCCTTCAGGGCACTTTTGCATGGCTGGAGTGTTGTGGGGATCAAACTACAGCAAACTGAGGCTGCCAGCATTGTGGAAGCAGCCACTTA
>NW_004524629.1:5720085-5737813 GCF_000260255.1 Octodon degus
TGCATGGCTGGAGTGTTGTGGGGATCAAACTACAGCAAACTGAGGCTGCCAGCATTGTGGAAGCAGCCACTTAAAGAACTGAGCTAGGGCTGGGCCCCCTCAGTATTCAGGTTTAATTGTAGTGTTGGCACCTTGCAGTAAATAAGTGGATTTTGGGTTACAGTATGGACACTCGGTCTCTAAAAGGTTCACCGTCACTGGCCTAGAGGGTACGGCTTATAGTACACACAGGAGATTATATATATATATATATATATATATATATATATATCACAACTTACTGCTCTTGGACCTATTGTAAACCAAGCAACAAGAGATTAAGTCAAGCAATAAGAGAAGGTATTGCAAGCAAAAACCATGGTAAACACAGGCTGTATAAGATTGCCAGCATGGGCTGGGGAGATGGCTCAGTAGAATAAGCACTTTCCTGGCAAGTGCAAGGACCTGAGTTCAATCCCCAGTACCACCAAAAAATAAATAAATAAAATAAAAAACATCTACCCAGTTGTTTACCCATGTCTCAGCTCCCACTTCAGAGGAAATACAATCTTGATTCTACATCTATACTTCCTTTGTTAGATGGTTCAGTAGAATAAGTGCTTGTCTGGCAAGTGCAAGAGCCTGAGTTTAATCCCCGGCTCCACCAAAAAAAAAAAAAAAGTATAGTTACTTTGTTTAGCTCCTATTTTATTATGTACATATGTTGTCCAAAAATAAATTGCTTTATTTTGCTTGTTTCTGAACTTTACAAAGAAGTCATACTATAATGTTAGGTAAAACTTGCTTCTGTCCCTCCACATTCTGTCACTGAGATTCATGCTTCATGAGCAGTTGAATATTATTAATTTTCAGTACTATGTAATATTCTATTGCATGGATATATACATTATTTATTTCTCATTGTTAATTGTACACATTGTGTTTGGGGTTTTGCTATTCCTAACAGTGAGGTAAGAGCATTTTTTCATGTCTCTGACTACAGATGTGGAAGAGCTACTCCTGGGTATGCACCTCAGATAGAATGTCAAAAATTCGTATCTTCAAGTTAATACCAAACTGAGTTGTGCCAAAGAATAAAAGATCCGAGCAGTGTCATGAGAGAGGTGAATGAAGGCCAAAAAAGTCGTAGTTTGTTCATGAAGACTCAACAGGAAAGAAGAGGGCTGAGACCGCATTCTCAGAAACTGCCTCTGGGGATGGAAAAGAGAAGGAGAAGCTCAGAGGGAACAGAAATTAGTGGTCAGAGGGAAGCAGCACAGCTGGAAGAGGTCAGAGCCAGGCACACCAAAGAAGGGTAGACTGTGCTGCAGACTGGGGTAACCACATCATGCCCTGCAGAGACCTTGGAGAAAGACACAGGCAAGAAAAGGTCAGTGAGCTTTTAAAAAGCTATTTGTGACCTGGGGGTCTAATCAGGGTGGAAGGCAGATTTCAAGGGCTTGAGAGTGAGTGTGGGACTGGGCGAGTGGAGAGAATCTGGTGACTATGAGCACCATTCGGAAAAGGGAATGAAGAAAAGACACAGAAAGCTAAAGGACATGCCAGAGCCAGACATGATTTCTAATTTGTTGTGTTTTAAAGATGAAGAAGGGGGCTGGTGAGATGGCTCAGTGGTCTAAAGCACGTACTTAGAACGAGCTTAGCAAAGCACAGGGACCGCGGTTCAATCCCCCAGCACCACATGCCAGCCAGCCCCGCCCCCTGGTGGGCTGAGCTGGCCACACACACACACACACACACACACACACACACACATAAAAATAAAAAAATAAAATTTAAAAAATAAATAAATAAAGATGAAGAAGGTTAGGCTGAGGAGATAGCTTTGTGGTCTAAGTGTCTGTCTGGTAAGCATGAGGACATGGGTTTGATTCCCAGTACTACATTCTGTGCTAGCCACCGAAACCAGGTGTGGTAGTGTTCCCCTTGTAATCCCAGCACTGGGAAGGCTGAGACAGGAGGAGGACCACTATGAGTCCAAGATGCATAGTGAGACCCTGTACCTAATTAATTAATTAATTAAAGATGGGGAAGACTTGACAAGTTTATAGAGTTAGAGGCAGAAATTGAAGAAGCAAGAAAGGTTCTCTATAGAGAAAGGTTTTTCTTATTTTTAAAAAATATTTTATTTATTTATTTAGTACAGGGTCTTGCTATGCAGCTCAGACTCATAGTGATCCTCCTGTCTCTGCCTCCCCAACACTGGAATTATAGGCATGTGCCACCATACCTGGTTTTGGTGGCCAGCACAGCACATCTGGAGTTCTGGGGCTGATAGGGCATGCAGTACCAGGGATCAAACTCAAGTCCTTGCACTTGCCAGGCAGGCACTTAGACTGCCAAGCTATCTCCCCAGCCCAGAAAGGTCTTTTAAGGATGTGAAGAAGACAGAATGTGAAGCACAAGTTTATTGCAGGCAAGGAGGAAGAACTCTTTCTCTGAAATAGAGAAGACACTAAAAGCTTTTGATGTATAAAATTTATTATCAGGATCATAATAACTAACACTTATTTAATGCCCCATGTAAAGGATACTAAATTAACCATTTAACACATATTACTTCATTTAATTGTCTGAACAGCCTATGGCACGAGTAATTTTATGTGTTGTAATTTCCGTTTTGCAAGAGAATAAACTAAAGCTCAGAATTCAATTAGACCCAGCTCACTATTTTAGAGCATGTGCTCTTAATCACAACATGTAAGCTAAGAATGAGGAAAGATGAATAAGTTTGTGCTAGATGGCAAAAGCTCAGAGTTGAAGAAAATTATAAATGTAAGAAGAATGCAAAAGTCATGGACTACGCACACTTATTAATAGGACAAGATATCAGGAAAGAAAGAGAAATGAACACATTGGGTTCCAACTATGTCTCAGACTGATTCTTTTACAGACAGGCTTATTTCAATAGAGAGAAATAGGAAAATAATGAAGAGATAAGAGAGGGCTCAGTAGCCATTGGAAAGCATCCAAGTGTAACAGAATGCACAGTTCTAGTCTAGGCTTTCTCTGGACTGCAGTGTTTTCTCGCATACTATTAGGAGGACTCTGAAGAAGACAGTGCAATTGAGCATGGGCCAGATATACATTTAGTGGGAGCCATGAGGCAAGGACATGAAGGCATCCAGAGAGAATCACTTCCTGGATGACACTGAAGCCAAGGCAGGGCGAAGGTGACCGATGTCAGGTGGGCAGCTGTACTAAGATGGAGGGCAGAAATTAAGGGACTAAACTTCACCAGGAGGTACAGAGCTAGTTCAGCGCTGGTATGAATGGTGAGAGGTGGGAAGACAGAATGGTAAGGCCTGGTGGATTTAGCAACCTGGTTTCTAGAGTTTGAGCAGCTGAACACAGGGATTTGTAGTGTGGCTACCAAGGTTAGTGTGGAAAGAGGCTGAGGAAACAGAAGCCTCGGCCACACGTAACACATTGGCTATTTTATAATCTTCCTAATTACATAGTGGAGTAGGTGTTCCCAGAGACATGATGGAAAAGGCCACACTGAGGCTACCCTAGTTCCCAGAAGCCACAAGAGGGTGGGAATTAATTAAATCTTTTGTCTCTCAGTCCACCATCCTCCTCTTGGTCTGAAATTCCCATTTGCCCATCAGTGAATGCAACACCCATTCTTTATTCAAGAGTCAGTTCAAATACAATCTCCAAAAAGTTCTCACCTCTCTCAAGACAGATTTGGCTGTGTTCCTTCTGAGATTTCATGACTCTTCAAATCACCTCAGGTCTCAATTGCCCATTTATTTGTCTTTTTTTTTTTTGCAGAACCGGGGATTGAACTCAGATCCTTGCATTTGCCAGTCAAGCGCTTATCCTACTGAGCCATCTTCCAGGTCCCCCATTTATTTGTCTCTTGATAAACCAAAGGAAAGTAATGATATCATTTCCTTTCCTTCCAATGCCTGGCACCATTACTGAACCAGAAAAGGTTGAGCAAAAGTATATGGAATGAATTAATATGCTTGAAAACAACAGATTGGGGCTAGGAATATGCCAAACCATGAGTTACTGCTTGTGATATTTGGACTTCCAGTTTCCATAAAATTTGGCTTGACATGGGCCGGGGAGATGGCTCAGTAGGATAAGTGCTTGACTGGCAAACACAAGGATCTGAGTTCAATCCCTGGTTCTGGAAAAAAAAAAAATTTGACTTGACAAAAAAAAGATAAGGCAGCTAATTGTAAATAAAAACAAAGACAGTGTGGCAGGGGTTAGCTGAAGAGTAGCCAGATAGAACTTTAGGAGTGGTCCTGGGAAGAGGTATATTTATCTGGCTAGGAATAGGTTTTGAAAAAATGTTGAGAGATACAATACAACATATACTAAATGTGCTGCTTATTTGCCAAAGTACTCAAGCTGTTAGGAAAAGCCCTCAGTTTCTTGAGAGGTTACTAGACAAAACCCCACTTGTCTTCCAAAGGAATCCATCCATCATTCGCTCTACCCCCAACCACACAAAAAAACAGGAGTCTTGCAGTCCCCCTTCTCTTCTTTACCACTGATTCCAGCCTTTCCTCCTTCTTCATTTCTTTTTTTTTCCCTCCTTCTTCATTTCTTACACCAACCTTTCCTCTCAACCCCAACTCCCCCAACCTCCAATGCCTTCATATATATCTCCCCTTTGCAAATACACCCCCCCCACACACACAGACACACCCCATTCCATCCCCAGATGAGCATCTGCATTTGCTCTCTCCCTGGCTGCTTCTCCTCTTTGGCTTCCCAGAATGGGAGAAGAGAAAGCCTGTTTTCAGTTAAGACTTTGGTCACACACAGATGCCTTTTCCATTACTTTTGTTTTTTCCTTGAAGTGTAACATTTCCAATTAACTCCCCATGGGGGAGGTGGCCCTATATTAACCACCCCATGGATGGAGCAGTATGTGATGAGGGGAAGGACACAGGGTCCATGAAGGCCTATCCCTGATAGGATGCAAATGACCTCTGAACAGGCTGCAGTAGAAGCTTCCTTCTTTCTTTGCATGAGAGGTGACCCTCTGAACATAGTTTGTGAGCATTTTGCTCATGGCCTTGCTCATATCAATGGATAAGATCTGTGAAGTAGACGTTCTTCTGATTTCCTTTTATTGATTGTCTATTTTTTTTTTTTTTTTTTTTTTTTTTTGCGGAACTGGGGATTGAACTCATGTCCTTGTGCTTGCCAGGCAAGAGCTTATTCTACTGAGCCATCTCCCCGGCCTAGATTGTCTAATTCTAACAGCCTAAAGATACTAAATAAAATTTGTCCATTATAGATATGGAATTTGTCTCGCTCAATCTTAGAATGCTAGGAGTTAGAAAGCAAAGAGTGCAACAAAACTCATTAAAAGCAAGACAAAAACCACAATGTTAATTGAAGTAAATCAGACACACAAGCTTAAATATCACATGGTTTCTCTTATATGATTAACCCAATGTACAAAGTACAAAATAAAAGACAGGCCATAGGAAAAAATAGAGAAAATTAACATGGATTTGTACCTCGTGGATCTCCATTCTTCTGCGTAGCTCTATAGAATTTTTTTTTCTTTTCAAAGTTTTATTGATAAACAGCTCTATAGAATTTTTACCACAAATTATAACACAGTTTAAGTGAAAATGTTAGCCCCTAAGCAAGGTATGTACCACTGGAGGCAAACTTCTGCATTAACACACCTGCTGTATTGTCCTTTCTTTTTGTTTCAACTAAGACTCACTGGAAGAACTTGCAGAAAACCAGCCGAAGTCACTGAGCCATTCTGACTCACCAGTTAGGTGACCTTAGGCTAACCTTGGCTCATTGTAATGTTGATCTGAGCATGCTCTGAAGTGTGCAGGACCACTATCTTTATGATCTTGAGCAGAGCATATCCACTAATGTGTTTGGCATCTTTCCTTCTTGAATTATGACCTTAAACTGAGCACACTCAGAAACTGAACATGATCAGAATCTACCCACCCATAAAGTGCTTTCCATGTATATAGTAGAGGTGCCCAGTATAAAATCACTATGCTTCCCTTCCTCAAGGAGAGTGCCATTTTAGAAATAACTCCAATGCTCTTCTCACCTGACACCTATTATAATCTTTCCAGTTTTTTGTCTCCTGGTTGCGCTTATTGGCTTTGCATTCAGCAAGATGTGAACCCATGGCATTTGGCTACAAAATAGGACCAAGCCCCTTCTGTCTCCTTACACAGAGCTTCTGCTTATATGATATCAGAAAATGCCCAAAGCTCCCTGGTGCTGGGCAACTGACACAGCTCAGCCTTTAATCCTCACATAGCTTCTCAAGTAGCTAACTCTTTGATCCTTAAGAAAATGAAATGAAAGAAAAGGAAATGAAAGAAATTTCATGAATCCTGAAGGTTGGTCAAAAATGATCAGGGGGCTGGCGAGATAGGTCAGTGGTCTAAAGCACCTGCTTAGGGAAGCTTGCAGGGACCTCAGTTCGATCCCCAGCACCACATCCTCAGCCCCAGGGTGGGCTGAGCTGACCATAAAAAAGAAAAAAAAAAAAAGGAAACATTAAAAAAAAATGAGGGGCTGGTGAGATGGCTCAGTGGTCTAAAGCACCTACTTAGAACAGGCTTAGCAAAGCACAGGGACCGCGGTTCAATCCCCCAACACCACATGCCAGCTAGCCCCGCCCCCCCTGGTGAGCTGAGCTGGCCACACACACACACACACAAATAAATAAAATTTTTTTAAAAATGAGTGCTTTAAAAAATCAAGTGCTTAGCTTGAGAATGTCAAATGTTGCTGTATACAAATCTTTGGTGAGATTTTTTTTTATATATATTACATTAAGCCAGGCTTTGTGCTAAGAGTTTCACAACTGGCTACTTCCCCCTTGCTCTGTTGCTCTTTGCTGCTACCATGAAAGGTTGCTTTCTGCTATGTGCTGCTTGGCCTTGGACCCAGCTGAATATGGACTGAAACCTCCAGTAACTGTGAGCTAAATAAACTTTCCTTCCTTAAAAAAATAAGAAAAGTTTCACAACTGCTGAGAAGTTTGCCAGGTGTTGAGCAACCTCATCCTGCAGAAAGGTTGGACTCCATCTCTTCACCTACTTGGAGAACCACTTCAGGACTTCTTGATGCTGGGTTTCCTAACAGAGGTCCATTTTGCGCGATCCTGGGTAGAACAGGAATTGGAACAGCTCCCATTCCCAACAGGAAGAACAAAGCGCACGGTAAATGGGCTGTGGGAAACAGCAGGGGGTTGAAAGGTATTTCCTTTGAAAGAAAGAACTGGAGATTCTTGTCAGAGTTGAGACCCAGAGGACTTTAACAAGTGAAAGACTCGTACTTGTTAAATAATCTTATGCAAAGTAGTCTTGATTACACCTTGAAGCTCCGGGACCCTCCCCCAGGCACCTGGGTGCAATTATCCACGGTTCCATTTATCTGCCACAAATGCTGCCTCTGGAGCTGATTTCCAGACTGACTTCACCCTCTCCAGATGCTCATCCACTTTCTGAAGCAAATTTAAAGGATCCAGGTGAAAAAATTAAAAAATAATAAATAATAAAGGATCTGGGTGGAAGAGGGGTCCTCTGGAAATAATACCCCTCTGCTCCAAGCATCTGCTTTAAGCTTTATGATGAGCAACATGCTATTCTTCATACAGTTTGTCCTAGTAATGATGTTTAGACATTGAGATGCTCATTTTAAGAGTGAATCAGGAGATTTTAAATTCTTAGTATGGGTCGGGGGCATAGATTAATGATAGAGGGCATACTTAGCATGAGAACTACCAACACCGTAAAATAAAAAATTGAATACAAATAAAATCCATAGGGGAGCCGCCAACGGCCTGTAGAGCAACATGCCTAAGTTTTATTGTGACTACTGCGATACGTATCTCACCCATGACTCTCCGTCTGTGAGAAAGACACACTGCAGTGGTAGGAAACATAAAGAGAATGTGAAAGACTACTACCAGAAATGGATGGAAGAGCAAGCTCAGAGCCTGATTGACAAAACAACGGCTGCATTTCAACAAGGAAAGATACCTCCTACTCCATTCTCCGCTCCTCCCCCCGCCGGGGCTATGATCCCACCTCCACCCAGCCTTCCTGGTCCTCCTCGCCCTGGTATGATGCCAGCACCTCACATGGGAGGCCCTCCCATGATGCCAATGATGGGCCCCCCACCTCCGGGGATGATGCCAGTGGGACCTGCTCCTGGAATGAGACCACCCATGGGAGGCCACATGCCAATGATGCCTGGGCCTCCAATGATGCGACCGCCGGCTCGGCCCATGATGGTGCCCACTCGGCCAGGAATGACTCGACCAGACAGATAAAGTGGAGGGGCAGCCTCTCTGTATCAGTTTTATATTATTTGTTTTGCTTCACCAGGGGTCATGGTGCTGTGACTCTGGGTGTTTTCTAACAGCATGAATGAAAAGGAAGACTTGCTCCCCCTTCCTATCAAAGAATAGTCTTGAAGGGAGAAGTATGATAAACAAAAGTGCAGAAAGTACAGTTTCATTTGTATTGTGAAATGTGAAAATAAACTCGTCAGCTGTTTAAAAAAAAAAAACAAATAAAATCCATAGGAAATGAATTCAATAATGATTCAAAAATATAGTTAGCAATATTCAGTATGTATTCCAATCATAAAAATGAATACGTTGGAGGAAAAAAATACAATAAAGTTAGGTCCAAGACTTCAAGGAACAAACCTTCTAATACTGATTGAATGTTTTTGCCCTCTTCAAAACTTGCCTTAAAATTTAGATGCCAAGCATTTAGTACAAGCTTGTAACTCTAGCACTTGGGAGGCTGAAGCAGGAAAGTCATGAGTTCAAGCTCAGCCACGGTCCTTAGGAAGTCTGAGGATAGCCTGAGCTATGAGGAGAAACTGTATTTATTTATTTATTTATTTATCTATCTATCTATTTATTTATTTATTTATTTTTGCGGAACCAGGGATTGAACTCAGGCCCTTGAGCTTGCCAGGAAAGCACTTATTCCACTGAGCCATCTCCCTGGCCCTGAGAAACTGTATTTAAAAAATAATACTAATAATTAATAATAATAAGGTCCAGAAAGATAGCTCGGCAGCATAAACGTCCACCTGGCAAGCCTGCAATCCCAAATTCAATCCATGGTACCACCTCCAAAAAATGTAGCAGTGCTAAGCAGTGGAGCCCAATGGGGATATTTGGGTTTTTAAGGCTTTGCCCTTGTGAATAGTTTAACATAACACTGTTTTTTGTGTGTTTGTTTGTTTGTTTTTTCGGAACCAGGGATTGAACTCAGGTCCTTGTGCTTTCCAGGCAAGTGCTTATTCTACTGAGCCATCTCCCTGGCCCTTGTTATTTTTATTTTTTATTTTTTTAAAGACTTGTAGGACTGGCTTTGTTCTCCTGCCACAGGAGCAGCTTTCCTTCATCCTCTAAAGGATGCAGGATTGGAAACCATATCAGAAACATGGAAAGCAGTACTACCTGGGCAGCAAACCTGCTGGTACCTTAGTCTCCAATTTCTCAACCTTCAGAACCAAGAGAAATAATTTCCTAGGGGCTGAGGAGATGGCTCAGTAGAATAAGCGCTTCCCTGGCAAGCGCAAGGGCCTGAGTTCAATCCCCAGTTCCAGAAAGAAAGAAAGAAATTCCTATTTTTTATAAGTTACCAGTTTCGGGTATTCCTGGTAATGCATAAAACAAATTAAAACATCTTCCAGACTGAGAGGTAGAACACAGCCAAGGATAATTAGATGCTTCTCAATTGCAACTAGTGACGCAGGAAATCTGGGTCTCCAGCTTTATATGTAAGTGTACAAAAGATACACAAACATACATAAATATTTTTGTACAATTCTTTTTTTTTGTTTGTTTGTTTGTTTGTTTGGTTGGTTGGGTTTTTTTTTTTTTTTGGCGGAACCGGGGATTGAACTCAGGCCCTCGCGCTTGCCAGGGAAGTGCTTATTCCACTGAGCCATCTCCCTGGCCCCCTACAATTCTTAACATTTTTCAAAAAAATGTTTTCAGGAGTATTCTACTATTTGATGGATAAACATTGTCAAAGCAAATTGCTCCTCACGAAGTTGGGTTATATCACTCTTACCAGCAGGATAAGAAATCTGTTCTAGGAGGAGGGACAATTTGAGCGGGACAAGGTCCTTAGTTCTATCTGCAGTAGAAAACAAAAATTAAGTAAAAATCATTAATGTGGAAAATAATTACCCTGAAATTACTGAGGAATGGAATGCTAGGAATAGAAATTGCTTCAAAATATGTAGGCCAAGAGATATCAGCATAAAAGTATTATCTGAAATTAACATATAGCTTTTTTTGGGGGGGGGGTCTGGTGGTACCAGGGATCAAACTCAGCACCTTACAGTTAACACATAGCTTTAAGAAAAGTGTTTATTTGGAAAAAAAAAAAAGTAAGTTACCACTATACTCCATGCCATACACTGAGATATATTGAAGTTGGATTAAGGAGGGTATTGTGGAAAAAAGAGAAGTAAATTTTAAAAATCTCTAGGCAAATATACTTGTGTATTTGTACTATAAATAAGAGAAATATAAGAGCCAAGAAAAAACGAGATGAAGAAAAAGATTATTAGATCAATCTGCATATACATTCACATTTTTCTATTTTGAAAGTCCTATAAATATAAGTTGATGCTTGGATAATAGAATAGGTATTGTAGGAGGTTTTCATAGTATTAATTGCTGAAATGTATTGAGTACTTACCAGACACACTGCTAAGAAGTCAGTTTGCTTTTTTGTACTTATTCCTCACAGAATCTTATGATTTATTTATTTATTTATTTATTTTTTGGAGGAACAGGGGATAGGATTCAGGTCCTTGCACTTGCCAGGGAAGTGCATATTTTACTGAGCCATCTCCCTAACCCCAATCTTATGATTTTATTACTGATGATTATTTCAGGCTATTCAATTGTTACATGACTATTATTCTGTGCTTTTTTTTTTTTGGAACCGGGAATTGAATTCAGGCCCTTGCACTTGCCAGGGAAGCACTTATTCCACTGAGCCATCTCCCCCCGGCCCCTGTGTTATTATTAAAAGGGAAAATTTACAATTAATCTAGTTTTCCGCAAGCTTCGTTTTTGTAGTTCTAGAATGAGGAAACAGTCCGGATCAGAAATGGTTCAGGATGCCCCTTTCCACCACATATATACCTTGTATACATAGCCAGAGAAAAGCAAGTGATATACAGAAAATTGCAATGAAATATAGAGAGCATGGGGTTAATGCTTGGTGTGTGCTTTATTTAAACTTGGTTAAATAAAGAGCATGGTTAGTTGTCTTTGGTGGACTGAAGCCCAGTGCTGTGGTTGGCTCACTTAGCTACCTGTTGCAAGAGTAGGTTACAGTCTATTTACACATCAGATTAGATTAGAATATACTATGCATAAAACCTCCTTATGCCAAATTCAAGATATTGTAGGTATGGAAATAGCTTCAGGCCAAACTTATTTATTATCAAACCCTAGTCCAGAAGAGCCCAGGGTCCTGCAGCTACAGGTAGTACATCCTTGCTGCGCAGCAGTGGTCTCTGTCAAGCACCTGTCAATTTACACAGAACACTCCATAGAGTCTGCCTTAGTCCCGTTCCTGTTTTTAGGACACAAAACCCAACCTCTATAACTGAACCGATTCATTTGGGATCACGGTTTCAGCCCACAGCTAGCTGGCTCCCTGGCAGAAAGCTCATTGTAGGAGGGAATGGTGTCAGAAAGCTGTCCAAGCAGGGGCAGCCATGGAGCAGAGGACAAAAGGAGGAGCAAGGGAGAGACGAGAACACACTTTTCCAATTCACACCACTACTGACCCATCTCCAACCAGGCCTCCCCTCGTAATGGGACACTCAGCTACTGAGCACATCAATGTATAAGTCCACTGAGGAGAACAGTGCCCCCATGATCCGTACATGGGGGTTCATGAGAACTGGGGGGCATGTTCAATCTAAACCATGACGTAGGCCTTTTGCTAATCCTATACAACTTGGCAATCATCTGCCCGCCTACAGCAGCGAAATAACATATCTTGCTCTTGACCTCACACACTCTGAAGCCAAAGGCTGTAATTGCTTGGCCAATGCTCCCCTCTCAGTTTCTGCTCTATTGTCAGCCAAAGTCAATGCAAGAGAAGGCACCACCAAAACATAAGATATTTTTAAAGCTTGTATCAGAGATCTAGTGATTGTCCCCATTGAGCTGTGACAGAAAATTGATATATTATCAAGAAAGGTAACACTTATAGGCAGAGTCCTTTTAATCTATAAGATGAATGAAGGGAGCCACCAGCTGGTCCACTGGGCTAGTCCCTGGGCAGGGCATCTGCACAGGGCTGGGTTCACATGCTAGGTTCGCCTCTGGAGGAAACAGGCTGCTGAGTCCATCCAGCTTACAGTCCTTCCACAGATAGTTCCCAGCTCTTGATCATAGGCTTATGCCCCATATATTTTTATTGTAAGAAGATAATCAAGGCTGATTAAGGGAGTAGAAAGAATCATTTCTTCAGAGATGTAGCAGTTCCCTTGGGCCATGGCATTGTTTATTAGAGGAGCTGAGCGTTAGGAGATGGTCCATTCCGGCTCCACACAGCCTGAAGGTCAGATGCCTCTTCACCGTTTGGCTGTAGAAAGAGCACAGATTTAGCCCTGGGTTCAAGTTCAGATTCTACCACTTATCATATGTGTGATCTTTGACAAACCCCTTCATTTAAGGCTTAATCCTAAATCCCAATAAATAAGGATAGTATTTCCTACCTCTTAGAAATATTTTGATAATTAGTGATAAGGTATTTAATAACTGTCATTAACTCATTTGTAGAATTAAACTTTTCTCCCTGCTTCTACAACAGTATTTTTTTTTTTTTTTTTTTTTTTGTGGAACCAGGGATTGAACTCAGGCCCTTCTGCTTGCCAGGCAAGCGCTTATTCTACTGAGCCATCTCCCCAATCCCTACAACAGTATTTTTTTTTTTTTATTTGCGTGTGTGTGTGTGTGGCCAGCTCAGCCCACCAGGGGGCGGGGCCGGCTGGCATGTGGTGCTGGGGGATTGAACCGAGGTCCCTGTGCTCTGTCGAGCTTGTTCTAAGTAGGTGCCCTAGACCACTGAGCCATCTCACCAGCCCTACAACAGTATTTTTATTGACTTATCTTTCTGTCTTTTTTTTTCTTATAACAAAAATGATCAAAGTAATAAATACAGGGGGCTGGAGAGATGGCTCAGTGGTCTAAAGCACCTACTTGAAACAAGGCTTGGCAAAGAACAGGGACGACGGTTCGATCCCCCAGCACCACATGCCAGCCAGCCCGCCCCCTGGTGGGCTGAGCTGGCCACACACACACACACACACAATAACAATAAATAAAAATAAATAAATAATTTAAAAAAAAAAACAAAGTAATAAATACACATGGAGTTAAAATGGTAATACTAACAAGACAATAGAAAAAGAAACAGTCATAATTTTTAAACTTTCAAATCTATTCTTAGTAGACAAACGTAACTTTTTAACACATCATCTGGTAGTCATCCCCATATTTCCAAAAATATGCCTATATCACTTTTTTTCTGTAAAATATTCACAGGCTAAAAATTTAAAGCTTCAGAAATTCGAAGAGGGCCATCTGTGATTGTCTTCAACATGTTTTTCAGGTCTCCAAGTTACAGGCCCTGGACCCCTTGGGTGATGCCCTGAAATCCATCCCCCACACAGCAGTTGTGGCTCAAGTGTGTCAGGGATGCCCCTGTGCACACATTCTTGCAACATAAGGAACCCCTTGGCAAAGCAACTCTGTCTCAAGAATTACCTTGTAGTTTTGCTGAAACTTCCTTTCACTGACCCTCATCTAACATTTTTTTACCCAACCTTGCTTTCTGGAGGAAAAGAAATGTTGGCCTCATAGAATAAATTTAGAAACATTTCTTCCTTTTTAATTCTTTGGAATACTTGGAGAAGACTTGGTATTAAATCCCTAAAATTTTGATAAAATTTAGCAGAGAAGTGATATAATTCCAGGCTTGCTTTATTGAAAGTTTATGACTGGTTTAATCTCATTACTTGTTCTTGATCTATTCAAGTTTCTTAGGACTTAATAATTCACTTTTTGTAAGTCATCTGTGATCAGAAATGTGTCCATTTCTTCCAGGTTTTCTAATTTGCTAACATATAGATTTTCATAATAATCTATAATGTTTCTTTTTTATTTTATTTTAGTTTTATTTTTTTGGCTGAACCGGGGATTGAACTCAGGCCATTGTGCTTGCCAGCAAAGTGCTTATTCCCTCTTTTAAGGGACCTTTATTTCTGTGGTTTTAGTTATGTTTTCTTTTTATCTCTGATTTTACTTATTTTTTACTTCTCTCTTGTTTTTGTGGCTTGTCCCACTAAAACTTTTGTGGATTTTTTTTTTTTTTTTAAAAAAACAATTCTTTCATTGATGTTTTTGTTTTGTTTATTGGTCTATTTTCATGATACTGGTGACTTTACACCAAGCTATTTTCTCAGCCTCTTTTTATTTTAAGACAAGATCTCACTAAATTTTAAACTGCCCAGAATGTTCTAAAACAGTGATTCTCCTGCCTCAGCTTCACAGAGTGCTGAGATTATAGGTATATACCATCAGGTGCAGTGTAGTTTCTGTTTCTGTTTTTTGTTTTGTTTTGTTTTTTTGTTTTTGCAGAACCGGGGATTGAACTCAGGCCCTTGCACTTGCCAGGGAAGCACTTATTCCACTGAGCCATCTCCCCGGCCCCTGTTTATGTATTTTTTTTTAATGTCCATTTCATTTATTTTTTCTCTGGTTTTGGTTTATTCTTGATTTTCCCAATCCTTGAAATGTGTATCATTAGGTTGTTCACTGAAATAAATTCTTTCTTCTTTCTTTCTTTCTCTTTCTTTTTTAATTTTGCTGTATTCCATGAGTTTTGATGTGTTGTTTCTATTTTGTTTCAGTTCAAGAATTTTTAAACTTTCCCTTTGATTTCTTTAATGACCTATTATTGTTCAACCTCAATATATTAGAATAATTTCCAGAATTTCTTTTATTTTTGATGCCTTTTTTATTCCAATGTGGTGAGAAAATATACCATATATGATTTCTTTGAATTTGTTAAGACTTGTCTTGTGGTATAATATGTGTTCTATTATAGAGAAGTTTCTATGTGCTGAAGAAAAGAATATATATCCTGTAGCTATCAGTTAAACTGTTCTAAAAATGTTTTAAATCCATTTTATCTATAGTACAGTTTCACGGTTATTTTTCTTCATTAATTTTTCACCTGGATGATATACCTATTGGTGAAAATGGGCTGTGAAAGTTCTCTACTATTATTATTATTATTTTTTTTTTCTGGTGGAACTGGGGATTGAACTCAGGCCCTTGCACTTGCCAGGGAAGCACTTATTCTACTGAGCCATCTCCCCAGCCCCCTCTACTATTATTATTCTTTTTTTTTTCAAAATTTTATTGATAAACAGATAGCAATGAGACAGTTTCAAATCAAATCAGTAGTACAGTTTCAAAAAATAACACACTGCAAATATTCTTCTTAGTGGTTAATTGCTGTTCTACTATTATTATTCTGAAACTTATCTTTCCTTTTATTTTTTTTTTAATTTATTTATTTTTTAATTTTATTTTGGCGGAACCGGGGATTGAACTCAGGCCCTTGCACTCGCCAGAGAAGGACTCATTCCACTGAGCCATCTCCCCAGCCCCTTATCTTTCCTTTTAGACATAACAGTGTTTGTTTTATACAACTGATGTTCTAACTTTAGGTGCATATAAATTATAATCATACCTTCTTGTTCATTGATTCCTTATATAGTCTATTTTGGCAGATATAAACATAGCTACTCTTATTTGCTTCAGATTTCCATTGACTTATAAAATCTGTTTTCATTTTTTATTTTTAGTCTGCATGTGTCTTTATGAGTGAGGTGAATCTCTTATTAGCAACACACTGTTGGATTTTATTTTTTTTTATTTTTTTTTTTAATTTATGTGTGTGTGTGTGTGTGTGTGTGTGTGTGTGTGTGGCCAGCTCAGCCCACCAGGGGGCGGGGCTGGCTGGCATGTGGTGCTGGGGAATTGAACCGTGGTCCCTGTGCTTTGCTAAGCTTGTTCTAAGTAGGTGCTTTAGACCACTGAGCCATCTCACCAGCCCCAATGAGACAGTTTCAAATCAAATTGGTAGGACAGTTTCAATAATTAACACATTGAATACTCTCTTCCTAGTGGTTATTTGCTGTACAAGATGCAGACATGATATCCTATTTACAAACACTATTAGAACAAATCTCTCTATTCATTAAGAGAATGTAACTATATATCTATCCTAACCTTTGCTGAGTTATAAGTGTGTTAACTCAGCAAAATATTCTAAAACAGTCTAGTAGTCTATAATAGTATTGGATCTTCCACTTAACTGGCAATGTCAGAAATTGTTGACCTGAGTCCCCTACAGCTCAACATAACACCATGGCTTTACTTCTTTTTTTTTTTTTTTTTGGTGGAACCGGGGCTTGAACTCAGGCCCTCATGCTTGCCAGGGAAGCGCTTATTTCACTGAGCCATCTCCCCGGCCCCTAGCTTTACTTCTTATACTTCGTTTTTATTCTTTTCTGCTGGATGGTTAAGACCAAGGTAAAGCAGGACCTATGCAACAAGAATTGTAGCTTTTGGGTCTGATAAGGTCAGTGAAATCGCCTCAGGATTTATCCTGAGATCCTGTACCTCAGATTGTAGAATCTTTGTCAGTGTCAGCCATGTGGATGAGTCACGGCCATTGCTTGGCCAATGTGCTCTCTGTGAAAGCCTGAGAGAATGTTTTCTCTCCATGTGACTCTCCTTAGGCACACTCTACATCATCGATCACTTTCCTTTTTGACCCCATAATTTCCTTGATCAGAAAATTTGGGACACTACCGAGTTACATGACATTACAGTACAAGTTCTCATATGTCCTGAGTCTCAATTGACCTTGGAAGGTTAGGGCCAAAATGTTGGCTTTCCTTGCAGTCCTCCTTTTTCTCTGATTTTGTTCTGCAAACTTAGGTTGTTAACCCTCCAGAGGACAAGCTTATTGTTATTACCATACAACCTAGGCTATTAAGCTTAACCTCACTATCTGTCTGAATAAAGACAAGGCAGGAGGCATTACAATTCCTGACTTGAAATTATACTACAAGGATGCTGTGATAAAATTAGCATGGTACTGGCAACAAAATAGACCTGAGGATCAACGGACTAGATTAGAAGATACTGAAGCCCCTACGAACACACTCAGCCACCTTATCTTTGACAAAGGGGCCAGACATACTCACTGGAAGAAAGATAGCCTCTTTAAGAAATGGTGCTGGAAAAACTGGCTCTCTACGTGCCGAAAACTAAAACTTGACCCAGGTCTATCACCATGCACAAAACTAAAGTCAAAATGGATTAAAGATCTAAACATTAAAAAAAAAAAAAGCTCTAAACATTAAAGCAGAGACACTAAATCTCCTGGAAGAGAAAGTAGGAGGAACTCTTAAAGACATAGGGGTAGGCAAAGACTTCATGAACAGAAGTCAAATCGCATGGGAAACAGTTGAAAGAATTAACAACTGGGACCTGCTCTTACTGAGAAGTTTTTGCACATCAAAAGAAATTACCGGGGCCAGGGAGATAGCTCAGTGGAATAAGCACTTTCCTGGCAAGTGCAAGGGCCTGAGTTCAATCCCTGGTTCTGCAAAAAAA
>NW_004524629.1:5738318-5741819 GCF_000260255.1 Octodon degus
AATCCTTCTCTACTGCTGGTGGGAATGTAGACTGGTGCAACCGTTATGGAAATCAGTGTGGAGACTCCTTAGAAAAGTTGGACTGGAAATCCCATTTAAACCAGCTATTCCTCTACTGGGAATTTTCCCGGAGGATCTGTAAACATCATATCATAGGGATATATGTGTGCCTATGTTTATAGCAACACAATTTGTGATTGCCCTTGGATCTTGTTCATCTTGTGATTTGGTGGTTTATTACATTAATGATTATTCATTTTGTTTCTTATTTCTCTTTTGTGTATCTACTCTTCCAAGGGAATTTATACTTTCAATTACTTACATGATAGTAATCATCTTTCACTTTAAATATAAGATTTCCATAGGCATCATTTCCATATGCTAACCTGCTAGTCATGGATTTCCTGTTTTGCTTGTCTTGGAAGGTTTTTATTTCTCTTTCATTTCTGAAAGATAGCCTTACTCACGTTAGTATTTTTGGTTGGCAATCATTTTGTTTCAGAGTTTAATACATCACTCCATTCTCTTTTATATTGTAAGTTGTCTGCTGAGAAATCTTGTTTGTCTTGTAGTTTTTACAGTTTGACTATACTAGGCCTTAAAGATATTTTTCTGGACAGGTCTGCTTGGAGACCTAAAGCCTCCTGTATATGAATGTCTGTGTCCATAACTTTCCCAAGATTAAGAATACTTTCTGCTGTTATTTTATTAAATAGATTTTATATGCCACTGACATTTTTCTTCTGACCTTGGGGATTCCAGAAATATGGATATTTCTTCATTTAGTGGTGTCTCAAAGGTCTTAGATATTGTTTTTGCTCTTTTTTTTTTCTTTTTTGTCTAACTAAAATATTTCTTAAGGACTTTGTTTTTGTACCGGGAATAGAACTCAGGAACTTGTGCTTGCTAGACAGGCGCTTTGCTGTTGAGCTATATCCAAGGCCTCTTTGAAGGACTTTCATCAATTTAGATAGTCTTTCTTCCACTTGATCTAGTCTGTGGTATTTTTTTTTTTTTTTATATTTTATCTCTGTTCAACTTCTCATTCATATTTTATAATTCCTTCCCAATTCATTTATCTATGTATCTGTTTCTCTTGAATCTCTTGGAGCTTTTAAAATAATCATTTTTTAAATTATTTATCAGATATTTCTTTTGGATCTGCAGCTAAAGTCATTCTGATTATGGAGGCATATTACCTTGGTTTTAATTTTTTTCATATTTCTTGTGCACTTTTATTGACATTTATGCACCTCATGGCTCAGGTGTCTCTATCACCTGAAGATGTATCCTACAATATTAGTTGGTTATGCAATATAGCCATTTTGTAGCCTTCCTACAATTTCTTTGGCTATGATTAGTGGCTTTAGGCCTAGTACGTATGGTGGCAGAGTCAGAAAGATCCCACTGGAACAGGTCATGCAAGAATGGGGATATTCTAGCAGTTCACGCAGATGTGACACAGACAGCAGTGAGTATGTGGTACTCACTATGTGACTACTCATACAATGGAAGTGGTGATCCCTAACAAACAGTGGGAGTTTCCTCAAATATTGATGAATATTGCTTTCCTATTAACGAAGACCCTTACTTGCAAGGAAGTCCCAGCAATGGTAAGGGACCTGAAGTGTCCTCTGACTGGTCACTGGGGCCAACTTAGGTGCTACATGGGAAGAGGCGGTGCTGGGTACCATTGCACTCTTGGTGTGGCACTCATACCCTGTCCTGACAGCACTTTGTGGTCAGATCAGTTGCTAGGGTGGGTGGTAGTGAATACTGCATAGGGGGATTGATAGCAGGGACCATGTATATGTTCTTCTCTGTAGATGGAGTTTGTGTTTGGGAAAAGAGATACAGCTGACACCAAACAAAGGACCTGCCTTTGGTCTCTGGCTCTGGACATCCAGGGGCAGGGCAATGACTGGCACAAAGTTCTCAATAACAAGCACACTGTTCAGTAACAGAGAAGAGAGGTGGAAGGAACTACATGAGCACCTGCCTTCAGACCTGGCACTGATGTGAGGCCACACATGGCTTGCCACATGCTTGGTCTCAGCAGGCAAATGAGCTGATCTCCTAGTACTTCAGGGTGGTGCCCCCATTCTTCTCTGCACCACTGTCACGGTTGGTGTCCAGTTGTGCCCTCAAAGCCTCAGGCAGTCATGGGGCAGACATCTAGAGTTTGTGATTAATTCATGATTCAATGCTGGGATTATGGGTGAGAGTGCTACACCTGGCCTGGGGCTGATAGCCTGAGTGCAATGTGAGGGAGGGAGAGAGGTTTACTCAATGCTGTTCTTCCACCACTGCCACTGATCCCACCTTTTTGCTCTTGGTGTTTTACCGTTTTCTGCCACCATCAACTGCTGCCCTATGCCATGCGCCACGCTGCCTTGGAGCCAGCTGACTATGGACTGAAACCCCATAAACTGTAACCTAAATAAACCTTTTCTTCCTTAATTTTGGGAACCAGGTAATGAGTGGAAAGTAACTGAGACAGTCCCAATACTCATCGCCTGTGGTGCAAGGCACACTACACAGGCCTCACATTTGGTTGATAGCTTCACAGGGTATACAATACATTGAAATCACTCTTCTCATAATCTGTTGTTCTTTTTTTTTTTTTTTCTTTTTTACTTAGTGTTACTTTTCTAACCTTTTATTCTGTTGTCTTCATCAACTTTTTTTCTTTTTCATTTATTTATTTATTTAGTGTTTTAGGAAAGGGTCTACAGGGTGTTCAGGGTCTGAGTACTAGATCAGCCTCATAGTGACATGCCTGTTTACAGCCTCCCAAGAGCTGGGATTACAGGTGTGTGCCACCACGCCCGGTCTCAATTGCTGTTTCAGCAAGCCCCAGGGGTGGAGTCAGGCCCTTTGAATCCTCTGGTCCCTGCAGCTGTTTACAGGCACTTTAATCCACTGAGCTATTTGGCCTGCCCTGCTCTGTTGTTCTGTATACTCAGTTATCTCTGTTGTGAAATCTGATGCTAGTCTAATTCTTTTTTTTTTCTAATTCGCAATATTTTTTAATATTCAGTTTTTGTTTCTTGGAAGCGTTTGGCATTTTTCTATTTCACTTTCATGTTTTACAATTTCATAGTAGGAGTCAAGATGAACACTTTTTTCCTTCACTATTCTAGATACTGTGACACTTTAAGCGTAAGGACTTACACTCTTCAGTTCTGTAAGATTCTTTGATCTCTTTTTTAATTTAATTTCCTTTCCTCAGTTTTTTAAAAATCCTGCTATTTCCATTAATCTGACAATGGAACACCTAGAGGTGATATTTTCTGTCTCTTACCTCTTATTTTTTGTCTTATCTTTTACATACTTTTGCCTTTTTAATTCTATTTTCTGGGAGTAGTTTTCTGTTTTCTTTTCTTTTTTTTTATTTAATTTTTTTATTTATTTGTGTGTGTGTGTGTGTGTGTGTGTGTGGCCAGCTCAGCCCACTTGGGGGCGGGGCTGGCTGGCGTGTGGTGCTGGGGGATTGAACCG
>NW_004524629.1:5742214-5744714 GCF_000260255.1 Octodon degus
ATGTGGTGCTGGGGGATTGAACCGCGGTCCCTGATGCTTTTGCTAAGCTTGTTCTAAGTAGGTGCTTTAGACCACTGAGCCATCTCTCCAGCCCTAATGTGTTGTTCTTGTTTCGTTTGGGTCACTAGAAATTATATTCCTTGAGAAAGTACATTATTCTTAAGACATATCCTTTCTTTTAATTGTTGCATTCTGTTTCTCTGAATTTTTTTACCTATTATTTTGGTATAAGCTCATCTTCTTGGGTCCTTTTATATTATCCAATTAAGAGTTTGGTTCCTCAGTCATATTTCAATATAAGGAAACAGGTAGCCTGACTATAAACTCTGTGTTCACTGGTGGAGCAGATCAATAGTGGAGTGGGTAGTAAATAGGTCGGTATACTTTGAGATTCTTAAATGACAGAGCTACCACTCCACAAAAGATAGTTTTACTCAAATATCTTTGCTTTTTTTTTTTTTTTTGCGGAACTGGGGATTGAACTCAGTCCCTTACACTTGCCAGAGAAGCGCTTATTCCACTGAGCCATCTCCCCGGCCCCTCTTTGCTCTTTTAGGGAAGCAAAATTCTTTTTCCCTCCACCCTACGGCCTAGGGCTAGTGGCTGGAGTTTTCAAATCAGACTGATAAAAGACAGAGTAAGAGGAAAATAAGCTTTATTTTGTATATAGGTACAGGAGTTCAGGAAGAAGAAGTGTGGCTCAGTGAGTCAGACTTCTATTCCTTCTCAGACTACACAAAGGAAAACGCTTGTTGGGCTTCTGGATAGGACAGGCAAGTTACGAGAAGCTAAAAAGAAATGTATCTGTGAAGATATATGGCAAATGGTATCTGTGTCTTATTATACAAGTAAAAATCTTTCAAGTGATGAATATCTGTAAGGGCAACTTTCTTCCTCATTTGGACATGTCTACAAATGGACATTTTTTTTTTTTAACCCAAGGAGAAATTTATATATTCTATTCTTAGGTGATTAGGGAGGGATAAAGACTTTTTCTTGTGTCTAGTCTTTGTTAGTTGCCTTGCCTCAAAATAATCAATAGGCCAGAGAGATGTGCCCTGCTCTGATACATGGCTTGAGTGTGTCTCTAAAGATTCATGTCCTACAATCTTCTTCCCAGTGTGGCAATCCTAACAGATTGTGTAACCGTTAAGAAATGGAGCTTAGAGGAAGGTGATTAGGCCTAGAAGGACACTGCCCTTAAAAATAATTAATGTTATTGTAATGGGACCCTGATTAGCTCCTGCAGGAGTAAGTTGTTATTAAAAAAGCAAGCCTTAGCCTCCACCCCATGTCTGCCAGGCTCACCACGCGGTCTCTTCCACATATGGTTTAAGCATTGGTATACTATCTGGTTTGAAGGCCAAAAAGATGGGACTGCCTAATCTAGGACTTTTAGCCTCCAAAACTGTGATCTAAACAAACCTCATTTCTTTGTAAGTACTCAGCCTCAGGTACTTTGTTATAACATTAGGAAATAGTCTAGTACAGGCATGTTTTAGGGTGGTATATCCTGATAGCCCTCACTCTGCTTCTTTAGAGAAGATTCTTTTTTTCCATTTATAAATAAGTATCTGACTAGCTAATGTTGTGCCATTGTTGATGTGGTATATATGGGAAGTAAGCTCCTATATCTACAGATGTCTGAGTATTCTTCCTGTATTTATGGCTTGGCTTCTCTTCTGAAATCGTGAACTTCTCCCAGAAGGGTTCTGCAGACAGACTGACTTCGTCCAGGCCTGCAGCTGTCTCTGTACATGCTTCTAGTTCTATCTCCTCCACTCTACTCCATCAGTCACTACTTTTAGTCTGCCATAAATGCACTGAATTCTACTGTTTTAGAGCCCTGGCCCATATATCTTAGTGTTATTACTGTTGAAGCTTCAAGTATTAATTTATTACTATCTAAAATCAATTAGAAACTCATCTTCTTCACAGTCATTTATTCTTTTCATCCAGGCTCCCCTACCTACTTTTTTTTTTTTTGCAGAACGGGGGATTGAACTCAGATCCTCGCATTTTCCAGTCAAGCACTTATCCTACTGAGCCATCTCCCCGGCCCTCCCCTACCTACTTTTGATTCTTACTCCATCTCATCCTAAGATATTACAATAATTCTCTAACCAGCTTCACTAGTTTGATCTGCAAATAATATCACTTTCCTACTCAAAAATCTTTTACTCCTTTCCAATGACTATGAAAGTGATAGGTCTTTTCAGGTGCTCAGCACAGCAGAGAAACAGGCAGAAGGAAAAAGGGAAAGGGGATTTATTATCTTTGAGGATACAGAGAGAATATGGGGAAGATGAGGAATTCTCTTGATTGGAACAAAGGAAGACTGAGGCTTTCATGACCTTTTGTCAATGGTGGAGTTTGAAGGGAATGTTTAGATATATCTGAGGAGCTGATTAGGGATCTTCACTGAAGCGGCAGGAAGAATGAAAGGAAATCATTCCCTGGGCTGAGTTGGAGAAGTGGGGAAGTGGGCTTGGGACGATGG
>NW_004524629.1:5747214-5757164 GCF_000260255.1 Octodon degus
CTACCCTAAGGTCTTTCAGGGAAAGAGTTAAAGAACTGACATTCTGGAGAAGTCTCTTGTTGGTGCACCACGGAGGGAAGGAGACTTTCTAGGTTCACTGCTCTTCTCCCTCAGCCTTTCTCCATATGCTCCTCTTGTGGGGCCCAGAGGCCTGGAGCCAGCAGAAGGATTAGCAAATGTTTCCCCTCAGTGTTTCTGAGGATTCCTGACAGAGCCCATCAGCGAACCCTTTCATCACTGCTAGTGGCTTTAGTGTGCCTGTCCTGGCTCAGAGACATTGTGTTCCCTGCCGGAATAATCCCACCTGCCTTCATCCTCAGGGTGTGAGCCATAGGGAGGGAACAAGGAGCAGTACATATAAATAGATGCAAAGAGTAAAAGAAACACTGAAAGCACCAAGTGACAGACATAGGATGGGAAAATAAAGAAGCAAACTAATTGCAAAACTAGGGGGAAACACCATTTAGACACATTAAACTAAAAAAGTGCAAAATGGAGAACATAGAAATCCCCCCAATGGATAAACCTTCAGTCTCAGAATAGGAGGAGCATTTCAGTGACAGGAGAGACTCACATTCCAGGCCAGCACAACCACAGGCAGCTCATTAGTTTTTAGATGTTTATAAAGCACATTGATCACTCATTGATTCATCTTTCTCTGAGCACGTATTTAATGAGGTGTGTGCCCAGTGGGCATCCGCTGGCCCCAGATACTTTGTTCTGCATAAACTCCTTCTCAGATTAAACTAAAGTCATTTGTAGGGAAGCAAATGCACCTTGAGACCATGAAGTTAAGTGAGATAAATCAAGGACATAAGGTTGGTAATACAATATGGTAACGCATATTACATGGTTCACCTGATAGCATAAATATTACAAGGTTTGCCTTATATGAGACCCCAAAATAAATACATTAAAGGGAAAAATAAACAAAGATGATAGGAAATAAATCTTTGCAAAGAGACTGAAGGAGAGGCAGAGGGAGGGGGAGAGGAGGGGGTTGAAGATAAAGAACTAAGATGTGTTATATACATGTACCAACTTCCTATAATGAATGTTGTCATTATATGCTGCCAACATATTAGGAATAAAAATTTTTAAAAGATCTAAGGAAGGATAAATACATCACCTTTAGGTTTGCCCTCTGTACATTTTGCATCCAAATCAAACCAATTAGAAAAGTAGTTTGGCAATTTCCTCATTGAAAGGTATTTTGGGAAAATACCACTGCTGCCTCTGCATGCAAAGAATGCTGGCTATAAAGGCAGCCTTGCGTCTCTGGGCCGCAGTGAGTCTCCCTGTGTGAACTGGCTCGTCTCTCCACAGGCACCAAGAGTGCTGTGTGTCTTCCAAAAGAGAAGAGCTACAGGCACATGAAATCTCTGTCGCTTTGAGGAAGCATCCAGGATACTAGACTGCATTTAATTCATCTCTTCCTCTCTTCATGCCGTTACTGATAGTCTGGTGCTCAGTTAATTTCATTGATCTAGAAGGATCAGGGAAGGTCTGGGCCTCGAAGCCTTGATATACTGCATACATTTGGTGTACAGAGCACACTCAATAAAGAAAGTCTGATAAGTTTGTGGAGAAATAAAAAAGGGTAAGGCAGAGGAACTAAGAAATAAAATACCTGTTATATTTAAGGAGTAGAGATTTGTGTTAGTGTGGTCAAATCGGTATCTCCTAAAAAAAAAAAAGGCATTTGGATATGCAGATTCCTGAGGTCTTTCCATCAAAAAATTTTACTTTAGTGGCCCTGAGGTGCAGCAAAGTCATCTACATTTTAATGAAGCACTGCCAATTTATTTTGTTACAGGTAGTCTGCAAATTGCACGTTAGGAAATGCAGCCTGGGCGATTGGTAGGGATGGGGGAGGAGGCGGGGTGTTGAGTGGCATGAGTATGTACATAGAAAAAGAGGCCCGAGTTAGTTGAGAAGAGTTTGGAGCCTGTCCAGGAGGGGAGCCCTGTGAAGTTTCTAAGCAAGAGAGTGACAGGGCCAGATCTGTGATGGAAATCAGTGGTTCTCTCTAAAGCTCAGGTCATTTTCTCTTTGCTTCTGCTCCATTAGATATCATTGCTTCAAGGACCCTGAACAAATAATGTTCTATGAAAGTGTCCAGGTTTTGTAGGATACAGAGTTCCAGTTACAAACGGAATGTGAAGTTCACAGGCTATGTTCAGGCTTGTAAGGAGAGGATTAATTAGGTAAAAAGGCAGTTGCACACATAAGTGGGTGCCTACACCCTGGTCTGGCCTGGTGTTTTGGTGCACTCATTCAGGCATACAATACTCTCTTCACTTCTAAGCGCCACCTCTTGAAACAAGTTAAAAAGCGCTTTCCAAGTGAGATGCCCGAGTGCTATGTTTTACACAGACTAATGATCAACAGCCTTCTGTTTTTATGAGCCTGGCAACCAGGCTGGCTTACACTGTTCAGGACACTATAGAAAAGAATCCCTGTGTCAAACATCTGACTACACAGCCAAGTGCAGAAAAATATGTTTTAGGTTTTAAAACAAACAACTAAAGGGCCTTTTGCTGAAATGGTTTCTAGAAATCTATGCCTTGTGGTTTTGTCTCCCTCTTTTTTACATTCAAAAAATACCATATGTTTTCAAAGTTTCATCTCAAACTCCATAATTCTTTCATGAATTTTCAGGATCTTCTGCACAGGCTTCATTTATGAGACCATGTGCATACATTTATCACAATTTTGAAAAGAATGGAAGACCTTCATACATTTCCATTTTTATTTTATTTTATTTTATTTATTTATTTTTGGCAGAAGCAGGGATTGAACTCAGGCCCTTGCTCTTGCCAAGGAAGCACTTATTCTACTGAGCCATCTCCCCAGCCCCTATTTCTGTTTTTAAATTTATGTAATCATTAATTCTCTGCTGTTGTTTTATCTTCACTTAATATTTTTCCAAGTTTTTTTTCACTTTCTGTTCATTTCTTTCTATGTACTCCAACACTTCCAATTGCAGCTGATCCACCTTTTCCTTTCAACTTTCATCTAGAGGCATGTTTTCAGATGTGACAGACTGGATCTAAAGTAGGTGGCAGGAATCTAAACAGGTGACAAGAGGTAGTGGACCATCAGCCATTTTAAGGACTTCTTCTGCCCCTTGACTGCTATTGTTGACATTAGAAAGTTTAGTTTCCAAGTTCCTCTAAGTCGGAGTATTCCTTGCTCCACTCTCCTAGTGGCCAGTGCCCCAGGACATGATGCACTCTAAGGAGACATCTGGTCAAAGATGTTTACATTCATGCATGGCTAATACTGAGAGTTATTCAAGTCTCCATTTTGATGAAGATCATTTTCCAATGCATATTGTGCAAAGTACCCTGGGGCAGAAGATTAGATGCTGAAGGTCTGCTGTATTTTATATTGACATACTCTCCAATAATGGGAGCTGATTCTAAGAAAATTCTGGGGAATCCTGAAAAAGATGGTGCTCTGAGCAGCTTCCACAGAGACACTTGGTTAGAGGATTCAGATGAAATGTAAGGTTGTTTTTATTTTAAAGTTAAGTTTTTAAGATGCTAATATTAACTAAAAATTAGGAATTTTATTATTGCGTTATTTAGTTTTAGTGGCTATTGGTGTTAAATTATTTGATATTTTGAAGTTTATTAATACATCAAATAGGAAATTGAAAATATATTCACCTTTGTATCTTTGCTTTAGCCATCATAATCATATTAAACTTATGTGATTATTGATTTTCTTTCACATGAAAAAGCTAATTTCTTATCTTTATGATACTAGTGTTTCACTAGCTATATTTAGCACTTCATCTCTGCCGTTTACTGTACTATATCAGCAGATACAAAAAATAGAATTTCTTTATTAAAGTACTTTTATATTCTAAATATGAAAGAACCATTTGCAGTTTTCAAAATTTGCTTGTTTCAGGCCGGGGAGATGGCTCAGTGGAATAAGCACTTCCCTGGCAAGCGCAAGGACCTGAGTTCAATCCCTGGTTCCGCCAAAAAAAAAAAAAAAAAATCTTAGGGCCAGGGAGATGGCTCAGTGGAATAAGCACTTCCCTGGCAAGTGCAAGGGACTGAATTCAATCCTCAGTTCCGAAAAAAAAAAATTGCTTGTTTCAGCAGTTTGATTTCAGAAGATAAATAAAGCTGCAATTAATTACATTCTTCTCTAAAATATCAAGACATCACTATGCTAACTTTTCTAGATCTAACTCTCTTACCATTTGCAGTTATGAATTTTTTTATTTTACTGAGAATATCCATCATTCACATAAATAAACTATTTCAATAATATATTATTTTTAAATTTTTTAAAAATAAAAATGCCATATATTTAATTGTGCTAGAACTTGAGCATTTGCAACTTTTTTGAAATATTTCCTTTGGTTTTCAAAATAATCTTTTGAAAAATACTTACCATTTTCTCTACTCTATAGATGAGAAGATAAATTGCAACTAGTTTAAAGATACCAAGTTTACATTGCAGTATTAGATGTCAACCTTGGGTCTTCTGAGTAGATCTCAAGAACCTCCATGTATAGCTGTGAAAGGAATACTAGTAACATTGAGAATGTGAACGTATTCAGTAGACGCTATAGTTCAGCTTCAGAGCTAATGCATTCAATGTTTCATTCATTTCTAATCCCCAGGAACTTTGATAGCTGTACTGGATGTGGCATATTGGTTCCTGAACATGGGATCAGGAAATAGCAGATGAGAGTTCTCATTGTGCACACAAAGGGGGAAAACGCATTGATGGCATCAGTATTGATCACAGGTGTGTTAGTATTGACATCATCAGGTGGACAACATGGGGCGAACAGGTTCTCAAGAAACACAGATACACATAGGAATACTTGCTGCATTATTGATTCCTATACTTACTTTCATTTTGTGGACTTGGATTACGGAGTGTCATAGTGGTCATATGCTTGTTGAGATGACCATGGAGGACTTGGCTTAGAGCATTATTTTAAGGCTTTTTTTTTTTTTTTTGCTCCGAATGCCTTCAGGGCAGGTTTGGCTGGCTGGAGATGTGGGGATCGAACCACAGCAACCTGGGCCTGACTGCTTTGTCGAAGCAGCCACTTAAAGAACTGAGCTAGGGCCAGGCCCCAATGGAGCATTATTTTAAAATCAAACTAAAAGTGGGAAAAAGATGGCAGAATAACAGCCACCCTGACAGAGTTTAAGCCTTCTAGTTTGGCTTAATTAGATAAAGAAAGGAATGGTAGGAGGTAGAAAATGACTCTTCTTTACTAGAGGAGTATCTGGAACTATGGCTTTACAGTGAGTCTCAATATCTGGTAGCATAAGTTCTTGAATTCTTTTGGTTTTCAAAATTATTATTTCTATTCTAGCTCCTTTGTACTTCCATATAAATTTTAATTTTTTTTTTTCCGAACCAGAGATTGAACTCAGGCCTTTGAGCTTTCCAGGCAAGCGCTTATTCTACTGAGCTATCTCCCCAGCCCCATAAATTTTAAAATCTGAATGTTGATTTCTATAAAAATTCCTTCAGAGATCTTTCTTTCTTTTTTTTTTTTTTTGTTCAGAACCGGGGATTGCGCTCAGGCCCTTGCACTTTCCAGGGAAGTGCTTATTCTACTGAACCATCTCCCCGGCCCCTCCAGAGATTTTGAGTAAAATTGAATTTAATCTGTAGTATACTTTAGGGATAACTGACATATTGATGAGCACTGAGTCATCAAATTTATGATCAGTATAACTCTGTACTTATTTAGATCTTTTTTTTATTCTTACATTAATTTTTAAATTTTCAATACACTAATATGGCACATATTTTACTAGTCATATAAGCACATGTTGTGTGGTTTTTTTGTGCTATTATAAATCTGCTACACATTTCTGTAAAAATAATGGCAGCCATGGTTACAGAGGCAGTGACTGTCATGTCTCCTAGGGCAGAGGGTTGCCAGATACGGAGCCCATCCCTGACAGTGAGGTGGGAGCCACAGCTGGATACAGTATTACTGTATCCAGTAATACAGGACACAGGTTTCTCTTCTGCACAAAAGACTGAATTAAAGGCCTTGCAATATTATTCATCCACTCCAATTAATCTCTTTTTAGGTAGCACTTATGTTTGTGGTGTGATGCATCACACTGAAGCTGCCACTATACACACTGGCCAAGATGATCGTTTTCATTTATTTCATGCTCTCCAACTTGCAATTCAGTCATATCATTACCCCTGTTTGTTTGTTTGTTTGTTTGTTTGTTTTGCGGGATGGGGGATTGAACTCAGGCCCTTGTGCTTGCCAGGGAAGTGCTTATTCCACTGAGCTATCTCCCCGGCCCCCTTCTTCTTCTTCTTCTTCTTCTTCTTCTTCTTCTTCTTCTTCTTCTTCTTCTTCTTCTTCTTCTTCTTCTTCTTCTTCTTTTTTTTATTACCCCTGTTTTATCAGTCATTCCTGTTCTCATTCCCAGTTGCCAGGGCATCTCCCTGAGGGAAACATTGCAATAGACAGATTGTTTGCTACTGTCACTGTTGCTCCTTTAGATGCCACTCAGTAGGCTTTTGCCTCCCATTCTACCTTCCATCAAAATGCTTCTAAACAAGCTCAACAATCTGTTAAACAGTATTCTTCATACATATTACATCATCTCTCCCTCTCTGTGGGGGTTAATTAGTACCAGAGCATCTTTGTATCAAAAACCTTATTGAGGGCCAGGAAGATGGCTCAGTGGAATAAGCGATTCCCTAGCAAGCACAAGGGCCTGAGTTCAATTTTCAGTTCTGCCAAAAAGAAACCCACAAAAAACCTTATTGTGGAGAAAACTTAATCTTTTGGTGATGACCAAGATAAACATATCACAACAATATATTTTAATAACATTTACTTGTACTAATCATCTCTAACAAATGAATGTTAGAGTCTTGAGTTTGCTTGGTCCACATTTCAGTGTATACTTCTCCAGGCTTTATTTTTTGCTTCTGCCCATACTGGTAAAGTGGCTACATGTGTCATTACTCACTGCTTGGATGCCTTTAGTGCCCTTGACAATACGCAAGTACATAAGACTGACAATGGCTCTGCCTATACAAATGCTGCCTTCCAAACATTTTATAAAACTTTTTATATTTCCCTTACCACAGGAATTCCTTGTAACCACCAAGGTCAAGGAATTATTGTGCATGCTCACCATATGCTCAAGATTCAATTACAAAAACAAAAGGGGAAATCCTTCCCTACAAAATTTAGACTTCATGATGGACTTCACTTGGAAATATACACTATTAACTTTTTAAATACTACTAGGGCTAAGACTACATCAGCAGAAAGACAATTCAATCACGTAAAGGAAAAGAAGCTGGAAAGATCTAAGATCTTCATACTGGACAATGGAAGAGACATAGCCCAGGGCTAATTAGGAGTCAAGGGTATGCTTTGAGTATGTCTTTCTAGAGAATGATTAATGGCTTATGTAGGTGCCAGAGCATGTTGTCTGGATGCATAATGGACCCCAACACAGAGAAGGAGTTGATTCCACCTTTCAAAAAGCTGATTCTCAGTCCTATGACAGGGATGCCTCAGAGACCATGCCACAGCCAATAGACAAGGATGGGGCTAGACTTGACCTGGGGCCAATTAAAAGAACTGACTCAAGATGCCCAGGAGATGGTAACTAAAAATAAGAATCAGAGGTCTGAGTGGGTAACAGTGTATGAAGATAAAGGAACTGAAAGTTTATGAATGAAAAGGACAAAAAAGTTACCAGTAGTCTTAAGATAAAATACAAAATATATATTCATGATAAAAGATTTTGTTCATTCCAAATTCTTCTTAAAAGAGATCTCTGCTAACTGACTTACAAATAATTCTAACTAGTCTATTTTATAATTATAAACTTCTAAAATAGTGTAAGAGCCATTATAATTCAACTTACTCAAAAATATATTTGAGTGCACTCTCATTTTGTAAAGTGTTTGTCCATTCTGTTATAATGTGTACTTGTTTGTCATTTGTCCAATCAGCTAGCAGCTGTTTTTTATTTGAGCTCAACAATATTTTTCCCTTTTTCTTTTGCATTTTTGGATTTTTGTTCGTAATTTAATTTGTGTTATCGATTTTCAAGGCATACTTTCATCTGGGATGTCAGCTGGTCAGTTTGATATCAAAATTGGTTTTCTCAAAGGTCATCAGAAATTTGTTAAGGTAACTAAATGGAGACACTTTGGGCTTGGAAAATTATTGATTAAGACTCCCTTTGGTAAATAAAGAAGCAGCTGCCTGGGAAGTTATCTCAACCTTTGTTCATTAATAGGAAACTCCAATGATCTCTATAGCCTTATGGGGGACACACCAGTAAATGTTATTAAAATATATTGTATGGAGCTGGGGAGATGCTCAGTGGAATAAGAGCTTCCCTGGCAATTGCAAGGGCCTGAGTTCAATCCCTGGTTCTGCACAAAAAAAAAAAATATACCACAATATATATATTGTGATATGTTTATGTTGGTCATCACCAAAAGATTACGTTTTCTCCACAATAAGGTGTTTTTTGGTTTTGTTTTTTTTTTTTTTTTTTTTTGCCGAACTGGGAATTGAACTCAGGCCCTTGCGCTTGCCAGGGAAGTGCTTATTCCACGGAGCCATCTCCCTGGCCCTCGATAAAGTTTTTGATACAAAGATGCTCTGGTACCAAGGTTTTCGTATGGCTGTGACAATTGATTGCTATTAACCTGTGGTGTATTAAATGTATTTATTCCTCTAAATGCATAGATCTTCCAAAATGTAAAACAGGGATTGTTTATGGGGATAGACTTTTCTTTCAGATTCAGACTTTTACTTTTAACAAAAACTTATGTGATACATATGCTATGTATGTGCCTAGATATTAGAGATGCTTAGACATACAGTCCAGTGTCACAGATTTCTTCAAGGACATCCCACTGAAGGTCAACATGTTAGGTAAAAGCTTCTTACGTACTATATAGGAATGGATGACTAAAAGTGTTATTTTATGCAAAAGTGAAAATTTAAGTACGTAGCAAAATGTCATGATTGTAATGCTATGATATTACGTATGGTTTTGATTTCTATTTTTCTGTGTAAAATACATAATGATTGTCTATTAACATTCTGCAGAGATCAACTACCAAAACACCCATGGTTGATTGCAAATAACAGTTCTATTTTGTATGATATTAAGCACACTGCTCCCAATACAATGTAATGTCATTAAACTTCTCTTCTAGATGCTTAACAACTGAGGTTTGGAGACCAAAGACTGGAAAGAAACAGTCTAGGAAGACATGCAATATTTTGGCTCCAACCTTCTGAGGTCAGTGAGAAACCAGGACAGAAGAGAACCTCTGCTGTGATACCCTGTAACTTGGTGAGTCCCCAGTCTTTTGACCAAGGAGATTGTGGGACCACATAGAAAACTTATCAGTAATGTACAGTACACTTTTTTTTTTTTTTTTTTGTTGCCAAAGACTGAACCAAGGGCTTCTAGCTGGCTAGGCAAGCACTCCACCACTGAGCCAAATCCCCCGCCCCTCTATAGTATACCTGAAGAGAATCAGTATGAGAGAAAAGTCTTCCAAGATTTCACAGAAATCAACTTGGTCAAGCAATGGCTGTGACCCGTCCAGACAGCTGACACTGACAGAATAACTGAAGAGGCATTATACATGGCTCCAAGGCAAATCCTGAGAAGACTTAACTGACCTTGATAAACAGGAAGAGATTAATTGTAATCAATACATGTCTTGTCTTCTTCTTGAACATCCTGCAGAAAAGTATGACCACAAGATGTATAAAACAATGCCATATTAATATGCTAGCCATAAAAGAAACTCAAATCACTAACACCTTCTGACAAGTCCAGTTACACTGGTAACTGATTACTGTTATGGATTAATGGGCTATATATGATAAAATTGTTGAATGCAAGACTTAAAATCCTTGGACTGAGAATTTT
>NW_004524629.1:5757409-5759625 GCF_000260255.1 Octodon degus
TATTATTTTATTTATTTATTTATTTATTTATTTATTTATTTATTTTTGCAGAACCAGGGATTGAACTCAGACCCTTGTGCTTGCCAGGGAAGCATTTATTCCACTGAGCCATCTCTCCAGCCTCTAGCTTAAATAAATAACTTCACTTAAAATATAAAGAGTTCAAGAATGAGAAGGTCTTCTGCAAAGTTCTCCAAACACAGCTCCTCCAACTTCAACAGACCACCCATTGCTTGTAACTACAAAGCAAAAAGAAAGATGTGGGGAGTGGCTGAAGCTTGAGCCAATCACACATGTAGGGCTGGAGGAAGGCCCGTCTAGACAACAAAGACTGCCTGAGGCAAGCCTCGTGAATAACCTGCTTCTGCTCTAAGAATAGGTGGTGCCTCAGGCTACCATGTAGGCAGGTTGTTATAGGGTATCACATGACATCAATCTGCAAAACATATAAATGAATGTGCTATAGTGGTCGCACAGTGCTTTTCCTACCAGAGAGAGGCCTCCAGCTAACCTCAGCTTTCTGTATTCTGACTCTTACTTTTCTTTTTCCATTCTCCCACCATCCTTCCCTTTGGGAACTTTGAGAACTGCGCTGGACACTTCATCTGTACTCCTCAGGAGAACTTCAACCTGACTTCTAGACAAGCATCTATATAATTTTTGTTGCTTGTGTGTTCATTTATTTATTTTGGAGGATGGTGTGGCATGCAACATACAGAGCAAGACCTAGAAGTGATGGTTATAGCTGTGGAATAAGCCTTAATTAAATTCCATCTTTCTGCTAGGTTGAGCCATTCTAAACTCTCCTATTTCCATGGCACTTTTTGTTCTTTTTGTTGTTGTTGTTTTAAATGTTTCCTTTATTTATTTTTTTCTTTTTTATGGTCAGCCCAGCCCACCCTGGGGGCGGGGCTGGCATGGCATGTGGTGCTGGGGATCAAACTGAGGTCCCTGCATGCTTACCTAAGCTTGCCTAAGCAGGCGCTTTAGACCACTGAGCTATCTTGCCAGCCCCACTTTTTGTTCTTTCTCAGAAATTTCAAACATGTTTTTGTCCTTTCTTGTCAATCTTCCCTTTTACCTTCATTATCTCACTCACTTGAATTTTGTATTCCGCTAATTTTAGACTAAGAGAAGTTTCAGATATAGTACAATGAGTTTCTTTATCTTTAATAATGAAGAGGGGCCGGGGAGATGGCTCAGTGGAATAAGCGCTTCTCTGGCAAGCGTAAGGGCCTGAGTTCAATCCCCAGTTCCGCAAAAAAAAAAAAAAAAAAAAAAAAAAAATAATAATAATAATGAAGTGCATCAAACTAGGAAAGTAACAAAATTACAATACTATTAGCTAAACTATGGACTTTATTTGGATATCACCATTTTTTCTCACTAACATTCTTCTTAATTTCTAGGATTCAATCTAGGATCTCCTCATTGTACTTGGTTGTCTTATCTCCTTGGTCTTCTCAATCTGTGATAGCTCTTTTTCTTGACCTTGACACATTTGAGGGACATTATTCAATTATTTTGAAAAGTTTTCTTCAAGTTTAGTTTCTACAGTGCTTTCCACTTTGAGAAAAGAATACCTCAGAAATGATATGCCATTCTCAGCATGTCATATTGGAGTTATATCATGTCACTATGTCTATTACTAGTTATGTTAACATTGATCACTTGACTAAAATAATACCTATTAGGTTTCATCACAGGAATTGTAATTTTTAAAAAATTAATAAATATATGAAGTTAATATTTTGAGACTATAAAAATGTCCTGTTTGTCTCAAATTTCACCCACTAATTTTTAATACCCATCAATGTATCTTGACCTAAACTTTAATTATATAACGTCTAATAAATATTTTCTATTTCACTAACTCCCGCTGCATTTATCCTTTGAAATTCCTCTGTAATCAAGTTGCTCCTTTTGCTGTATTAATGCAATTATTTTTATTTATTTATTTATTTATTTAGGCAGAACCAGGGATTGAACTCAGGCCTTTGTGCTTGCCAGGGAAGCATTTATTCCACTGAGCCATCTCCTTGGCCCCTAATGCAATTATTTATTAACATGACAATGAATTCATGTATATTTATTTTTCAGATTATAATTCAACATAACTTGTATTTATTTTGCCATTATTCCATTTTTGGCTACAAATTGATTACTTTGTCTTTTCATCAATCCCCTCACCAAGCCTTTTCTGAGCTCTTCTTCAC
>NW_004524629.1:5760145-5775785 GCF_000260255.1 Octodon degus
GCTTGTTCTAAGTAGGTGCTTTAGACCACTGAGCCATCTCACCAGCCCCTACACTTTAAAACCGTAAATTCCTGGGGCCGGGGAGATGGCTCAGTAGGATAAACGCTTGACTGGCAAACGCAAGGACCTGAGTTCAATCCCCAGTTCCGCGAAACAAACAAACAAGAAAAAAAACAAAACGTAAATTCCTATTGATATATCTGGCTCTAATCTACCATCAGTGTTTTTTTGTTTTGTTTTGGTTTTTTGGCGGAACTAGGGATTGAACTCAGGTCTTTGTGCTTGCCAGGCAAGGGTTTATTCTACTGAGCCATCTCCTCAGCTCCTACCATCAATGTTTAATTATTTGCTTACCTCTAGTATTACATACAACATACCTATACGAAAATTTGGTTTACTAACTAGTTTTAGTGTAAAACTCCTCTTTAGCCTCTTAATATCCATCAGAGTAGTTTTCGCCCTTTCTTAGTTACTTTTCCTGTTTCTGGGCAAAATACCCAACAACCCTAATTAAGGAAGGAAAGGTTTGTTTAGCTCACTTGTAGAGGTTTCCATTCATAAGCAGCTGGCTCCAAGGCAGGGTGCACTAGATAGCAAAAGCAAGAACCAGAAGGAGGAAATAAGCCTCTTTTCCTTCCTTGCATTTTATGCAGACTACTCACCCTAGGACAGATATACTCATACTATTAATCCCAGCAATGAACCAATTACAAACTCTAGATTCAGCCACCTCTGAAAAAACTGTCCCCCTTGACTACATGAGGCTTTGGGGGGAACATCTGGACACAGACCATAACATTGCCCCTCAAAAAAGAATAATTTCCCAAAAATTAGTTTTTATCTTCTTCACATTTCCATTAAAGTAATATTATTCACTTGTAATACAGATTTGATTTTTATAGTATTTATTCCATTTTATACCCCCATCATTCTGGTTGACTTAAAATACATCTATAGTATAAGCGACTCCTTGTGGGGCATATATCTATGGATTTTGGTAAACATGTGTTATATAATTTTAGGTTATTTTCCCATGTTCATAAAATGGAGTTTAGACTAAAGCGCCTTCTTAGGCAGTCTCAGGGACCAGGGTTAGATTCCCTGGGTGCCATGCTGGCCCAGCCCCGGGGGCACACTGAGACAGAGACTGAGACTGGATGTGGTAGTGCATACCTGTAATCCCAGCACTTGGGAAACTGAAAAAAGGAAGATCACTATGAGTCCAATCTGTGTAGTGAGATCCTGTGCTAAATATAATAGATAGATAGATAGATAGATAGATAGATAGATAGATAGATAAAATGGAATTTATTCTGTTGTATATCATTAATCACTTCTGTTTATTTTCCAAAGTGCCTTAAGATAACATTAGCAACTGGGGCCGGGGAGATGGCTCAGTGGAATAAGAGCTTCCCTGGCAAGCACAAGTGCCTGAGTTCAATCCCCGGTTCCACCAAAAACAAAACAACAACAACAACAACAACAAAAACCCCACAAACATTATCAACTGGCTATTGCTGAGGGAGAAAAGTATTGGTATCTCTATATTTCATATGAGGAGGCCTCAAACTGAGGGAGCAGCTTTTGCCAATCCATATGGACTCTTACGGCATCAAGCAGCTAATGGTGGAAGAGGTATACCTCAGCTGGAAGAGAAAGCGATATTACAGACTGGCAGTTGGTCAGTTTTTCCTCCTCCCTTTTCTCCTTCCCTTTCTTTTTTATTTATTTGTGTGTGTGTGGGGCAGCTCAGCCCACCAGGGGGCGGGGCTGGCTGGCATATGGTGCTGGGGGATTGAACCACGGTCCCTGTGCTTTGCTAAGCTTGTTCTAAGTAGGTGCTTTAGACCACTGAGCCATCTCACCAGCCCCTCTCCTTCCCTTTCTTTCCCCACAAATAACTACACATTGTCTACCTTATTCCAAAGGTTGTATAAAGCATTAAGACCACATAGTAGTTACATCCCAGGCCAAGGCCTCGTGGGCTCCACATTCAGTAGGGAAAACTGGAGATGTGAGTGGCATTGTTTCCAACTGAGAAGTGTGGCAGCTTGAAATAGCTGTAGAACAGTACTGCAGGTGTTTTGATAAGGGTAAACATTATGTGGTAGGCCTTCTCAAATAGTAGGGATCTCTCTCAGCTTGGGGGCTGTGGTAGGCAAGATAGGCCTGAGAGACTAACAATTAAGCTTGTAGAATTAGTTTTGGTGAAGAAATTTGGTGAAAAAGTCAGTAAAGGTGCTGTAAGCAAGGGGGCCTTATACATACACAGCTAGAAATGTAAATGATCCTGGAACATTATTAAGAATTTCTGGGTTGGGGAGATAGCTTGGTAGTTTAAGTGCCTGCTGACCCTGGTTCCTGGGTGCACTGTGCTGGCCACTGAAACTGAATATGGTGATGCATGCCTGTAATCCCCATGCTGGGGAGGTTGAGGCAGGAGGATCATTACAAGTCTGAACTGCATAGTGAGACCCTGTACCAAAAGAATAAAAAAAAAATTATAAAAAAAAGAATTTCTGATGGTGAAGGAAAAGAAAGACTAGAGACCACACTGTGCAAGTATCTGCTTAGGATCAGTGTGAAAGGTTAAGTGTGCTTTGCTAAGGAGCTGATTTCATCGTAAAAGCAGTCAATGAGGTCAGCGAACAATTTTAGCAGAAGAGATCTGACATAACCAAACTCCTCATTCCTTTTCATTCTTTTTCCTCTTTTTTACAGTACTGGGATTGAAGTTAACCTTTTTTAGGAAGACCATATAAAACAACTCTCTGTAAAGGGGGGAGTAATTTCTCCATTTTGGCTGAACCTGACCCTATTTCCATGTATCCATATACAGTATTTTTTTTCCATGTATCAATATATACAGAGCTGGTGAGGACTTTTCCTTATCCCTTCAATTGGCTGTAAGCAATGCGTATGGTTCAGACAAGGTGCGGATGTGTAGTCTAAAGATAGCAGGCAATGTTTCCTCAGAGCCCCAGTTGTTCCATTGTAGGATCCTGGAGGAGGCAGGATGAAGAGCCAATGCTCTGCCCTGTGGCTGGGATTGAGCCTCGAGATAGAGTGTGACTTCCCAGGGCTTGAAAGATTACACACACATCAGAGCTGAGGCATGGATCCTAAAATGTTAGATACTGTCTCAGTTGTGTTATGCAGCTTGCTCTTTCTGCATATCCTTTTCTCTTCATATTGCAGAGGTGACTTCAGGTCTTCTACCCAGCCTAGCTCACAGCAGTCATGTATTTTGCTCCAATCTCACAGCCCTTCATCCTAAAACCCAGGTTCAGCCCTGGGTTGAGGCCTTTGTTCTGAGTAACCATCATTGTGGCTAGACTTAGGACCCCTTGGCTCCCCATAAATACATATATCTTTTTTTAAAATTTTATTTATTTATTTGGCCTTAAATTTTTTTCTTTTTCTTTTAATTTTTATTTGTGTGTGTGTATATGTGTGTGTGTGTGTGTGTGTGTGTGTGTGTGTGTGTGGCCAGCTCAGCCCACCAGGGGGTGGGGCTGGCTGGCATGTGGTGCTGGGGGATTGAACAGTGGTCCCTGTGCTTTGCTACGCTTGTTCCAAGTAGGTGCTTTAGACCACTGAGCCATCTCACCAGCCCTACATATATGTCTTAGTGCCTTTATTCTCACATGGTTTGCACTGGGAGTGGGAGATTGGAATTAACTCACTAGAATTCCAAATAACTTTTCCATGGGATTATGAATATAAACTTCCTGGGCTGCAATGAGCACTGAAAGGGCTCTCTCTCTCTCTGCTTTCTGTTGTTCCTTTTTTATATACAGGCTTTCACTACATAGCTCATGTTGGCCTTGAACCATGGTGATCATCCTACATTACCCTCCTGAGTGCTGGGATTGTAGGTGTGCACCACCATGCCCAGGCTGCCGTTTCTAAAGTTGTCTCCATGAAGTATAGGGAAAAAGGATCAGTGATTAAGGTGAATGGAAGATAAAGAAATAAATCAAGAGGCTTCCATAAGTCAAGAGGCTTCCATAATTTTCCATGTAAAAAACAATGAAATCCACATCAGAACAGTTGCAGAAGGGGTTGAGTGGTCATGGATCCTTGAGAAATTTAGGATATGCACTACTGGAGGTAGTGACCACTGATTGTGAATCGCGAGGTAAAAGGAAGATGGGGCTGATTCTCTTTCTTTCTGTTTCACAGCTAGTGACTGTGGTGTTACTAAGGCGGGTTGATTTGAGGCTAGTATTTTTTAAAACATCAGACCTAAAGGGGTAAATTATTTTTCTTTTAAGTAAGTGGGACTTTGCTAATATTTATCATAGTCATAGAGAAAGAATAACAGGTAAGAAAGTTTCACTGTTCTCTGTCATCAGCACTAAGCTTTACTGGAGGGGAGAGGGCAGGATCATAATCCCAAGAAGAATAAAAGAACACAGTTTCAGGTGAATTTTACTTGGTACATTCAGGCAGTTTTACAGTATGCAAGTAGGGTTTAAACCTGTGATTTGCTTTGTAAGTGAAATTCACAGAGGATGGGACCACAGACTATGCATGGGAAGCTTGGAGCTTTAGCTTACCCAGGCCTTCTTCTCACTGCCTTTCTTCTTCCTGGGGCAAGTTCTTGACTACCCAATCTGTTGCCCTGAGTCTTCTCCCAATCTATGACCTTAGCTGCACTCTGCTCCTGGTGAGCACTTGAGTACAAGGTTGGGTGTTAAGAAAAGTAACCCCCAGGCACCTCAAAGAGAAGGGAAGGAGTGTTCCCCTTCATCCCTTCCCCAGCTGGAAGTTCCATAGGCAATTGTCAGGCAACTGCTCAGTGGCCTCTGTCCCATTTCTTGGCATGACTCAGTGAGTAGATGGCAATCCCTTGTCAGTCACCTCTCTTGTGAGTTTTGAGAAAGAGAAATTGACTTCACCACTCCTGACTGGGACCCTGATATTTTATTTCATACCTGAAAATTTTGTGTTAGTCGGTTTTCTGATGCTGTAACAAAATACTAGAAGTTGCACATTTTATAAAAAAAAATTATTGAGCTTTGAATTTTGAGTTTTTGCTTGTTTGTTTGTTTTGTTTTGTTTTTAATTTATTTTATTTATTTATTTGTGTGTGTGTGGCCAGCTCAGCCCACCTGGGGGCGGGGCTGGCTGGCATGTTGTGCTGGGGGATTGAACCACGGTCCATGTGCTTTGCTAAGCTTGTTCTAAGTAGGTGCTTTAGACCACTGAGCCATTTTACCAGCCCCCTATTTTGTTTGTTTTGTTTTGCAGAACTGGGGATTAAATTCAGGCCCTTGCGCTTGCCAAGGAAGCGCTTATTCTACTGAGCCATCTCCTTGGCCCCGAATTTCAGAATTTTGAAGTCCAAAATCAGACAGCCCTGTCTGTTCAGCCTCTCCAGCTATATTACAACATAACAGATGTCATTATGTAGAGAATGCTGCAAAAGGAGAAAGCAATCATATGGCAGGACAGAAAGCAGGGTAGAATTAGGGGCCAGCCTTGCTTGTTTTGTCACTCATACTTGTGGGAACTGAGTCCTATAAGAATTATATTAATTTTTCCCAAGGCCATGCCTCAGTGACCTAATACGCTGCACTAGTCCCACCAACACCACCATCTCAGCACCATCACACTAGTCACCAAGTTTTCAAGCACCACATCCAAATCATGTAGCTACCTTGAGTATGTTGTCAGATGGCAGAACATGACAGATGGAAGCTTCCTGCAGGAAAATACTGCTTTCTTGTTAAAGAGGAACAAAACTGTACAGTGGGGTCTTGGTAGGTTCAAAGCAGAAACCAGGTCAAGAAGAATTTTATTGCTGTAGGCTTTCTGGGAAAGACTGAAGCCCATATTTTATGGGGCCAGCTTGGAAAGGTCCTAGTTTCTACTGACAGGAGGGAGGCATTCAGAGGCTAGAATGCACAGACCCAATACACCGCGAGTTATTCTTTTTTTTATTATTATTCTTTATTGTAGTTAACACCCATGACATCACATTTTTCATGTTAACTGTTTTTAGGTGTTCAATTCAGTATTGTTAAATATATTCACACTGCTGTACAATACAGCTCTAGAATTTCTTGGCTTTATGCCCACTGAACACTATTTCTCCTGCATCTTCCCAACAGCCACTAATAATCACCTCACCATTGTTATTTCTCTGATATTGACTACTTTAGATACTTCCCAAGACTGGGATCATGTAGCGTTTTCCTTTCTGACTTGCTTATTTTGCAAATGTAACGTCCTTAGGATTCATCAATGCTGGGGCAGGTGACAAGATTATCTTCTCTTTTTTTTAAAGGGTGCATAATATTGAAGTATATGTAGATACTGCATCTTCTCTGCCACATATCTGCCGACATCTGGCTCTACTTTGTGGATGCGGGACATAGTGCCTCAGCGAGCTCAGGAGAGCAGCGACATCTCTGAGATGCTACTTTCAGTTCTTTTGAATGTATACCTAGAAATGAGGCTGCTAGACTATTTAATCATTCTGTTTTTAATGCTTTGAGAGAACTTCATACCACTTTCTTTTTTTTTTTTTTTTTTTTTTTTTTTGTGGAACCAGGGATTGAACTCAGGCCCTTGTGCTTGCCAGGGAAGCGCTTATTCTACTGAGCCATCTCCCTGGCGCCACATACCACTTTCTATAATGGCTCTATAGTTTTACATTCCCACCAACCATGTGCAGCCATTCTAATGTCACCGTATCCTTGCTCACACTGGTATTTTGTGATTGTTTTTGATAGTGATGATCCTGTTGGGTATGAGGCAATAGCTCATTGTGGTTTAGATTTGCATGTTTCTAATGATTAAAGATGTTAAGTGTGTTTTTGTGTGCTTGTAATAGTCCTTGGGAAAATGCTTATCTAGTCCTTTGTCCATTTTCCAACCAGATTATTTGTCTTTTACTGCTGAGTTGAAGAATGCCTTACATATTCTAAATAGCGATCTTTTTTTTTAAAATTGTTTTGGTGGAACTGGGGATTGAACTCAGACCCTTGTACTTACCAGGGAAGTGCTTATTCCACTGAGCCACCTCCCAGGCCCCTTTGTATTTTATTTATTTATTTTTTTTGTGATCGTTTATTCGTCTAAAAAATCTCTTCTTTTCTACATTCTATAATTTCTTTTTTCAGAACTGGGGATTGAACTCAGGCCCTTGCAATTGCCAGGGAAGTGCTTATTCCACTGAGCCACCTCCCAGGCCCCTTTGTATTTTATTTATTTATTTTTTTTGTGATCGTTTATTCGTCTAAAAAATCTCTTCTTTTCTACATTCTATAATTTCTTTTTTCAGAACTGGGGATTGAACTCAGGCCCTTGCGCTTGCCAGGCAAGCACTTATTCTACTGAGCCATCTCCCCATCCCCTCATTCTATAATTTATATTTTTACTCTATTCATTGTTTTCTTTGACTTCCAGAAGGTTTCAAATTGGATAAACTAATACTCATCTATTTTTTATTTCATTATTTGTTCTTTTGATGTCATATGTGAGAAATCCAACATCCTGAAGCTTATCATCTAAAGGCTCTTGTATTTTAGTAGCTCGAAGTTTTTAATCACTTTGAGCTCTTTTTTTAACTTAGACTTTTTTTTTTTATTTATTTTTTGCAGAACCGGGGATTGAACTCAGGCCCTTGCGCTTGCCAGGGAAGCGCTTATTCCACTAAGCCATCTCACCGGCCCCCATTGTGCAGTCTTGACACCCTTGTCAAAACTTATTTTGCCATATATACAAGGGTTTATTTCTGGGTTCTCTATTCAGTTCTATCATTTATCTATCATTATGCCTCTCTCATGCCACCTTAGTAACAATGGTTTTGGATTATGCTTTGACATCAGGGATTATGAGGCCTGAGCTTTGTTCTTTTTCAAGATTCTATTGACTATTCAGGGTCTCTCATTGGTCCCTATGACTTTTAGAGTAGTATTTTTTTTTCTCTATTTCTTTAAAAACTGTTATTAAGATTTTGATGTGGAATATATTAAATCTGTAGGTTGCTTTGGATGCACAAATCATTTTTGAAATATATAACTACTCACCAATGAATGTACATATAAACCTGACAAAATCTAGATAAGAAAGATGATGTGGTGATGACAATTGATTAAGGTACTTGAGTCTAGTTAGGGCAGATATTGTGCTATGGAGTAAAACTGGTAAAGGGCATACAGGATCTCTCTGTATTATTATAATTATTACTTTGTATATAGTATAAGATCTACAGGGTCTCACTACACAGATCAGACTTGTAGTGATCCTCCTATTTTCAGCCTACCAAGTGTTGGGATTACAGGCACGCACCACCACACTGCATCTCTACTGTCATCTCAGCACACCCCAGGGATGGAGCCAGCACAGCACACTGGGGATTGAACCTCAGCCACTGCATGCTGCCTAAGCAGGCACTTTAGTCCATTGAGCTATCTGGCCAGCCCTTCTCTGTATTATATCTCACAATTTTTTTCTTTTCTTTCTTTTAATGTATTTGGTACAGGGTCTCACTATACACTTTGGACTCGTAGTGATCCTCCTATTTTCAGCCTCCCCAGCACTGGAATTACAGTCATGCGCCACCATGCCCAGTCTCTGAGGCTGGTTCAGTGCGTCCGGTGGTGGGGCCACTCTGTGTTGCTAGGGATCCAACCAGGGCTCCTGCACTTGCCTAAGCAGGCACTTAGTCCACTGAGCTATCTCACCAGCTGTTTATCTTACAATTTATGTGGCTTATACTTATTTCAAAATAAAAAGTTAAAAAATGTTATTCAAAGTCTGTCAGGTTCCCCCGTCATGCTGTGCTGGTCCACCCCTGGGGTGTGCTGAGACAATGACTGAGACTGGGTGTGGTGGCATGTACCTGTCATCCCAGTGCTTGGGAAGCTGAAATCAGGAGGATCACTATGAGTCTGATCTGTGTAGTGAGACCCTGGAGGCCCTGTACTAAATACATAAAAACAAAATTTCTATGTAAAAATCATATCACATCACACACAATTATCAGTGGCTGTTCAACAAAAATTATAGTTTTATCAATTAAAAAAATAACAAAGTCTGTCACATGTTATCATTTCAAACATATCACTGGCATATGAATACAAAATAGGATATAATAGTTATATAGCTCAATATCTGAAACAAACCAGTCTTAATATGTTTAAGGATGAACCTGTCTTTCTGTTTTAAAACTGATTCAACCTCAGGCCAGAATTATTAGTATCTGTTTGATACTTCAGGCCACATAGATTCACTAGGCTTCAACTGTTGTAGTAAGGGTACTTGATTGTGTTAATTCTTTATTCATTCTTCTACTCACTACATTTTTATCCTGGACACCCACACTGTGCCAGTTATTGTGTCGAACTCTGGGCTACAAGATGAAATAAACGAGGATTGCCCTTGGATCTGAGAATATTCCAGTTAGAAGAAAAGACCCACAGACCCACAACTACTATACCACTGCAATTACAAAGTTTATGACAGATACAAGATGAAGGCAAGAAGAAGGTTGTATAGGAGGGCATCTGGAGTTGGGGAGTTTGGAGGAGAGGCTCAGGTAAGTCTTTGTAAAGGAAATTATGCTAGAAGACATTCTAGTATGTAAGTTAGATGAGGAGAAGAGACAAAGTTTACGTTAGAAGTGACAGAAACTGGGAAGACTGGGAAGCATAAGGACATGTGGAAGTTAGTAGGTGGAAGGGATATGCCAGGGCACAAGACTCAGGTAGGTGAACCATGAGGAGGCAGCCTGCAGAGCGGAGCTGGACCAGGTGGGACAGCACAAATCTCCCTTCTGTCAGTGAGCAACGGAGCCACTGGAGTAGGACAGACGCACAACTGACCTGATTGTCATCTCACTTGGATAATGGCAAAGCTTGGGATTTAAAAGAAGTAATAAGCAGTGTACTGTGTGATTAGTATGCTTAGTCCTTGCCTAATCCCAAGCAGAGGCTCAGAAGCAGACACTTCTTAAATTGGGCATATCAAGCCTCAAACAATTCCATTTCCTAGTTGGGGAATCCAAGCAAAGAAAATGGGACTGGCTTCTGAACTGAGAAAGGTACCGGAACGTTTCCACAAAGAAAGGAATCTGTCTTCCTTGGGACTGCCTGCCTTCCTTTGGTGCTGCCCCAAGGCATATGGTGACCTTGCAGCCACTGTCAGCCTTCCCTCTGTGACCAGGAGAGTGGCACTGTGTGAGCCTCCTTATCAAATTGTGCCTGTCTGTGCAGCACTGAAGAATCAGGGTAGGGCAGAGTAGGTTTTCCATTGCTGTGGCCAAAATTTCCAATGAATTCCCAGTATCTTGTGAAACAGAAAAAAATGTATATAATTAGAGTGAAGCAAACCAACACACTACCTGTCTCAAAACTTTTGGCAGTAGCTTTCACATTAGATTCCACTCTGCTTAGTCCCTGGAACACTGATTCCCCTCTGTGGAAGCATCCAGTTGCAAAAAACCCTTACGGGTTGTGTGAGAAACTTCTTTCCTCTTAAATGGCTGACTGAACAAATTTAACGGAGGTTGTTGCCCACTGAGTCTGGTATCAAAGCTCTGAGGTCCAGTTCTCTTTGAGTTTCTGCTTTCATCTGGAATCTTTCCCCCTGCCCTCTTTGCTGCCGTCTGCCACACAATATCAAACAGCTGGAGTCTGGGCAGCTCCAGAATCCGAGCTTCTTGGCCTAAAACGTGAGAGGGTTGCTGAGAGGGACAGATGGAGGGAGTTGTGGAGGTGGGGGCTTCATGTGGGACTAAAGGGGAGCTGTGCCTGCGTTAGAGAATTTGATACCCTGGAAGAGTGGTCGCAAGTGGAACTTAGTGTCAACAGACAGATTTTATTTGCCTGGGACTTAAAGAGTGTGTAAAATCAAGCATGCATGATGAGGCACAGCACTGGCTTTAGACTAACCTATTTTCCTTTTCTCTATATCTGACTCAAACTTTTACTAATATAACTGGTCTTTACTACCCAGCATGGAGAGGTAGGCCAACTCAGCTAACTAGTTAATAGCCTGTTACAGGGCAAATGAGAGTGAATTTTCCTAATTCTAACATAATAATATTCATGACGTAGGAACTGAACATCGGAGTAGGCACCAGCCATGAGCAGCTGGTGTAGTTGTACCAGACAAACACATTATGCTAAGAGAGACACTGCATCTAAATTTTTTCAGACTTTTGCAGATGAAGAAGCCAGGGTCCAGAGGAGTAAGTAATTATCCCATGGTCACACAGCTTAATTAAGATTTGATTTTTTTTTGCAGAACCAGGATTGAATTCAGGCCCTTGCTGTTGCCAGGGAAGCGCTTATTCCACTGAGCCATCTCCCCCACCCCTTAAGATTCAATTTGGACCAGATGTAACGGAACATGCCAGTAATCCCAGCACCGGAGAGGCTGAGACAAAGGATCACCATGAGTTCCAGGCCAGCCTGGGGTACCAAGGGAGTTCAAAGATAGCCTGAACTACACAGTGAGATCCTGTCTCAAAAAAAAAAAAAAAAAAAAAAAGGACTGGATTCAAACCCATTTAAATATACATAATTGGGGCCAGGGAGATGGCTCAGTAGAATAAGCGCTTCCCTGGCAAGCACAAGGGACTGAGTTCAATCCCTGGTTCTGCAAAAAGTAAACAAACAAACAAACAAACAAACATAATGAACACATCCATCATTGGGAATTTGTACCTATCCGTGCTATATTTGAGTCTTCTTTTTCCTATTACCATACTCTCTCTTCAATACCTCTTCCTCTTCTCATTTACAAAAGCTTTGTTTCTATCTTTTCATATTTTTTCTTTACTTTTCATTTCCTTCTCCTCCTCCCTAGTTCTCCTTCCCATTTGAACATTTCTTCCTATTTCACAGCATCTGTTATACCTTTTGGCCCCTATTTACACTTTTGGTTTCTCACAGCAGAAGACAATTCAGTACTTCCTCATTGTGTGTCCAGTTTATTTCACTTAAGAGTATGGTCTCAAGATATATCCATTTACATAGAAATGTCTCAAGTTGTTCTTGTTCATGGCTGTGTAGTACTCCATTGTATTAAAAATCCACATCATCTTTATCTATTCATTGGTTGATGGGTAATTGGAATAGATGGACCAAATCTCAATCTGATAAAAAGCCGTCCATGACAAACCAACAGCCAACACATACTAAATGGTCAAAAACTGAAAGTTTTCACTCTAAAATTAGAAACAAGACAAGGCTGCCCACTATCACTACTCCTATTCTATATAGTTCTGGATACATTGGCCACAAAAATTAGACAAGAGAAAAAATAAATAAATTTAGGAAGGAAAGAAGTTAAATTATAATTGTGTGTAGATAACGCAGTACTCTACATACAAGGTCCCAGAAACCTCACCAAAAGACTTGAAGATTTAATAACCAAATTCAGTGCAGTAGCGGGGTATAAAGTTAGCACTTGCAAATCTGTAGCATTCCTGCACTCAAACAACAAATGCACTGAGAGAGAAATTAGGGAAACAACACCAGTCATAATAGTATCAAAAAATTGAAATACCTAGGAGTTATCGGATAAATGAAGTAAGATATCTGTACATTGAAAATTATAGTACTCTGAAAAAGAAGATAAAAGAGGATATCCAAAAATGGAAAGGTATCCCTTGTTCATGAATAGGAAGAACAAACATAGTAAAATTGGCCATAATCTCAAAATTTTTATACAGATTTAATTCAACTCTGATTAAAATATCAATAGTATACCTCACAGAATTAGAAAAAAAAATCCTTAAATTTATTTGGAAAGACCTAGGTTAGCAAAAACTATTCTGGGCATCAAAGGCAAGGCAGGAGGCAATACCATCCTTTTAAATTATATTATAAAGGTACTGTGATAAAAACAGCATAGTACTGGGGAAAAATCCCAAGCAGACCCAAGGATCAATGGAACAGTTTAGAAGAGGCAAAGACAACTCCAAAACACACAATCGCCTTATCTTCAAGAAAGGGGCCAAACATGTTCACTGAAAGAAAGTCTCTTTTTTAAATGTTGCCAGAAAAACTAGCTTTCCATGTGCTGAAGACTAAACCTAGGCCAATGTCATTCACCATGCACTAAACTGAAATCAAGATGGATCAAAGATTTATTTAGAGTCACTATATCTGCTGAACAGCAAATAGGAAGAACACTTGAAGACACTGGTGTAGGTTGAAGACTACGAACAAAACGATGATTACACAGGAGATGCCACAAAGAATCAACTACTGGGATCTTGTCATATCAGAAAGATTTTTCTTAGCAAAAGAAATCATCAACAGAGTGAAGAAACAACCCATGGAGTGGGGAAAAAATTTTTGTCTGCTGTTCCTCAGATGAAGGACTGATTGGGGCTGGGGAGATGGCTCAGTGGAATAAGCGCTTCCCTGGCAAGCGCAAGGGCCTGAGTTCAATCCCCAGTTCCGAAAAAATAAAAAATAAAAAAAGATAAAGGACTAATAACTAGAATACACAAAGAACTTTAAAAATCATACCACCCAGATTTAAAGACCCAACCAAAAATGCGCATCTGAGATGAACACACTTCTCAGATAAAGAAGTAGAAATGGCAAATAAATATATGAAAAAATGTCACCAGTCATTCAAGAGATGCAAATTAAAACAACACTTAGATTCCATCTGACTCCAAAAAGAATGACTATAATAAAAAAAAAAATCAACCAATAACAAATGGTGGCAGGGCTGTGGGAAAAAGTAACCCTTCTCCACTGTTGGTGGGAATGTAGACTGGTGCAACCACTGTGGAAAGCAGTATGAAGATTCATCAAAAAACTAAAACTAGAGGTACCATTTGAACCAGCTATTCCCCTTCTAAGTATCTTCCCTATAGAAATAAACCATCATACTATTGCAGGCAGCCGAGTTAGATAAAAAATATTATAGGCAGTCAGACAGGGCCAGGCCCTCAAAGGAGACAACACAAAAGATGAGATGTCTTCCAACTGTGGGAGGGGCGGATGCTCCTGCTGTGAACCAGACCTAAAGACCTAAAGGCCAAACAAATGGTAAACGAGTAGCACCTGGGATTGATATTCTAAATAGGTATCAATCACCTGGAAAGACCCAAGTGAGTCACTAGCCCAACTCCCAACAGAAAGAGACCCTATCCCGCATTCCAACCCTCAACAGGAAAAGACCCTGTCCCATATGTAATCCCACTGGTTGACCATAGTTTTGTCCCACCTCCTGCCCACCTAAGTGCGTTCCCATTCTCTCTAACTTAGCCTCACATGGTATTACACTATAAAAGTCCCTGGAAGAGACAGCTTCCCTGGGAACTACCTGCTCGGGCCCCCCTCCTGTCCCTCTCTTGGACAGGAGCTTTCTTTCTCTCAATAAATATATTCTGCTCGTAACCTCCGTTTGTTCCTAAGATTCATTCTTCGGTTTTAGAGAACACGAACTCTGCAGGTCAGGTCGGGAGATTGTTTTTCTCTAGGTCATTTGGAGGTTCCTTGTATGGCTTGGAGGTCACCCACCCAAGACCAGTTTTTCTCCCTGTATCAATACCAGAGCAATCTATCCACACCTATGTTTATAGCAGCAAGTTTGTAATAGCTATATTTGTTCTGACTTCACAATATCCCCCTCTTTTGTTGTATGTCATCCTCCCTCCAAGGTGTCCTGTCCACAGTCAGCCCTGTGGGGGGCTGGAGGCTAGTATCTTTTTTTTTTTTTTTTTTTTGCAGAACCGGGGATTGAACTCAGGCCCTTATTTTTGCCAGAGAAGTGTTTATTCCACTGAGCCATCTCCCCGGCCCACTGGAGGCTAGTATCTTAAAAGCAACAGAACACATGGCCAGTAGAAAAATTCCCTGTAGCCCAGGGCTAGAGAATTCTGTCCCAGCCAGCTCAACTTGTCTGAGGACTAGATGGCATTCGGCCAGGCTCACCTGTAATTCTACCTCAACCATGCAATTTAGCCTTTAATTATATGCTGTTCTGCATTGGTTACTAATTGTTGCATCGGTCAGTCTTATATTTTCATTCATCACTCGTCACTCAGTCAACAAATATTTCAGAATACTCAGCATATTTCTTGTCTAGTAGCCCTTGTGATATGATACCCAGCAGAGACAGGTAGGCCAACTCAGCTAACTAGTTAATGGCTTGCTAAAGAGCAAGTAAGAGTGGATTTTCCCAAATTCTATATCAAAGAATTATGCATTTCTTTGGAAAATGTATTGAGATACTTTCTTATAAGCTTTATACATTCAACAACTGGAATTTTAAACTAGGAAATTAAGTTTATCCACATTTTATTCTTAATATGTCTTATCAAGACAAAACATCTTTACTCAAACATTAGCCTTGAAAGGAAGACTGTATACAAAACTCAGTTTACTAATTAGTACTTTCAATTTTAGTATCCAGACTTTAATCTTAACTCATACATCAGAACTCATTTCTCATATAATATCCAACCTGACTCTAGTAGTTCTGTACTACAGTTACAAAGTTACCGTGGCTCTTTAAACACTTGAATACACATGTAAAATAGTCACTAGAAAACGAGATTTCTTAATGGCTCACCAAAATTTAGGCATCTTCTCAATCTGCTTTCTTTTTATTTATGTGTGTGTGTGTGTGTGTGTGTGTGTGTGTGTGTGTGTGT
>NW_004524629.1:5775885-5781144 GCF_000260255.1 Octodon degus
TTGCTAAGCTTGTTCTAAGTAGGTACTTTAGACCACTGAGCCATCTCACCAGCCCCTTAGTGTGCTTTTTTATTCCAAGAAGTAGCCTACAGCTCATGACATGGTGTAAGAAACTAGCATATTGCACTGTGGAATTGCTTGTTCATGATATTAGGCAAGTTACATAATTTTCCTTAACTGTAAGATGGAGATAATTGCATCCATGTCAAAGAGTTGTGAGGATTCCAAACTGAATGTTGTACAGAACCCAACACAGAGGCTGGGAAGGATGGTATTCAATAATCTTGGCCCTATTTCTCAGAGGGCTGTTAAGTACATTAAACACGATCATATCTATGACTGAATTCACATTGTAAGAAATTATTGTTCAACTCTTCCCACTTGAGTGTTTTCTTCACTTTAGCAAATATTTGACAGTTTCTTTATCTGAAGAGTACAATTATCCAAACTGGATAATTCAATTACATCTCTACTTGACTCGGTATATTTAATGGTCTCGTTGTTTCTGGCTGGAATAACGAGATGGAAATGTGTATTGGAACCACTGGAGGACGATTTTGCAATACCAGCTAAACATCTTTATTTGGCACAGGGTCTCACCACACAGCTCAGACTTGTAGTGATCCTCCTGTCTCAGGAGCTGGGATTGCAGAGCTGGGATTGCCGGTGTACATCATTATGCCTGGTTTCGCTGGCTGGCACGGTAGGCCCAGGGTTCTGGGGCTGGAATGGCATGCGATACCAGGGAGCAGACCCAGGTCCTTGCACTTGTCAGGCAGGCACTTAGACTGCCAAGCTACCTCCCCAGCCACAACTAAATATCTTCAAAATGCTGTACGTTATCCGTTGATCCAGAACTCCTACTCTAGGAATCTACCCTTAGGAAACAATCAGAATGATGAAGATGTATGACAAGACATTTTGTCAACTGTAATGCAGGATAATAAAAATAAAACATTCAAAATATCTGACATTAGAAGAATGATAGAATAAATAGTATCTGTCTTTGATGGAATAATATACAATTATTAAAGTCAAACTTTGAAGATTTGATAACATGGGGGAAATAATCAGTAGAAAGTTAAACTTAAAAAAAGCAATTGTGCCAGGCATGGGGGTACATGTCTGTAGTCCACCTATTTGGAAGACCATTCCTGAAGCAGGATGATCACAAATTCATAGCCAGTCTGGGCAACTTAGCAAGACAGTCTTCTCAAAAACAAACAAAAACAAAAAAACCCAAGGATGTCACTTATTGGTGGTTAAGTGCTTGCCTAGCACAAGTTCAGACTTTATATAAACAAAAACAACAGCAACAAAACCAGTATATACAATAAATCAAAGAAGAAAGTAGCTCTTGCAATAAGTATCAAACTCATTAAAAAAAATAGTTCTGGTACCAAACACTCTCAGCTTATTGAGGTCTTTAAATATCTTCCAACTCTGATTCAGTTAAAATCACATACTCATGTAAATTATCTGATTCCAATTAAATCACAATTGATAAGAAATAATAATACTAGAAAAAAAATCTATGTCATTATTCCCTGGGTAGTATAACTAATGTGATTTCTTCCCTTTTTTGTGTTTTTCTATATTTTTCTGAATTTTTTTCAGTACATATATTTTATAACCAGTAAAAAAGATTTATATTAAATGGAGAAAGAAATCAATTCCCATACCTCTTTATCTACACCTTAGTAATCTTGGCACAATCTTTTCTAGACATCCCAGTTTATATGACAATGGTGGAAGATCTGGTGCACGTGAGGATGGAACAGTATCTTTTCATGTTACTCAATTTATTCCAATTCCAGCCGCACAGCCTAATGACATAGTGACATATATAGACCTCTAGTCCCCGCCCATTATGCCTCCATCCCCTTTCAGCATAATAAATTCAGGTGATGATTATTTTCATACCAAATGCTTCCTTTTTATTTATTTACCTTGCCAAAGATCTGGACTTTATGCTTGCTAGCCAAGAGCTCTACCACTGAGGACGCTGAAACCCTACACACTTCTTTTTTAGTGACTGTCCCCAAATCACCATTAGCAGCATAGAAAGTAGCAAAGGGCACCTCATTCCGCCCAGACTTCACCTGGAAGTTTTTAAATATCTAGGCTACTGGATCTAGGATAGGGAGATTCACATAGAGAGAATGAGATAATTAAGCAAGGAACACACTCCAGGAAGAGGGGAATGAGGAAGGAATTCAGAAATATAGTGTGGATAAGAAAAGAGTAATAACAAATGCAATCACAGAGTCATAAAAACAATAAATGTATCTGAAGTCCCAACAGTGTGCTTGATGTGGCAGCTGAGTTAAATCTCCATGAAACTATGATCTGCATTCTGTCTAAACTTTATGGAAGGCAGGCAGCCATGACAATCAGCTTGGGATCATCAGCTCAGGAAGGCAGAAGGCCAGGGCTCAGTCTGCTGACTAAATAGTATTGGTAAGGGCTGCCTCTCTGATGCAGGCCCCAGGGTTATGGGGAGCCAAACCCAGGAGTGGAGGAAATGGGGAGACCTAGAAGAAAGGTATGCAGGGATACAGGACATCTTTGAGCATCTTTGAGAGGTCAAGCAATGAATAACACACATAGGAAATATATATATATATATTCAATCTGAGAACTTCACAAATAAATGCACCATTACCTGTGGGAGTGGTGCTTAGAATCCATCTCTGAAAAACAGAAAGCTGGAACCCCTGCTTAAAAACCTGAGGAGGGGCTGGTGAGATGGTTCAGTGGTCTAAAGCACCTACTTAGAACAAGCTTAGCAAAGTCCAGGGACCAGGGTTCAATCCCCCAGCACCACATGCCAGCCAGCCTGCCCCCTGGTGGGCTGAGCTGGCCACACACGCACACACACACACACACACACACACACACACACACATAAATAAAAAAAATTAAAAAAAAAAAAAACCTGAGGAGAAGCTTGTATTTTCATTATGGTGGGAGACCAACTGACCCATTTTGTACTGAGGGTGCTCTGTAGACCTTGTCATCCTGAACTGTGCCTCAGAAGGAGGACAATAAGAAGGTGGAAGCTAATATTGTTCTTGAACCAGGAGAAAAAGAGATCTTTGAGAATGTTCTGGGACATTGTGGAAGATTAAAAGAGAAGGAGGAGAATGTAAGTGGGAGGTTCAAAGAGTGAATTCAGAGACTTTTCCCCTTCTTGTTGAAAATGGATCATCTACTTGACCCATTTTGTCACAGGAACGTGCCCAATAACCCAGGCATGCAGAGCTAAAATCATCAGAAAAATCAAAATGAAAACTGGTTCCTGCCTGAATTAACAAACGCAGGAGAAAAAAATAGCACAAAATATGGACTAGAACACATTTTTGTTGCCTTTTTAGACACTTTTTTTTGTTTCAGATTCAATTAAAATCATACATTCAGTGCAAAGCATGTATTTTTACTACAAAAGAAAGAGTAGCCTAGGAAGGATCAGTGACTTTCTCCGAGTCCCACTGTGACTTACTGACTCCCAGTGCAGCTCGCTTCCACACAGAGGGGAGGCAACACCTCTGCTCACCCCATCTTAGTCCGGCTGACCCACTCCCAAGAGAGCTTCCTCTCAGCCTTGGCAAACGCTCACATCCACTTGGAACAGATGACTTAACTCCTCCTGGTCTTTTCTCTGCTGTGATTTGAGGAGAGGGAGTAATGATCCTTCCCAATCTATGCTTCATTCCTAAATAAGAAGACCCAACTTGCCACAGACTCAGCATTTGACTTCTCGGTGCTCTGGGGAAAAAGAAATCCCCCCCCCTCCCTTTTAAAGCATCAACAGCACCTGAAAATTTTAAAGCAAATTCTTGCTGAGCTGAGACATGGAATCAGAACCTGGAGATGGGGCCTGGCAGTTGGCATTGCAGGAAACTTTGTAGAGTCCTGCTGCAGTCCACGTTTGAGAACTGCTGCACTGGATGCTGTAGGCCCAGCACCCACACAGAGGTGGTGAACTGTTCTTAGCAGTCACTACCACCCCCACGTCCCCACCTCTCACGTCCTCCTCCTTGTCCTGGTTGCTACATCTGAGATGATGGATAGAGGCCAGGCGGGAGGGTGCCTTGTCAACTAAGCACAGCCGCAAAGCCTCCCCAGCCGACCCACTAGGACTGGGGAGGCAGCCTTGGGGCTTCCCTGACACAGCTTTTCCCTATCATTTTCTGGACTGTCGGTGCCTCCTCTGGGGCACTGGCCTTCTAATAACAATACGTTTGCTTTCACTGATTTATGGAACATTTGTTCACAGAACGGAGGAGAAAAGTGAGAGGTCGATGTCAGCAAGGGGCAGAGGGAGAAGAGACCTGGCGACTGGGGGTGGGGAGGGTGGCTTCCAGGAGAAGGGTTCCAGGTGAAGCCAGGGGAGGGAGAAGGCGAAGGATGGTGCTTGGGCTACGGAAAAGAAAACCTTGGAGGAGAGCAAGAGTACCTCGCGGCAGAAAGTGGGTGTTAGGGGTGAAACTGCCCTAGATTAGGGTGTGTGTGAGTGTGTGTGAGTGCGTGTGTATGTGTGTGTGTGTGTGTGTGTGTTTCCAGCTTCCTTTCCAAGACTTTTCTCTGCTCCGCTTCGCTCCTCCCCTCCTCCCGCCTCCTCCTCCTCCTCCTCTCCCCCTCCCCTCCTCGCACGGCAATGGGAGGCTCCTAAGCAGGAGAAGCAAAAGAAGGAATTGTTTGCGAGTTCAGTCATCCAAAAAAGCTTCTTCCATATGGAGGGATCCGGTGCGCTGGGCGCCGCGTCCCCTGTATCCTCCGCCTGCTGCCCCCGCAGTCGCCGCGGCCCTCGCTTCCTGCCCCGGGGACCCTGAGCCGGGCTGGCGGTGTCCACGGCCGCGCACAGACACGCGCGCACACTCGCGCACGCACACACACCCCAGCCACGCGCGCCCGCACGCTCCCTCGCTCGCGGGCCGCGGCGTCTCAGTCCCCGGCTCTTTGTTGCTCCGCAGTGTGTGTCTGTGCGCCCCTGCGTGTCCCGAGCGTGTCCCCACGCGTCGTGTGTCCGCGCGGCGCGCTGCTGCGTGGCTCTCGCGCCCACCGCCCTGGCCTCCGGGCCGGGGCTCACCCTTTCCCGACGTCGGCTGCACCAGAGGTGAGTCACGTCGCTGGAGTTTATTTTCTTTTCATAAAAAGTTGTGTTTATTTGTTGGTTTGCAGGCGGGACGGGAGCGCGGCGAGCGGCTGCTGGGACGCGCGGGGCGGCGGGTGCGAGCGCTGCCGGCGGCGGGGCCG
>NW_004524629.1:5781244-5800417 GCF_000260255.1 Octodon degus
GCGGGGCGCGCGAAGTTGGCTAGGCGGGCGGCGGGGACCCGTGGGGCGCCCGCTGCAGCCGGACGGGCCAGACCCGGCCGGGCCAGGGCTCCGCGCCCGCCTTTCCCGAAGCTGTTCTTTGGAAGGAGGCCCAGCACAGCGTCCCGAACTTGTCCCGAAGGCTGCCACCGGGCCCCAGCTCCCGGAGCCGAGCAGGCCTTAGGGAGACGCGGCACGGGGTCGGCCAATGCACGGAACCATTCATTGGCTCTCATCTGGGCAAGGCTGTCACCGTTGGCATTTGAAAAGGAAAGTGCTAAAGCGAGGATCCGAGGGGACCGGAGCTAAATAGCCTTTGAGAAGCTCCCGTAAGCTGGAGGGGCAGAAGGGGCGAAGTTGGAGTGGCTTCTCTGATGACTGAGAGGCTGGGGTATCGGTAAACAGAGAGAGAGAGAGAGAGAGAGAGAGAGAGAGAGAACGAGAGAGAACGAGAACGTGCAGGTCTACAGCGTTCCCCTGGGGTTGTGCTCTTGGGGTTTTGTTTGTGTAACTTCGAAGGTGGGAACGTGAATCTCTGGGGCAAGTGGGAAAGAACTGTGGGGAGGGCCAGGAAGCCGGGAAGAATACGTGTGCGTTTAGGAAGGACTTCTTGATTTTCATGTGCTCAGTGTTTTTGAGTTTCCAGGTGACAGGACAGCTCTGAGGGGTGAGAGGCAGGTGGACCCGGTAGGACTTTCCGGGCCTGGAGATGGGTTTGTTTAGTATTTAGAGGCCCCGACTGGCACAGGCAGAGTCTTTGAAAACAAGAGTTGTGTTCCTCCAGGGATGTGGCACTTAGAGCTAAGAATACCCAAACCACACACCAGCAATTCCAAAAAGGCACTTGCTGGGTGTGGTGGGGTGTTCTGCAGCTCCCCCATCCCTTCCCTGCAGGCTCAGTTGCGTTCAAGTAAGTTTCTGATCCAGAGTTACCTCCTTGAGTAGACAGAGTCAAAAAAGTATTTTGGCTTCAGACTCTCGTCTCATTGCCAGATGTCCAGTACCCAACATAGATTCATCACAAGTTCTTTGTTACCCTGAACTTCGCAAGTATAAAGCATTTAATGATTGTAGTTTTTAAAATCATGAATGTGTAAACATTTCTGATTTATTCCATGACTGGCAGCTCATCGCTGTGATGTTCTTTTAATCCCTCTGGTTACAGCTAATAAATCATCACCATTTTTTTCAAGGACAGCATGGATAGTATTAAAACAGTCTTGTTGGCACAGGTGGGGGCCAAGATGCCTGCCTGTACATCTGGGCGACCTGTTTTCTGAATGGTACTTGAAGTGAATCTGAGGCAAGGGATTGGTCATTTAGAAGTGTGTAACAGGTTTTCCAGAAACATTTCTGAGGTCTTATAATTGGCACTTTTTAATGGTCTCATAATTGGCACCCAGAATGGCAATCTCGAAGCATCTCAGTGTCAGTGGGACAGAGGTGGGTGGAAACAGCAATGGGCTTATAATTTTCTTGCCAGATTAGTTTTTCAAGTTAATTGATGCAAAGAAATAAAAACAAAAGACATCAGAGTTGCCTCTTTGCCTTTTTGGTGACATGCCTGTTCCTATGAGAATTATTACTTGGAAATTGGCCCTTCAGGAGGCTAACAGCTATCTATACCTGTGAGGCCTGAGAATAGAGCCTGCAGACGTTACTCCCTTTATCCTCCCTTAGGATATCCCAGACAAGCACCATTAGGGGAGCCCTCACTCAGGAGAAACTGCTCAAGTCACAGGCGTTAGCTTTACTAGGGCAGGGGAGACTGATAGAGGCCAGGATGGTCAGTCTGTTGAGCACAAGGGAGGAAAGGTGTGTGGGGAAACACCTTAGTGTGGGGGCGAGGACCCCGCTCAGCCGCTGACTGGTCAGCCAGCTTGTGATAAGGAGGAAGTATGAGCCCTGTTCCTTTTCGTCTTCTAAATGAGCCCAGAGATTTTACCTTCTTTGGTTTACCTTTTTCAACTGTTTGGGTTCCCCTTTTTGTGCAGCAACTGTCTGTAGTTTCCATAGCCTGAGGATGAATAAATTTTAGTTGTGAAAAGTTTGGTTGATTTCCCATGCACGCGCACGCAGTGCATTTAAGAAAACAAGGCAAGAAGTGATCCCGATGATCTTAGTGTGCCAAAGGCTCCAGGGGGTCTGGGTTCAAATTTCAGCAGTCACTGATACGCTTAATGAATTGAGGATTTATCTCTCCACGTCTTTCAAACTGCAACTGAAGACCCTTGTGTGCTAGATAATTGCAGCCCAGTACTTTGTGGCCTCTGAACAACGACAGGCTAACCTGGCACCAAAAGCTCCTATAGATTGAGAGTTTGGCTTTTTTCCTTCCAAGCTCTAAATCCCCTGGCTGTCTGCAAAGGGAATAGTGTGGGGAGGGAGGAAGGGAGAAAACAGCAATATTTCCTACCGAGAAAAATCCGTTCACTTTAACATAATGTAACTTCTTGAGGCTTCCATATTTCAATTTGGCAAACAGTGATGGTACATCTGACACCTGGCTGGGAGCTCCCTTGTCCCAAGAGAGAAAGTTCCCTTGGTCGAAGAGTGCTTCTTCCTTAATTTTTTTTTTTTTTTAAACCAGGGATTGAACTCAGGCCCTTGCACTTGCCAGGGAAGCACTTATTCCACTGAGCCATCTCCCCAGCTCCCCTTAATTTTTGTTTACAAGCATATACTACTAATTATGGAAATATTTTTAAACGAACCCACAGTTCCATACTATAACATTGCTGTTCACCCACATGCATATATGCTTTTTACATAGTTGTGTTCCAAGTATGGATTCTTGTCATGAGGCAGCCCTGAGGTATCTACATTTTTACCCAAGACTCCCAGAGAACTTACATAGTCATCAGCTTTGCTGTTGGTAGGAGCAAGCCAAATCCTAAGTGTACTCCCACATGGAACCCTAACATGCAATATTTCCATAATTTATGAGCATGAGTCAAATATTTAGGATTGGGGAGTTGGATAAGAGAGGGTGTTTGTTTTTAATCTAGAAGTCTCTGTTTACAAAGAGCCTTCCTAAGGGAGACTTTTGCCTCATTGGAGACCTGAGTACTGCTCAGGGAGAGAAGAGGGGGATGGAATGAAGGAAGGATAGTTCAAGGTCTCTATAGCAAGTGGTGCTCCCCGTAGGAGCAGGTTGGATCTCCAGCTGTGCCTCTTAGCTCCGCTCATAACCACTGCACTCTTCGGCTCCCACCTCTCCACTGCCTGCCCCTCTCTCATCTCACTCCTCAGTTCCTTGCCACAGTTAGACTCCGACCCCAGGCTTGCCCAGCCTTTCCTGCTCTTCCTTTTGTTTTCCTACCATCTGCACCACCATTTTCCTTCCTGTTATCACTGTGCTTGTTAGTGCCCTTGACAATTTCTGGTGACACATGGTTGGGCCATTACTGTCCACCTATCCCCACCCCTCCATTGTCTCTCAGTCCCATCAGGTCACCACTCAATTTTAAAATCCAAATTTCAGGGCCTGTGAGATAGCTTAGTGGACTAAAGCGCCTGCTTATGCAAGCTTAAGGAAGTACAGGGAGCATGGTTCAATCCCTGGCCCCACTTGCCCTGCCAGCCCTGCCCCCAGGGTGCACTGAGCCAGCATAGTGCATATAGTGGCATATACCTGTAATCCAAACCTTGGGGAGGTTGAAAACAGGAAGATCACTGTGAGTCCAACCTGCATAGTGAAATCCTGTAACAACCAAATACATTAAAATAAATAAATAAATACATACATACATAAATTACAATCAAGACTTCATGGTAATCCTGCCTCATTAGGAGTCTTCTCCTTCAGTGACCCTGTGGCCCCAAGTCTTCTCCCTAGAGTAAGTACTATCCTCATAATAAGGCCCACCTTATTATATATGAGGCTTATAATATGTTTTTAATGAAAAGTTGGTGCATATTGATGAAAATGTACTGCTAGGTACAAAGATAATAGTTTTGTAAAATCTAACTATATCTTTTTTTTTTAAATTCGTGTGTGTGTGTGTGTGTGTGTGTGTGTGTCCAGCTCAGCCCACCAGGGGGCAGGGCTGGCTGGCATGTGGTGCTGGGGGATTGAACCATGGTCCCTGTGTTTTGCTAAGCTTGTTCTAAGTAGGTGGTTTAGACCACTGAGCCATCTCACCAGCCTGCTCTAAGTAGGTGCTTTAGACCACTGAGCGATCTCACCAGCCCCAATCTAACCATATCTTTAGCTCATTGTTCATCTCAGTGCTTAGCAAGGAGCCAGATAACTAAACATTTAAGAAGGACTGTCATTGTAGGAAAATTGTTTTCTTACCCACAAAATGGATTAATAAAGAATTACTATAGTTTATAGCAGTGCAACTTATAGAAGGCAGATACTTCAGAGCTATTTATTTTGTTGTTCCAAAGGTGAAACAATTCTCTTTCTCCTCAGTCCCAGAACAGGCTTCCTGGAACCCATAACCCATGAGGTCTTGTCAACATTCATATCATCTGAGTGTAGCAGTGAAGAAGTAAAAGAGGTAGGTGAGGTTTTCTGCTGCCAGTCTGATATCTCTGGCCTATTGAGTCTGCTGGGTTTTCATGTTTTGTATTATGACTTGATTATCCTTTAATATTGGAAGAGTCTAGCTGTGAGTGAAATCTGGGATAAACTTCAGGTTGTTTCTAGCAGCAGCTCATGTATTCTTTTAGTTAAAGCCTGTGGTGGCCCCCTAAACCCCACTTTCCCAGAGGCCAACTGTAGGACACAGTAGATATACATCACTGACTATGAGATATTCAGTCTAAGCTCACTATGGGAAAGCCCTGCGTAGGCTTGGGTAAAGAAAGCCAAGTATGTCCCCATCACTGGTATTACTGCGAGTGCCTTGTGGTCTGATGTGCCAAGCATTGTTTATCTCACAAAACCAGAAGGATTCCACTTCTTTCCATCTTTTGAAATAAAGCTAGGAAATAATTTCTCTTTTGCTAATGGTGAATTTGGCTTTATGTTCAAAGAAACCTTTGATGTTCAAGACAGGATTATTGAGTAGTAAGAAATCACAGCAGAAAGATTATAGCCAGTAATACACAGTCACCTTAATTTGGTTGCCAGGAAAAATGTTGAGACAGTCTCAACTAGTTCTGGTTAGTAACAAGAAAGTGTTACTATGGGCAAGGTAAATAGAGTTGAAGAAAAATAACCCAAAAGGAACTGTGCAGCGAAAGTATAGTAAAGGAACACTACTCTTCTCCAAAATGAGTTTGGACAATGTTGGGCAAGATGGTGTAGAGGAAGTGCGTGTAAGCTGAAGCCTTCACCCTTTCAGCAGGCCGTTGTTGAATCCATGTTGTGTACCTGGCAACATGCGCTGGCAGGGATCAGTGCTGGAGCCCGCAGCCTTCAAAATTCCATTGCTACTTGGAAGGGATCTACAGAGCAGGATAACACCAACTCTAGGTTTAAAGCACTTCAAGTGGTCAGTGAAGAAATGCTTCCTGAAGAGATAAAATTTCAGGCTGAGTCTTTTTTTTTTTTAAATTTTATTTATTTATGAGTGTGTGTGTGTGTGTATGTGTGTGTGTGTGTGTGTGTGTGTGTGTGTGTGGCCAGCTCAGTCCACTGGGGGGCTGGGCTGGCTGGCATGTGGTGCTGGGGGATCAAACCACGGTCCCTGTGCTTTGCCAAGCTTGTTCCAAGTAGGTGCTTTAGACCACTGAGCCATCTCACCAGCCCCTCAGGCTGAGTCTTAAAACTGAAGGTGTGACCTACAATACTGAATGTTTTTACCTTTGCCTATATAAGTTATCTATTTTCTTCCCCCACATTCGTATTTCCTCAGTGGACGATGGGGCTAAGTAGGCTGGAGACATGACAGTTCAAGGCTAGTAGTTTTATTTTTAATGTTAGCAAACTTATGATATACATTCTCTGCATTGAATGCAGAATCTCAGAAGTCTGGGTCTTGGGTATGTTTCCAAAACCAATTACTGAATATCTGTGGGGAGTAAAAGAGAAATAGGTGGTTTTCTTTTCTTTCTCACCTATGTCAGATTTGAGCGGCAAGTTCAAGGAACACATGCCTGAATTTAGCATTTTGCTTTTCAGTCCCATTTGCCCTGTGTTCTGCTGTTTGCTTGAAATCATTCCCAGAGTATCAGGAGTGAGGAAATTTATTTTAGGGAAGTGAAAGTCACTGGGCTTTTCCAATTGTCCAGATGCCTTCCAGGCTGCTGAGAACTAAACATCACACAAGGTGGGAGCTGTGGGGAGGGTGGGAGAACATGTGGCCCTGGCGGGGCTGAGCCCCCACCAGACGGGGTTGCAGTTGAGCCGTGGAAGCAAGGCCTCCCCCACTTTTCCTGGCCCTACCAGTATTCTTCTAGATTAGTCTAAGCCAAGTGCCTTTAATAGTCGGTACTTACCTAATATTACAATCCTAGCAGGTTTATTAGGTATGGGTCACAGTTGATTGAAGAGGAAAATTGGGAGGTTCAGGGTTTTATTGGTTTTTCTATGAAAGCAGAGGCTGCATTTGATTATTTCGCAAATCATCTCTCCCACTTGAGTGTCTCTCTGTTTTCTGTCTCTCGACGCTGCTACCTCACAGTGGGGTTGCAGTAGCCCTTCCCTCTTCCATAGCGCTGCCCAAATGAGGCGGATTTATTAATGCCCTCAGTCAGCACAGGGCCTTCTTTTGCAAGAGAGACCACATGAAGTCATGGAAATTCGCAGCTGTTTACCTCTGTCATTATGAATGGATGTTTTGTAGTGAGCAAATTGTATAAGAACCTGCTATATTGCAGCCAAGAGTTGAATTCGCATGGGCCTTCCAATGTGCAGGCCTCTGAATCAATCACCTGCAACCCTTCTTTGAGGCCTTTGGTGGTCTGCCATCTGGGAAGGCCAAGTCTGCTCCAGGTGACAGCCCCGCAGTCAGGTCCTTTCCCTCCATCGGCTTCTGTTGCAGAGATGGAGCTGCGGAGTTCAGCCTGGAGTTAGCCTGTTAGCCCGCCTGGCCTGTGGCAGTTTGCCAGCAAGTTCCAGTGGGTGGTCTGTGACAATGAAAGAAGGGGGGTAGAGGAGCTTAGCACTCCTTCCCAAAAGGGCAGCAACAAGGTAGCTTTCTATAGGTGGGGTTCACATTAGCAGCCAGTCTCCCTGCTCCTGACACACTGTACACATCTTGAGTGTGGGTTTAAAGAACGGAACAGATTGCTTGGAGGTGATGTATTGTGATGGAGTCCGTTGTTGTTTCCCTGTCTTTGCAAAAGAAGCCTTGTTTTTAGGGGGCAGCCCCCATTCCAAAGCACACATGCTCCACAGGTACCAAACCTCCTGTGAGAGGAAAACATGTATCCTCACTTAGAAGCAGACCTCATGGTACAGCCACTAATCTCATCCTCAGGGAATCGGCTGTGGACAGGGGCACAGCCTGAGGTCAGCTGGCCTCAGTGCCAAGGCAGCAGCCCGCCTGCCTCCACTTCCTTCCAGTGATAGCCAGAGTGGCCGCTGTTATTCAGTGCTCACCTACTGTGTGCTGGGTCCTGTTCTGAGCACTACAGGCACTGCCCCGTAACTCCCTGGGCCTTGTTGTGAGGGTGGGCAGACATTTTCATCCTGTTTGGCAGATAAGGGAGTGGAGCTTAAATCACTGCAGTGACTTGTTCTGGCCTCACAGCTGGTAAGGGGCAAAGCCAAGATTTTGCTGCCGGTCGGCTGACTCCAGCACTCAGGTTTGCAAGGAGTGGCACCAGATAAGCTCTTCCCCAAAGCGGAGCCTCCTCAGCTCAGAAGAACTGTTTCTTTTGCAGCTGACCACACGTGGGGACCTTTATGCAACTTACAGTAAAAGATGTGAATATAAAACTGGGACCACAGCTGAAAGATTTCAAACAGGAAGGCAACAACAGCCCAGAAAAGCCAGGTTTTGTGGCACAGTCAGAGTCAGTCTTCATAGGTAGCGGTGAGAGCTACCTCCTTCTCAGGTTTCAGCTCAGAACATGTCTCTTGACAATTTTTCCTTCCCCTGGGACATTGTCTGAATTAGCTGTCCTGACTCTCTGCTCCCACTGTGGCTGCCAGATGAATCCATTCTCATCTAGAAGCTTTGCAAGTCTGATCAAGCAGGGTCCTCTTTGCCTTCAGTGTGTTTGTGTGTGTGTGTGGGGGGGGTTAGGCTCAGCCAATACTTCTGCTGGCCAGAAGTGGCAGCTTATACAGAAAAATACCCCGGGGAAGGAAGTAGCAGCTTTGACAGACAGGTAACTGACAGGAGATGCTACCTTCCAGGCAAATACTCACAGTGCAGCCAGCAGAAAGAATTCGACAGGCAGTTACCTGCAGAAGCGTGAATGCTCTGCTCCCTTCTGGCTTAGGAGAGGGTAGAGGTTTGGCTTCAGAGGACAAGCAGTTACCCTGGTTCTTTGTCTTCATTTGCGAACATGGAAGGACTGAAGCAGGAAGACGCTCTACATACATATGGGGAGACACAGGGTACCTGGGTTTAAAACAACAGTGTGACCAGGGCCATGGGGAGAAGTGACAGAAACTCTTATATGTCTTTATTCCCATCCTTGCAAGCTGCCTCCTCAGAGTACCATCAGAATGCAGTGAAACAACACAAGGGGACACTTGATTGAAGAGTGTTCCTGCTTCCCTCAAAAGCCCAAGGTTTGTAGCGTCTGAGCTCATCTTTACTGAATTAAGAGATAAATTCCGGGGAACTAGCCAGAGGTCAGAGTCTGGGTACAAGGATGCATTTGCCTCCGTGCATAGGTTTTCATTCTGCAAGTACAAGAGCTGAGATAAGAGGCCAGCTGGTCGGATTGTCAGAATCTCTCCTGGGTCCCTCAGGACCAGCTTTCTTTCTTTCCATCATGGGAAAATGGTGGAGCAGGATCCAGCAGGAGGTAGTGAGAGGAAAAAAAGTCCTTGCACTTACAATTCCGTATATGATTAGGTTTCTAAATTTCTTTGTAAAAATATGTAAATGCTTTTTCTACTTTTATATAATTATTTTTCCTTCATATTCTGTAAGGACTTAAAGTTCAACATATCAATATCTGATGGAAAATACCTGTTCCAGGATATGCCAAAATGTTTGCTATTTCGACAGATAGGGTAAACCGAACTGCATATATTGCAGGTTAATAATTAGCTTCTCTTCTGGAGGGTTAACAACCTAAGTTAGCAGATCAAAATTTGGAGAAAAGGAAGGGGTGCAGGGTTAGCCAACATTTTGGCCCTGGCCTTTCAAGATCAATGAAGACTCAGGGCATAGGAGAACCTGTACTGTAACAGCATGTAACTCAGTTGAGCCCCAAATTTTCTGATCAAGAAGATTATGGAGCCACAGAGAAATGTGTTCGATGATCTAAAGTGAGCCTGGGGAGAGTCACATGGAGAGAAAAGACATTTTCTCAAGCTTTCATAGAGAGCAAATTGGTCAAGCAATGGCTGTGACTCATCCTCAGGTCAGACACTGACAAAAGGATGTACAAAAGGTGGTACAGGGCTATAGGATAAATCCTGAGAGTACTTGGCTGACCTTATCAGATACAAAAGTTACATTTCTGGGTATATAGGTCTTGCTATATCTTGGTCTTAACCTTCCAGCAGAAAAGTATAAAAATGTATATAAAGTAAATCCATATTAATACAATGAGCTGTACAAGTCAATAACTTCTGAGGATAACCCATTAATATTAATGTGTGTGTGTGTGTGTGTGTGTGTGTGGCCAGCTCAGCCCACCAGGGGGCTGGGCTGCCTTGCATGTGGTGCTGGGGGATTGAACCGTGGTCCCTGTGCTTTGCTAAGCTTGTTCTAAGTAGGTGCTTTAGACCACTAAGCCATCTCACCAGCCCCGATAACCCACTAATATTATAGACTGCTAGACAGTGTTAGATTGTTTAGTTGAATTCAAACGCTTATAGTATTTAGATGCCAATAGAATATTCATCTCTGACAGGACAAATAAATAAATAAATAAATAAAAATGTTTAAAAAAAGATACAAGGGAAAGATCATTTTGTATTTATATATACAAAATAGGATAAATTTACAGCTACTTTTGCTTAACTCAGTGAGAAGAAAGAGGTATACTAACAGTGTTTGGACAGGGGGCCAGGGAGATGGCTCGGTGGAATTAGCGCTTCCCTGACAAGTGCAAGATCCTGAGTTCAATCCCTGGTTCCTCAAAAAACAAAAAACCAAAAAAAAAAAAAACCAGTGTTTGGACAGAATATCCTGTCTGCTTCTTGTACTATGGATTACCACTAAGAAGATAACAATGTACAGTGTATTGACTATCAAAATGGTTCTATGAATCAGCTGTGAAACTGTCTCATTCATTTTTATTTCTCAATTTAAAAAAACAAAACAAATTCTAAGAAAAAAAAAAGTCCTTGCAACAGAATTCTGGGTAACACCTTTCCTTGAGACAGAAAGGAACAGAAATGGCCCAGAGAGACCCCATTTAAGAGGACAGAGGCCTGGAGTGACTCTTATTAGTCCTGAAAGCTTACAGAAGGGCATAGTGTCTCTGGAGCCGTTCATAGGATGAGATTCTGTGGCATTGTGGTTAAAGGGAGGCTTTGGAAGGAAGCAGTGTGGGATTCAATCCTGTCTTTGCCAGTGGCTAGGTGAGGACCTGAGGTGAGTTATTTAAACTCTGAGAGCCAGGTTTAGAGGAACAGAATGGAAGCAAGGTTCTGGTAGGAACAGAGGAACAACAGGTGGGAGGCACTGCAGATGGGGTTCCCACAGACTCAGTCTACAAACAGAAAGGAATGATGGGGGAGAAAAGATGGGCAGTCACCAGGAAAGGTGCATAACCCCACCTGCAGCCCTCCTTTCTGCTGCTTCCCTGGCTCCACATAGCTGATCCTATCGGGTATACCAAAAAACTGAGGGTCATCTTTGGTTCTACTCTTGTCCTTATGCTTCATTTTTATTTCTCTTTTAAAGTGCTGGTGATTATGCCTGGCAAGTACCCTGCCACTGAGCTACATCCCCAGCCTCAGACTCCACTTTAAACCGGTCAGTAACCCTGGCTTTGCTTTCCCATGTTTGTAGGGTCTTGTGACATTTTACCAATGAGTTGCCTATTAATCTATCTGACCTGGCCCGTGAAAGTCACTTCTCGGTTCAATGTTTTATCTTGAGAAAAATCTAAACATCTTTTGGTGCCCTGAGCCCAACCCTTCCCACTCTGACCTCACTTCCACCTGCTTGTCCCCTCTCCACACAGCAGCCTCCTGGTGGCTCCCAACTGGCTAAGCAATCTCTCTCCTCAGGCGCTTTGCCCCTGCTGTTTTCTCTGCCCAGAAGTTCTCCTGAGAGACCTGCACACCCCTCCCTTTCAATTTTAACTCCTTCCTCTGGCCACCTTGTATTAACTACCGCTTCCACCATCATCCTCTCTCCTGTCACCCTGTCACTCACTGCATATACTTACTTATTTGTTCATTTGCCTATCTGTCACCTGCTTGCCCTCTATTCTAGTCTGCAGGATTCTCCTGAATCTCAAGAATGTAGTAGACATTTGAAACAAAATGTAGCACAGTCAGACCTCAGTATCCACACTTGTGGTTTTGATCAACCATGGATTAAAAATTGTGTGTGTGTGTGTGTGTTAAACATGTAAAACATCTCTGTCACGATCCCCCAGATAACACAGTATGGTAACAATTTCATAGTACTTACACTGGAGTAGGTATTACATAGAGGTGACTTGAGGCATGCAGGATGTCCTCTCTGTCCCTTTCTCATCACAATTAGAAGAGTTTATTGAGCATCTGTTTTGCTTTATGCCCCGCGCTGTGCATGGCCTGGCCAGGAGGTGCAGAGCCCTGCTCTTCTCATCTCCCCAAGAGTTCAGACCCACGGTGTTCATCTGGAGTTTCTTACTTGTTCCTGAGCCATCCACGTTGCTGCAGCCCTCCTCTGGTGACCTGAGTTGAATTGGAGATCTGTCAAATCTGGAGGGCAGAGAGGAAACTACTCAAACACCTCCGTTCCCCTCAGGAGAGGGCTAGGTCTCTGCTGTTGGAAAGAAGAATATGTTTATGGTTTGGGTGTCCACTTAAAGGGGGAGAGATCTGACCTCCAATTACATCTCAGTATTTCTTGCTTAATTCTACTTTTAGAAGCAGAGGAAAAAAATTCAAAGGGATGAAGATCCCAGGAGGTCTTATGCTAACTACAAAAGTAGAAAAATTTGCTTGAGAAATTGCACAACCAGATCCTGAAACCCAGGATGTGACCAAAGTGGTAAAGGACCTTCTCATCCATCTTTTTCTAATTTTTTTTTATTTTATTATTATTATTTTTTTTTGGCAGAAGTGGGGATTGAACTCAGGCTCTTGTGCTTGCCAGACAAGCACTTGTTCTACTGAGCCATCTCCCTGGACCCCTTCTCTTCCATCTTAAAAATTATTATTTTTTTTAAAATGTTTTATTTATTTATTTATTTATTTATTTATTTATTTATTTATTTATTTATTTATGGTCAGCTCAGCCCACCCTGGGGGCGGGGCTGGCATGGCATGTGGTGCTGGGGATCGAACCGAGGTCCCTGCATGCTTGCCTAAGCTTGCCTAAGCAGGCGCTTTAGACCACTGAGCTATCTCGCCAGCCCTTAAAAATTATTATTACTCTAAATCGGTGAGAAGCAGTCTCAGGCTTACAGAAAAATTAAATGAAATGTGGACAGTGTTGCCATACCAAGGTTCTTCTATTACTTAACCCCTACCAATTTTCCCTTTAATTAACATCTTCTGTTGATGTGGTACATTTACTTCAATTGAGAGACAATATTGACACATTATTATTAATTATACCTCATAGTTTACATTAGAGATCCTTCTTCCTGTGGTACATTTTATGGGTTTTGACCAGTGTATGATGGCATTTATCTACCATTATAGAATCATACAGAGTAATACCTTCACTGTCTTAGAAATCCCCTGTGCTTCTCCTATTCATCTCTCCTTTGCCCACTCCCCACCCCCAGTAACCACTGAGCTACTCTGCCTATAATTTGGTCTTTTGCAAAATGTCAGATAGTTTGAATGGTGAGATATATTGCTTTTTCAGACTGGTTGGTCTTTTTCACTTGGCAACTTCTTTTTTAAACATGACTTTCTCTCCTTTCCTGTCCCCTGTGTACATATCCAGGTAGAGCTCTGGGGCCTGGAAAAGGAGGAGCTCAAAGCCATGTGCTGAGCCTCCCCGGAGCAGAGCTCTGTGGGTGTGCAGTGCAGCCCTTTCCCCATCCTCCCCTGAATGTGCAGGGCCCTTGTGCCATTGGAGTTTAAGCCAGGCTAGGAAACTGTTAGGAGCTGTCTGTATTTAGGGTCCACATCTGAAAGTATCAGCTATGCAGACCTTCGCCTCTCATTCTTAAACAGAGCGACAGGAGGTGCACATGGGGCCACCTGCCTTCTTCCTCTACAGTTTGTTTCGCTTCCTTTGGAGCTGTGGGCAAGTGTGAGGAAGTTTGTGTCCTTTGGGCAGGCAGTGCTCCCGCGCCATTCCCTCACATCCCGCGATGGACATGGGTTTCTCAGCTTCTGTGATCATGGTTTTTCACCCTGCCCAGGATACAGGGGTGTCTGTACTGAGCCCTGAGAGGGATGGAGCTTTGTGCTTATTGAAAAGGAAGATCAATTGAACACAGAAAGGTTGAGGACATTTTCCCGACTGAAAAGTACCCTTACTTCTTGCATCAGTCTTGAAAACTGGGATTCCTTGGAAAATGAGGGGCAGGACCCTGAGTCTGCAGCTCCTCAGTCACTGTAAATGCTGAGGCTCTCTGGGGGACAGGTGACAATGACAACTTGATAATGGGATCAGAGGAGGGGGTCTCCCCCAGCCCCACTCCAGGGCTTGACCTCATTTAGGAAAAAGGGCATGTGGTTGGTGGCGTGAGGGGGAGTGTAGGTCACCTGAACATGCTGGGAAGTTCTGGGGGCTGAAGGAAGGGGCATATTAGGAACCTAGCTTCCACTCCTATTGGAAACAAAGAGGAGCTGAGGCTCCCATGGAATGACATAGCCAAGGATGTGAGAATTCAAGGAAAGGAAGAACAGGACTCCTCAGATGCCTTGGAAGGTCAGCTTTTGCACTACGGACGTCCCCTGCTGAAGATGAGAATCCATATCACCTTCTCTTGGGATTTCCCCACACCAAGCCCACTTTGCAGCTTGTAGCAGGACCACAAGCTCAGCGAGGTCTCTGGACTGCCACTCAGTGCATGATAGCACTCTCTCCCATGGAGGTCCAGCTACTAATGCTTAGCCCTGGTTTTTCCTAAGACTGTGAGCACTGATGCAATGTAGGGCTTAAAGTCTTTAAACTTCAGAGGACAGAAATCTGCAGGCAAGCTGCACTTCTTGCTTTTATTGCTTATTTCAGCTTCAGGCTGGCGCCTTCTGACTCCTGGCTTCCTGAGTCTATCTCCAGAGGCTGGGAGGCAGTCACAGTGATGACTGGCCATCTGGAAGCTTTGACCCTGGTCTTAGTTTTTCTGGAAGACAGAGAAGAGAGAATTGCTGAACCATGTGTATACGGAACCCAGGTTCTATCTACCCTTCACCCATCAGTCACCTGCCCATTCTCTGCCCTTCCCTTGGGTCCCCAAGAGGGACAGTAGAGTCCTGAGAATGTATCCCAGACTGGCATCTTTAGGTACCTTCTGGGGAGTATATGTCTATGAGCCAAGGCCACATTTTCTGAGCCAAAATACAATTATATTATCCCACAAGGTGTTTTTTTTTTCCTGATGTTGGGAGAACAAAATCTGAAAATGTTGACTTTTATAAAAATCTTCTGGTACATTAAAATAAATAAGCACCTTTAGCACCAAGGTCCAGCAGGACCATTATGGCATCTCTTGGGTCTTTTGCTATTGCCAGAGGCTCAGGAAGGCACAGTGTGAGCCACAATCTATGTGGGGGGTTTCAGTGTGCGTTGGTGGAAGGAAGTGTCTGGTATGGTCTGGGTCTGCTCCAGAACTATCTTTCCAGAGCAATCTGTAGAAATAGGGCCAAGCTCTCAATTTTATACTCCTTTACTTCTCTCCAGAAAGAGCCAGCCAACAGGGAGGCTCCTTAATAGAAGTTCTACATGCTTTGAAAGTCAGAAAGTAGAAATAAATTGTGTCCAGTTGAGAGAAAAAATTAGGCAAGCAGAACTAATTTTTCCCATGCACAACATTAACCAAAGTACTAGGAATAACACCCCTGGTCTGGACAGGAAAGGTAATAAGACCTTGCTTTTTACATCTCAGCCAAGATGAGGCATGTTTTCCTGCTCTGGGCCAGAAGCTTTGGACCTGGCTCTCTTGTGTACATAATGCCACTCACTAACTCATGATGTCCACTGCAGCCTGCCTCCCTGCAGTCACTTGAGGTTGAATGTTGGGACTGTGGCTGCTTATTCAGTGTCTTGCAGTAAGTCCTGCGTGAGCACAGCCCATTCTTATGCACAGGGACAAAGATGTTTGTAGCCATCAAAGAGTGGCCTCTTGGTTGGTCTATTTATTGAGCACAGACTCTTACCCACATGACACAAAGTAAGAGATCCTTTGCTAAATTCCACTTTATTTCCTTAGAAGAGTGCTTAGCTAAGAATAGGTGCATCTTCTTTTCACTGATGAAGTACCTGAGGTAACCAACTTGAAGGAGGAGAGATTTATTTTGGCTTCTGGTTTCAGAAGTTGCAGTCCACGGTGGTCCTGTCACTGGGCCTTCAGTGATGCAGAACACCATGGTAGGAAGCACACAGCGGAGTAAAGCTCCGTACCTCACGGTGACTAGAAGCAAACAGAAAACAGAAGCAGCCAGGGTCCCAATAGTCACCTCGATGTCATGCCCCAGTGATCTAGGCTCCTTCTAGTAGGTCCCACTTCCTGAGGATTCCACCATATCTCAGTAGCACCGCAGGCCAGCAGCCAACCCTTGACCATATGGGCCTTTGGGGGACGTTTTCGACTCAAACCATAACAGGTAGCTCAATGGTCATATCTTCATCATCACCACCACCGTCATCCTCATTGTCATCATATCATCATGATATGATACGAGATGGGTTCATGTCCAGAGATGAACTGCAGATTTACAGTTCTTGCCACAAGCCCATACTGTTGGAGAATTTGCCTGTTAAAGAGTTTTTTCAACTGAAAAATGAAACTTAATCAAACTATAAAATTTTACCCAGGAAAGCAAACAGCCAACAGGATGAAGAGATAACCTACTGAGTGTGAGAAAATATATGCTAGCTGCTCATCAAACAGGTTAATATGCAGAATATGCATAGGACTCAAAGAACATAACAGTAAAAATGTTCCAATTTAAAAATGAACAACTTGGCCCTACCCTTCTAAGGTCAATTAAGACTCAGGACATATGAGAACTTGTACTGTAACGTCATGTACCTCGGTAGTGTCCCAGATTTTCTGATCAAGAAGGTTATGGGGCCAAAGAGGAAATTGATCGATGATGTGGAGTGTGCCTAAGGAGAGTCACATGAGGAGAAGACACTCTCTCAGGCTTTCACAGAGAGCACATTGGCCAAGCAATGGCCGTGACTCATCAACATGGCTGCACTGACAAAGGTTCTACAGTCTGAGCTACAGGATCTCAGGATAAATCCTGAGGGCATTTCACTGACCTTCTCAAACCAAAAAGCTACAACTCTTGTTGCATAGGTTCTGCTTTACCTTGGTCTTAACCATCCAGTAGAAAAGTATGAAGATGAAATATAGGAAGTAAAGCCATGTTGTTATGTTGAGCTGTGGGGGACTCACGTCAATAATTTCTGACATTGCCAATTAAACAGAAGACCCAATGCTATTATGGGCTTCTGTACTCTTTTAGAATATTTTGCTGAGTTTACACACCTATAATATTCAACAACGGAACTTAAAAAAAAATTGGGGTATAACTATGAATGTCCATTTTGTATCTGTGTATTCAAAGTGGTTGGGATAGATATATAGTTGCATTCTCTTAATGAATAGAATGATTTTTTCTAATGGTGTTTGTAAGTAGGATCACAAGTCTGCATCTTGTACAGCAATTAACCACTAAGAAGAATATATGCAGTGTATTATTTGTTGAAACTGTACTTTCAATTTGATTTGAAACTGTCTCATTGCTATATGTTTATCAATAAAACTTTGAAAAAAAAATAAAAAATAAAAATGAACAACTGACCCCTGGGCCTGCCACCCTGGCCCCGCTCCTGGAACGTGCTGAGATGGCAGTTGAGACTGGGCGTGGAGGTATGTGCCTGTAATCCCAGCTCTTGGGAGGCCATAAACAGGCAGATCACTATGAGTCTGATCTAGCAGTGAGACCCTGAACACCCTGTAGACCTTTCCCTAAAAATACAGAAAGAAAAAAAAATGAACTGATCTGAGTAGTCACTACTCAAAAAAAGAAATACAAATGGCCAATCAATATAATTAAACATGTTCAATATCTTTAGTTATCAGGGAAATGAAAATCAGATCTACACAGTGAGATTCCATATAACCCTGTTATAATTGCTATAATAAAATAAAAAATAATAAATATTGGCAAGAATGTGGAAAAAAGTGGAACTCTAATGTTAACAGGAATGTAAATTAGTACAGCTACTAAAACAGTATGCCTATTCTTTAATAATCTAGAAATGTAACTACAATATTGTACAGATATACCATTCCTAGATACATATTCAAAGGAAATGATGTCAGTATACAAAAAAGATACTTTCAGCCCATGTTTATTGTGTTACCATTAACAAGGACCAAGATATAGAATCATCTTAGGTGTTCAGCAGCAGATAAATGGATAAAGTATGACATAAATACACAATAGACTATTATTCAACCACAAAGAAGAGTGAAATCCTGTCAGGATTTCATGGAAATGAATGCAGCTAGAGGGCATCTATTACTTAAGCAAAATAAACCAGACACAAAAATGCGAATCACATGTTCTGCCTCGTGTGTGTGTGTGTGTGTGTGTGTGTGTGTGTGTGTGTAGGGAGAGTCAACCTAAACTTAGAATAATGATTATTAGGTACAAGAAAAAGTGCACAGGAGATGAGGGTGGCAGAAAAGTGGTTCGATATGACTAATGTGTATATGGAAATATCACACTGAACTCCATTAACATACACAATAAAATAAAAACTAGTTTTGTCAACTAATGTCTCAGAGTTTCATAAGCAGTGGAGGCCCAGGGAAGTCAAAACTGGTTGATTTTCCTGGTAGTCTTTCACCTAGACCTTAAGGGCTCTAATTTGATTGCATCTGTAGTCAGGGAAGAGTCAGCCAGAGGTAGGTATGTGTAATTTGTGAGATGTGCCCAGGATCCTGAGAAAGGTATTTGCTAGTCAGAGGAGCCTCCAAAAGGAAGCAGAGAGCATGGAGGAAGCCAGCTGCTAGGTTGCTGGAGCTCAGAGTGGGAGGGACATGACTTCTCCAGCTATGGCCAATAGATGCTGGCTCAGTGCTGGCACAGCCTCTTTGGCCTGACACATCCAGAAGGTCAAAGAAAGGGTGCCCTGGGCACTTGCTGAGACCAACTGACCTCACAACGCTGTTTACCTTAATGGAGAGAATACTGGTGTGAGGATTCCTGGGTGCGGGTGCAGGATGCAGAAGGCTGCAGGTGTTCTTTTTCTAGTTATCCTGTTGATTACACAAAGAAATTTTCTTATTTTATAATTTAAAAACTCATACATAAAATAATAAACCTTGGTATCATGAGCCTCACGTATATGTAGGGAAATTTTATATAATATATAATATATATTATATGCATAATATATTATATATATTCTTTTCCCCTCTGAAGGTTTGATAATTGTAGTCAGTGAAACAAACTGACAGCTGAAAAGATAGCTCAGCAGCATAAGCACCTACCTGGCAAACACAAGGTCATGAGTTTGATCCCCAGTCAAAAAAAGAAAAAAGAAAAAAGAAACAAAGAAACAAACTGACAATAGACAAGATGAAAAAGAGTGCATACATTTTATTACATGCCTTAAAGCACAGGAGGACGAGACTCTGGGACAAGATACTGACCCTTAAAAGACCTTAACTGGGGCTGGGGAGATGGCTCAGTGGAATAAGCACTTCCCTGGCAAGTGCAAGGACCTGAGTTCAATCCTCGGTTCCACCAAAAAAAAA
>NW_004524629.1:5800517-5821642 GCF_000260255.1 Octodon degus
TATATAACCTTAACCAAGGCAGAGGGGCTTGGCTTCTGGGGAGAGGAAGGTGGCCCAGGCTAGGGAGGTTGGAGGAGGATGTGACAGTGAGCTGGGGTTTTCTTGTCATGCAGATGAAGTCTTCTATCAGCCACCTGTGTCATCTCTGGGTGGGCCAGGTGTCTGAGCTCAGTCCTTTCTTCCCATGGGAAGACTCTGGTAGGAAGCAGATATCAGATAGAAAAGACTGCGCCTCCGGATGCTGTTTACCTTCTCATGTAGACAGATGGATATTTCTTTCTATAAAAGGAAACCTTTCCAAGACATTCCTGTATCTGCAGAGGTCTGCAGTTTGTCTGAATAACCAACTTCAAATATGTCAAAGGCATCTAGTTGAGGTGGAATATTTTACTTTCCCACATAGCCATCACCTAGATTCAACAATGATCAAGTCAAACAAATTTTTTTTTCAAATACTACCTTGTTTCCGTTCCTGTGCTATATGTGACAGAGACAAAGGTGGATGCCACAAGGTTAATTTTTCCAAAAGACGAATACAGTCCAATTAGTCTTCTCACTTCCTGACAGTGAAGTGGAAAGAAAAGAATATCCACCCACCCAGGGCACTTGGGTTTGGTGTCCAATTGTTCAGTGGGCTCTGGGATCATTCTGCATCTCTTTATCAGAGGCTAAGAACTTGAACTTTACTGTGGTTTCTCAAAGCCTACTAGTTAATAAATGTTCAATAAATGTATTGACTTGGGGGCCAGGAAGATGGCTTAGTGGAATAAGGGCTTTCCTGGCAAGCACAAGGGCCTGAGTTCAATCCCCCGTTCTACAAAAACAAACAAACAAACAAACAAACAAAAGTGTTGGCTTATGAGGTAAGTGATTCTGTGAAACAGTAGACTTCCATTTGGGTTTTTTTTTGGTGTTTTTTTTTTGTGTGTGTGAAACCAGGGATTGAACTCAGGCCCTTGTGCTTGCCAGGCAAGTGCTTATTCAATTGAGCTATCTTCTTGGCCTTAGACTTCCATCTGGACAAGGGTAGGTAGTGTGAGCTTGGATCACCCACCACCCTGAGGAAGTGGCAGAAAGGCAGATGATGGGTGACAGAGCTGAGCAAGGGGCATTATCCCAACCTGAAGTGGGAAAGATAACTCACCAGTTCTTGGAGCAGAACTGCTCTGCCTGACTCCCAGATTCATGTATCTGTCTGCAGACTCTTTAGGGAAGATCTGGAAAAGTGCCTGCACCACTAGGTCCCACATGCAAGTACTGTTCTATCCATTTTGGAGCTGGCAAGTGGGAGCATTGGGGCATGGACCAGCTTCCTGCTTCTGGAGTGCCTTGAAGCTTGGATGTGCTCAGCTGCTCCGGAGCAGAGTAGGGTGGGGTGGGGCTGCTAAAGTGCATAAAATGGGGTGATGGGGAGACAGAAGAGGTCTTACTTCAATATTTCCCCTCAGATCTGCCCATGGGGTCTCTTTACCCAGCAGGCATGCTGGCCTCCTGACAGGCATGGACTTTGAGCAGCCAACCTGTTTCTTTTCCCTCTGCCTGGTCTCGTCTTTTGGAGTTTGTACTCCCAGCGCAATCCTTTCCCATGCGTACATGGTGTGCTTGCCTGCATGCACGTGCATGCACATGTGTGTTTTAATTTTTATTCTTGGTGCAAGTTAAGGAAATGGATTGGGAAGGAGATGAATCCAGTCTGGATGTATGCTGGGCAGCGGGCAGCTTCGTTTCTGGAGGAGGAGAACCAAGGGAGCAGCGCTGGGACTCTAGGGTTGGTAGAGGGGATATCTCCTCCTGCTGTGGGGACCGAGAAGGTCAGAAGTTGGAGACTGAGTTATTAACCCTTTGGGGAAGCAGCTGTTACTGAGTGGATGTGAGAGCCCCCAAGGCCAACAGCTGCTGCACCTGGTGATCAGTGAACTCCTGGTACGTTGCTGGCTCTTTAAGGGGAATTGTTAATGGCTTTTCAGGCTGTGAATTCCGAGCATTCAGACTTACATATGCTTGGAGAGCATCCTTCTCCTTCAGGGAGCTGCTTGGTGAGGGCTTCCTTGGTGCAGGTGGCATCTGTGACCCCCTCCCCCCAAATAAGTGACTAGAACTGCAGCAGGCAGAGGTCAGATGCCTTTTGGAGTGTCCTCTTCATTAACTGTGGAGAGTGGTTTTTTTGGTTCCTAAAGTAGATGCTGTTTGCAATGATGGTCTCTTCTTGGGTCTTTAGTTCTGGGTGAAGAAGAGACAAATTGGAACCTGAAAGTGCAGAAAATTGCAGTCCGCAGACTTTATGGCTTCTTGTCATTCTAAATACGTGCCCTAGTCACATACTGTGACAAAACCTAGATTACTACATGTAATAAATCTCAAGTTTTAAATTGCATTTACTGATTAACAGGAGCTTGGTACTTTAACAGAAAAAAAAGGGAGTCTTTAAATGTTAATATGTTCAATGTGATAATTTCATCAAACTGAGTACCACATGACACACTATACAACTTACTAACCAAAGTCGAGTTGTTAAAAACAAAGAACTCTGAAGTTGGGTAACAGAAATATGAAGTGTATTGTCACGGTTTTGCAAAATAGTTGTGAGTTTTGTGTGAAAGCAGCCGGGTTCTGGCAGGTGCTCATTAGAGGGCAAAGAAGTTGATGGTTGGGGTTACACACAGTGAACTCGTTAGCTGTGACAATGGGACAAGTGGCAGTATCCTGTGACCCAGGAGACTGTTGGGAAGTGAGAAGACCCTCAGGCTTATGGGAAGATAACGTATCAGTGACGACTTACGTTGCTTTCGGATAGCTTCCCCCACACCTGTCTCTTCAATTATACAAGCGGTACTACATACATATCTACCTCAAATACTTCACTTTCTAGTGCTAGGATAGGACCAGGTCCTCGTGTGTGCTGGGCATCATCATTGAGCTGCATTCCCAGCCCTACTTTAAATACTTCTGAGGTATTTAATTTAGAAAGTGCAAATTTCCTAATCTTCCGGGGTAACCAGTGTTAAAGTTTACATGTTTCCTGATCTTTTTCTATGAGAATCCAAAAAACTATACACCACATATTAAAATATAATATTTTCCTTTAGTTATAAAAACAGGATCATGCTGTTTTGCAAGTTACTTTTGAGTCATTCTGTAGGCCAGCATTTCCAAAGTGTATTTGGTGAAGTTCTCCTTACTAATGGTACTCTGAGGGAAAAAAAATAGTTTTCTCAAATAACTCCAGGCTGTGGTCAAGTATGCCCAAGCTTGTGGTTACAACTTCAGTGCATATTTGTCCCAGTCTTGGTGACTCATGCTATATAATAGCATGTTAAAGGTTCTGAAAAGGCCTGCAGCAAAGAAACTTGATTAGACTTTTATAACATAGCATTTTCCTAAATTATTTTTGGGATAGCTCTGTAGCACATTTTCACATCTGGCAGGTTTGGGGAAGTGTCTTAGGCATTCCTCATTAACCTCCCCTTCCCTGCCATCCTCCTACTGTCCATCCACCTGTAACCTCATAAGATGGGCAGAAAAATAGTTCATATATTCATGTAATAAACAAATACTCACTGTGCTCCCAGTATATATACCCAACAGTGCAATTGGTGCTGGGGACATAGTGACAAACAAGGTAGCTGTCTCTCTGCCCTTCCAGACTTTGGAAGCCTGCCCGAAGCAGAATGATGGGGTCAGTCACACCTGATGGATGAGTGTCTTGTCCTGTACCTGGGAGTGGCAGAAGCTCAGCAGGTGGCACAGCCCAGGAGCAGGGGGCCAGAACCCGCCCACTCTGCTGCTCCTTGTCTCCACCATGCCTCTCCAGTCCTCCGCACTTTGCTTCTGCTGAAAACAGCAGTGCCCGACCCAGCTGGTGAAACTGCTGGCGAGACTGCGTGTGTTTGTTTTCTCTGCATGTGCCAGCCTTGCACTGGGGCCACTGGGCTTCACGGTTGTTGGGGAGTTGACAGAGGTTGGGATAGGGGCTTCCAGCAGGGCCTGATGGGCTGACTGGAACATGCTTCAGATTTCCAGATTGATATTTATTTAAGTTTTAGGTGGTTTAAAAGAGCTCTGTGATTGGGAAAGGAAAGAATGGGAATAGGGGTGAGGGATTGAGTGTATATATGTCGGGGTCAGGGGGGTGGTGAAGAAGTGGTTTTGTATGAGGTCAAATGGGAAAGAAAGTAAACTGTCGTGATTCTAAAGCATACTTACCAGCTCGACACTCTGTGTGTGTGTGTGTGTGTGTGTGTGTGTGTGTGTGTGTGTGTATTTTAGAAATCGAGGGTATGCATGCCAGGACAGGATGATGGGGGAGCCAGGCTGGGAGCATCCAGTTCTTGAGATATTGCCTTGAATATTAGACACGAATCTGCAGCAAAGATCGGACGGATGAAAATATCCTCAAAAGTGACTCTAATTGCAGTTACTCAAATTTATTTATTTATTTATTTTTATTTTTATTTTTTTTTTGGTGGTACCGGGGACTGAACTCAGGACCTTGCACTTGTCAGGCAAGTGCTTATTCTACTGAGCCATCTCCCTGGCCCTACTCAAATTTAATGAGTCAGTATCATTTATTGAACACTGGTTTGTACCACTTATTATTCCAGCTGCCTTAGTAATGTAATCTGTGTTTCCTTCAGCATCTTTGTGTGAGACAGATGTTGTTGTCTTACACTAAACTAATTCCTCAGTGAAATCAAGGTGAAGAAGAATGACCCACCCATGACACAGTACACATCTTACAGGGAAAGCACTAGAGGAGGAGCCTGTCACCTCCCAGCTGGGCCCTCACACCAAGCAGCTCAGCCCTTTGACTCTAAGTCTAGTGCTTCACTTGAGTGCTTCAGATTTCTTGCAAGCATGTGTTCGTGTTGGAGTTGGGGCTGGTTTTACCTGGCATTTGCTTGAATCAGCTCTAGAACCACACAAATCTAGAAGCACATTAATCCTGGTTCAGTCCAATGGTAGAACCTAAGACCTCCTCTAGGTCATGTGGAGGGTGCAGATGTAGGCCTGATGCCCTTGGGTGCCACATCATTATGACAAAGCATCAAAGAAACGGACTGCAAATGACAGTTTCATTGGAATTGATGGTAATTATTTTGCTTACTCAACACAATAAATCAAACTCTTTTCACTGAACTACTGTGCCATAAATTCCCAGCTTCTCCTAATGAAAGGGCTCCCTCCCTGTGCATGTGCTTGCAGTTTTTCTTTCCTCTGCCAAAACCTTCCGTATCTTAAGTCATTATTTGTTCACTTAACATGTGTTTGATGAACACCTAGAATTCCATTTGTGTGGCAGATGCCCTCCTGAATAAAACCAACATCATTCCTGAGCCTGTGGTCTAGCAGATGGGCAGCAAGAATCATTAATAGTGTGATGGGTATTATGTAGGTGAAAAATCTGGGGGCCTTACATGCCTCACCCCTGCCTGCTGGGTCATTTGACATAGGACATGTTCTTAAGACATGTTTGTCAAATGGAAACAAACTTCTTCCAACCTCTACTTCTCTTTACAATTTTCTCCTCCACCTCCTCCATGTTTACATAAGGCAGTGGGAAAGGCATGTGTCCTGCCTGCCTTCTCCACTGAATAAGAACTACAGAGCTCCCAAAACAAGCCCCAAGTGAAATAGGAAAAAGAGTACCATGTTCACATCACCTACCCTGTGTACAAGTTCCACTTCTGCAAGGGAAGTGTCTATTAGGGACTGGTCAGATCAAATTATGTGGACCATGCTTAGGCCTGAGAAAGACCTTGGAGGTGGCAGTCTTCACAGTTTGACACAACTACTGTGTGACAGGGACAGAGACTCTAAGCAAATAATTTACAGTGATTATAAGAAGCAGACAGTATAGATAACAATACCAAGGCTGAAGAGATCCCACGGCTGGGCATAGTGCCATATTCCTATAATCACAGCTACACTCAGGAGGCTGAGGAAGGAAAATCACAACTTTGAGGCCAGCCTGGAGAACTTAGTGAGAGAGAGTCAAAATGAAAGAAAATTTAAAAGAGCTTATAATATAGCTTGGGAGTAGAGTGCCCTGTACTGAGCACACACACACACACACACACACACACACGAGAGAGAGAGAGAGAGAGAGAGAGAGAGAGAGAGAGAGAGAGACAGAGACAGAGACAGAGACAGAGACAGAGACAGAGAAGGGAAGAAGGGGGAACTCCCGTCACCAAGACTTCTGCTAGGTATAAGCCTTTTTACTGCCTTAACTGACAAACTTTGATGAATCCTCCAGGACTGCATGAAGAATGAACATGGATGACAGAAAAAAAGCATTCTATTAGACTTGGTGAAAGACAATATAAAATATTGGAGAACTGATCCTTCATCCTGAGCAGGGCTTGAGTGCATGCATGTGTGCATGCATGCATGCACGCATGCATGCAGACAGAGGAGCATATGTGCACCTTTCTCTCTTCTGAAGTCATTGCTAGAGGTTCTGCTTCCTAGGCTTAGCAGTTAGTGAGCTCCACAGTTTATCTTGGGATTCATCCGTTCTGAGGTCAAGCTGCATTTCAATTTCGGTGTAATAGCAGAGATGGTGTCCAAGCCGACTGTGCTCCAGGTCCTTAGCTCGTTGAATCCTGGAGCCCTGTCTTACTTTCTTCTGCCTCCTTCTTGGCCTTTTGCACAGCACTGGGCACCTCATTTCCAGTTTGCTGCCCTGCACTGAATCCCGCCCCGGGCTCACCCCTAGTGTCTCTCACTAGGGGTGACTCTGAGTTGTCGGCAGCAGCATTCTACCTGCTCTTCTCACCACAAATACCAAGCAAAATGCCCTTGTTTTTCCTACTGTACTTTTGAACCTCATCTGTTCTGGATGGTTTGGGGAAAATACTTTTCTGTGTATGTTGCAAGGGGATGGTGGGCATGCTCCTTGGCATATTTCCTGGGCTAATCCCTCTCTATTCTTCTCAGGGCTCTGTTGGGTACTACTTTCAGGTGGAATTAGTGCTCTGGTGCTGTTCTAGGCCTGTGTGCAGTTATAGGGGTTGTGCTCATACACTGACCAGGTGGGATTGTTTGTCCTTCATCCTGAGAGATAGGACATCCAGCTTTTAAGGACTGTCTTAGTGTTGTCCTCGCACTGGTCTGGTTACCTGTTCTATCTATCCAGGTTCTAAAGTAATTTCTTTTGTGCTAGTTGGTCAACATTGAGCACCAGAAAGTTTGGAAGTAGCTGCTCTTTCTATCCAGGTACTATATTAGTGTTTTAGTTAATTGTTTCAGTCACAGGCTAGAGCTAAAAGCAGTCAGGTAGGAGAAGAGCAACTGGTTCCTCTCAACAGGGTGGCTGTGTACACTCATGGAGTGAGGTTAGAGGAGAGCATTTTCCTGAAGCTGGGAGTGGGAGCTGTGGAGCAGGTAGGGATGTGTTTTTCTTTCTGTAAACACTTTTCCAGAACATCTACTGTCTGTTGGGAATATTTCTCTCCTTTCTTTCTGAACAAGTAGAGGCAGTATGGAGAAATTATGATCATTATTGTCATTATCCTCATCAAGAGAGTGTGGAGAGGACACAGCGGCAAGTGCAGAGAGGAGGAGGTTATTAGCGTAAGTGATATTAAGTGTTGACGGGTGCTGGGTGGAGATTAAGGCATTAGAAGCTAATTCTAGCCACAAACTTGGGAACACCGAAGTGCTATCTGCGGAATGCCCCTCCCACAGTAGATGAGGCTCCCTTCTGTAGTCAACAATTTCTTGACCTCCAGATGCTTGTGTGTGTAGTAACAAAGTGAGTATATTACACAATTTGGGCAGCCTAAAGGAAAGAGCAGAAATGGTATCAGGTATGTCTAGGGTTGCTAGAATGCCACGGGTGTTTTGGAGTAAAAGGGCTTGGATCGAAAAGCCCACCAGATGGCAATGCCACTGTGTGAAATTAGGCCAGGGAGCAGCTTTCAGCAGAGAAGTTTGTGACCTGTGCGCTCCCAAATTACCGTGTGCTTGCTGGGCTCCAGGATGCTTTCATACATTATCTCATTAACTCTCGTGAGTAGCTCATCAAAGTACTTATTTTCATTCTCATGGAATAAACTGAGGCTCAAGGAGATTAAGTAATTCATCCAGAGTCACCTTACATGGAGGTAGGTGGAGCTCAGACCTGAACCCAAGGACAATAGCCTTCAATGCCTGGTCCTGCTGAGCTCTAACCATGTTACTTAGTAGAGAAGCTTTGTTTGCAAAAAAGTTTGACACGAGCCTAACATAGCAAAGCACCAGATGTTTTGATAATCTTATTTACTTATTTATTTGGTAAAAGGTCTTGCTACACAGCTCAGACTCATTCATAGTGATCCTCCTCCTGTGTCAGCCTCCTTGGTGCTGGGATTACAGGTGTGCACATTTCAGGTGACTGACTAAGTGCCTGGGGCCAGCACGGCATGCGGTACTGGGTATTGAACCTGGGTCCTTGGGCTTGCCAGGCAGGTGCTTAGACTGCTGAGCTATCTCCCCAGCCCAATAATCTTTCAAAATCAGGGCAGTAGCACACCCTGGGTGGTGAAGGTGAGCAGTGGCCACAGACAGGAAGCGCTGGTACTGGCTCTGCACTGTGTGGGACCTTGGTATGGTTAGCCGACTTTCCCAAGTCTCTGCTCTCATCCTGCTCCGCACCCCATGTTCCTTTCTTGAACTCCTTAGGCCTGAACCTGCTCTCCTCCTCCTGACTCAGCAGCTTTCTTGTTCTTCCCCCTCATCCCTCTTCACGGAGTCCTCCACCCAGTCTAAGGCTTAGGGCAAGGTGATGGTTCCGAGATACTGTGCCATCTTAGATTCAGTTTTCCTGCAGCCCTGTGACTGCAGAAAGCCTAAAGCCACAAGCTTAGTGAATATGTTTCTTGGAAGGAGAGGTAAGAAGGGAAACAGAAGAAGTTCTTTGAAGAGGGCAAGCGCTGGGGCATCTGCATGGGCGTGCCTTTGTTCTTAAAGAGTTTAGAACCTCATTAGCACTCGGCTTTCTCCAAGTGCATCCAGAACCCTTCCATTTTTTAAAAAAAATAAAGGCTTGGGCTTGCTGGTTAGCTCAGTTGTTTGAACACCTGCCTGGGCAAACCCAGTCAGGCTTGCAGGACCACGGTTTGATCCCCAGCTCCACATACCACACCACACCTGCACTTAAGGCAGCCTGAGCCAGCCAAAAAATAAAAATAAAATAAAGTAAATTAAAAGTAAAGGCTTTCATTACAGTCATTTCCTCCCTGAAAAACCTTGTGGTTCCACGACTAAATAGAGTATCTTCTGCTCTCTGTGTCTCTCTGACATGTCCCTTCTCAAGTTCAAATTTCTGACTGACCTGTACTCTTTCATTCATCAAACACTGAATAAAATTTTATTCAAGGTGGTAGGATTACCAAGATAAATTTGACACATTCCTCCTCAGGGAGTTCATAATCTGGGTCAGGTGGAAGGAATGGAGGCATGTTAAAGACAGACACATGAAGAAGATCAGAAAGCAAAGCACAGGGCCTGGGAGATGGCTCAGTGGAATAAGCACTTCCCTGGCAAGCGCAAGGACCTGAGTTCAATCCCCGGTTCCGCAAAAAAAAAAAAAAAAAAAAGAAAAGAAAAAAACGAAAAAAAAAGAGAAAGCAAAGCACAGCAGCTGGAAAGTGTTGCAGAGTGAAGATGTTTCGGATCGAGGGCCTCGTGCCGAAGCTGGACCCTGAAAAGATGAAACAGAAGATGCACGAGGATGTGATTTCCTCCGTATGGAACTTCCTCATCTCTGTAGCCCTGATGCGAATCACTCCATTTATCTTGAAGAAATTGGACAGTATATGAAGATGGGGCATCCCATATAAACATATGATAGAAGAACCTAGCTACAGTTTCTCCTGCCTACCTGCAAATGAATAGGCCCAGAAAGGTGTAAGAGACTCGTTGATTGAATAGACATAAAAATTCTATTTGTCAAGAGCAAGTTGGACTGTAGTAACTGACCCTTATAGCTAAAATGTAAAACTATTGGGAAGTATGAAAAGATGTCTTGTAGTCATAGTGTGCCCTTATGCTTGTAATATTCAGCCTCTACAAAGGTTGGTGTGATTGTGAATAAAACTTTTAAATTGCATCTCTAGCTAGAATTATATTCCAATTGGACAACACTGGTCATGCCCCATTTAGAGTCCTGACAGCTCAGAAGTAGAGAGAGGCAAGAAAAAACACGGGTCCAAGGTTGGGCATCTGAGTGGGTAGTGAAGCTTTGCATGACACAGTGAGAGTGTGGCTCAAACGCTTGCCTGGCAAGCCCAAGGACCCAGGTTTGATACCCGTACCACATGCCGTGCTGGCCCCAGGCACCAAGTCAGCTCAAACTCCATTTTCTATTGTAAGGTGGTCATGTCCAAAATGTCACTGTCTTGTCATTTCTATTTACATTTTTACTTCTGTATAGAGTATATTTGTGATGAAACCCTTACAAATAGCTATGCTTACTGGGAGTCAGCACATAACCACAATGATACTTCAGTGCAAGATTATTAGTCTATATTTTTAATAAAATACCAGAAGATTTGAAAAAAAAAGACAAACACATGATCAAAACCAATAAATTATCGTGGAAATGTCATATGAGGTGAACAGAGTGCTATCTATGGGCCCTGGAATGGAGAAGAGGTGAAGGAGGCTTCATAAGGAAGGAGTGAGGATATAGCTCAGTGGCACAGCACCTACCTGGCAAGTGCAAGGTCCTGAGTTCGATTCCCCATATAAATAAATAAATAAATAAATAAATAAATAGGAGTCAAGTTTGAGGTACACTTTAAAAGATGGAAGCTTCTTCTAAATGGAGGGAGAAGGGGAAGGTGGTCCAGCTAGAAAGAATAGAGAGGGTGCAGCTTGCTGGGTTTTAAGACACATGGGAGGAGAACAAAAGAAATGCCTTGTATAAAGAGCTTGGAAGATTCTGCATAGGTCTGTGGACTTTAATCATTATCACCTAGAGAACTGTTTAAAGTGAGTATGCTTGTTTGTTTCCATTAAAAAAAACTGAATTCTGAAAGCAAGGTTTTTTAAAATATCATTCATAATCAACTGCTTTTACATTTTATTTATTTATGTGTTTTGTACTACTGGGAAGCAAACCCAGGGTCTTTGCTACAGCCTCCACTCTCCTTCCTTTTATTTTGATACATGGTGCTGCTAATTTGCTATGTTTCCTGGGCTGGTTTTGAACTTGGTAATCTTCCTGCTTCAGACTCCCAAAGTGCTGTAATTACTGCGTGTGCCAGCACACTCAGCTCCAACCCATTTTTAAAAATAACACCTTCGAGACCTAATCCATACACACAAAATGGAATTTATATTGTTTTTCCCATATTTTAAATCTTACTTTCATGTTGCAACTTGATCTTTATTATTCTCAATGGCTGCATTTTATATAGTTCATCAATTATTGCACCCTAGTTTATGTAAAGCATTACGGTGCACTGAAATGATTCAAGGGTTTCAGAATCCAGTAGGCTTGGTTCAGATCTTCTGAGGTTTACCCACCTGTTGGTCCTGGACAAGATCTGTACTCAACCTGAGCTTCAGTTTCCTCATCTATAAAATAGGTTGATCATATGACCACCGTGAGAATATCAGGCTAAAGGAATTATAATTATGACCCATAGGAGGCACTTGCTCAATGAAAGGTAGTTGCCCATGTATCAACTTTTACTGCTTGGTTGAACCTGACATTCTAGAAAGAAGGCAGATGGGTCTGATTAAATAGGGAGAAGAGACAGCCAAAGAGCCAGATTGGGGGCTTTAGGCGTGTGCTGTCTAGCGCAGTAGCTGCTAGCCCAGGTGGTTGTTGAGCACCTGAGATGTGTCTCATCTACCTTGAATTCATCTGCAGTAAATAGAAAATGCATGCTAGATTTCGAAGACGGTATGAAACAAAATGTAAAATATTTCATTAATAAAGCATATCCTTATTAAAATGACAATGCTTTTGATATAGTGTATTGAAGGATATTTTAAGAATTATTTTCACCTGTTTTTTTTTTTTTTTTTGTTTTTTTGCGGAACCGGGGATTGAGCTCAGGCCCTTGCGCTTGCCAGAGAAGCACTTATTCTACTGAGCCATCTCCCCGGCCCCTTTCATCTGTATTTTTATGGTGGCTAGCAGAAAACTTTTAAATTGCATCTCTAGCTAGAATTATATTTCAATTGGACAACACTGGTCTTGCCCCATTTAGAGTCCTGACAGCTCAGAAGTAGAGAGGCAAGAAAAAACATGGGTCCAAGGTTGACACCTGAGTGGGTAGTGAAGCTTTGCATGACTTTAAGGGAGTCAGGGAAAGGAGATGAGTTTGAGTGTGTGTTTGTATACACAGGTGTATAATGGTTGTTCTCTAAACTGTGACATAAAAAGCAAAGATGTAATGTAGATAGAGAACCTATCCCTGTTTTCCTTATACGTTGGTCATTCACACTCTCACTATGTCAAGTCCATGCCTTCCTTCAGTAGACTTATTAGGAACATTTCTGCCCATTCCTTCCATGAGCATGGCTGACACGGCTGGCCTGCACTTATTGCCGGGTTCAGAACGTCCTGGGAGGTCAGGGGCTTTTGGAGTGGAAGACTACTGACCACTGCGATCATGATCAGGATGGCTGGAAAGAACTGGGTGCCTCTAGGCCTGGGTCTACTCAGAGCTCCTGGCCTCCCCCCATTGTGGAGCTGTCCTCAGTGGTGCAGGCAGTGTGCGGGGTCAGAGGAATCTGCAGTAAGGTCTACAGAGCAAAAGAAGTTGGGCAAGAAGGCTTCACCTACAGGGAAGTGAGTGCTCTCAACGCTGCTGTCCAACCCTGCTTACTTGTGTCTTTACCTTCTTTGGCTTTGCAAAGATTTCAGGAGTCTTCTGAGGAGTGAAGAGCTGGGACTTGATAGCAGTTCAGTTAAACAAAGGCATTTTTAGGTTTTTAAAGCCTAAATGAATTAAAACTGCACTTGAGCCTTGAGATACCCAGTGTATCATTCCCTGCAGAACTGTTGGGATATAGGGACCTCCTGGATTGTACTAGGAAAGCACAGATCAGCGATTCACTGTCACAGTAGGTAAGAGCAAGGAACACACAGTGTATCAAGTTTGGAAGGCAAACAAAACAAAAAATCAGAACAGAAACAAACAAACAGAAAAGTGAAGAAGCAAAAGAAAACAAAAATCAGCAAACACCAGCATCAACAATGCTCTGGCTTTAGTAGTTTTGTCTGACTTGGGATGACCTGGCTTTGCTCCTGGAGGAGGGGAGACATCCCCAGGGAGGAATATTGCTGCAACTGTAACAGAAGCATGCTGCTTCTACTAAAGCCATGTGCAGCCATCCAACCCTGATTTTGGTTGTTAGGTGGGTTCAAGACCTTTGTCAGCGATGGCAAAACTCCAGGAGCCTATGTCAGAAACCATTTGTTGAGCCCTTCCCATGTATAAGAATCTACAGGATTAAAGTTTCCAGTACTATGTAGGAGAGTATATGAACGTTTATAGAGTTTTTCTGTGCTTACTTTTATGTGTGGCCTTAAATTTGTATCTTTTCACTCATACAATAAGTAGCTTTACATTTCACAACTTAAGAAAATATTTTTTGAGAAATCCTATCTTATCTTGGTTGCAAATCTTTCCCCCCACAGTTGGGAGCCATGAGCTCTGCTGTGGTCCCACGTTCTTTGTCCTTGCTTCCCTGTTGGGCCCACCATAACCATCACTTCCTCCTGAACCTTCTGCCCTGCTGAGCTTCTTTTTGAAGAGATTTTATCTCATTCCCACAACGATGACTTTCCAGCACAGCTGTGGAGAGCTGGGAAGTGGCCATATGTCTGACTCCCCATAGAGAGAGGTGTCCTATGCTTTAATGATGTTAAATTGGCTGGGATTGAGAGAGGGTTGGGGTAGGGTTTGAGGAGAGAGTGACAGAAATAGCCAGGCATAGGTGGCTGAATAAATAGCGATAGCAAGGGTCCCCCCTGGGTGTCTGTGACTACCCTGAGGGTTGAGTGCCTGTCTCAAGAACATAACACCACGCCCTCATCTTGCACACGGTGCACATCGCAGCCTGCCTGTGCATGTTTGCACACACAACCCATGTGTTCCTTGGTTGTGTCACTGCTGCCCCCCATCATTGCTTCCGGCAGCATCTACTTCTCCCTGCACCAGCTCCAGCCGCACCCCCCTCGCCACCACTACTGCTTTCCTTACTCCTAACCCCAACATGTAGCCTCTGCAGTGGCCCAGGCCTCTCCAGATTACAGCTCTGTGGGGACCAAGCCCTTTTGAAAGGAAGAAAGAAAGAAAGAGGGAGGAAAAACAGAAAGAAAGTGGGAAACAGAAGAATGAAGCCAGACCGAAGGGGCAATGGTGCTTTGAGCTATCTCACTGCATCACAATGAATATGGACTCTATTAAGCTCCGTTCTGCCTGTTAGTGTCTCCCGGGGCAACACAGCCCCCATATGGCAAGCATGCAGCAGATTAGGATAGGCCCCTGGGCCGCATTGAAGGCCAGAGACTTGACTGGCAGTTGAGCCCCCTACCCGACTCCCCCTCTCCTCACACTTGACACTGCCTGTGTTTATCTAAAGCAAGGAGGGAGGGGCATTTAGAAGGGTTTTGTCCCAGTTTGGAGAGAAGGGAGAGGAGGTTGGAGGTTGGAGGTGGGTGGGGTGAGGGAGATTGAGGGAGGAGAAGGAGGGGGAGGGCTGAGGTGGTTAGAAAGGGGAAAGGCAGGAGGGAGGTTTCATAAATATTCAGGAGGTGCACTGAATGGAGAGAGAGAAATAAAGCAGATGGAATTCGTGTTAAAGAGCAGCACAATCACGCTGTTTTGAGCTCTCCAAAAAGAAGGAAAGAAGGGAAGAGAAAGAAAGAAAGAAAGAAAGAAGAAAGAAAGAAAGAAAGAAAGAAAGAAAGAAAGAAAGAAAGAAAGAAAGAAAGAAAGAAAGAGAGAGAGAAAGAAAGAAGAGGAATGGCCTTCCAGGAGTGTAGGAGCTGTGTTTATCCAATTAGCAGGGTTGTCAAATTGAATTTATATGAGATGGGGGTGAGAAAAGAGTGTAAGAGGGGAAGAGCTGCTTTTTATTTTTCTCTTTTCTTCCTCAAATGTCCATGGGTCTATATTTTTAAAAGTCTCCCTAAAGAAGTAAGATCACTTGAGGAAGGGACATGGGTTGCAGAGCAACGAGACTTCCCAGTAACTTTTCCCTCCAGTGCTAGAGGTGGGCGAGGAGTCCGTGCATTTCACCAAAACTGCAGTGAGCACGTCAAGAGACGAGATCTCTTCTTCAGTCAGATGGCTGACGTGGTTCTTCCCCAGAGCCTATCCAGGCTCCTTTCCAGTTTCCTTCCTTTGATGGTGAGAGTATCCCACCTGCCTGAGCAGAAGTCAGTTCTGTTTATTAGCAGCTTGTTAGCAATTGTGAGTTCAGTGAAAAGAATCCAGGTTTGCTGATCCCTCCCTCCAGTTTCACTTTGATTACATAGTCCCTTGCTCAAAACCACTCTGTGTATGGTGTCAATTTCTAACTCTTCCTGCTCTGCTAGAGTAGGACCCAGTCTCAATGTCTTTACCTGTCCCTTTTCATTCTTCTGTGGTGGTCGCTAAAGTAAGGTTCAAGGTGTGAAGGGGAAGTGCAAGCACTTTCATTGGGGCACTGGCAAAAAAAAATTAAGATTCCCTTAGTGTTTATTTCTATCTAAAAAAAAGATTAGGAAGGAAATCCAGCTTATCTAATACTTAATGCTGGGATTGACACTGGTACCTTTAGCCTGTGTGCCAGGCTGTTGTGTATCACAGCAGTAGCCAAGACATCTCTGCTGTGCACAGGCTTGATGGTGGAGACCTTACCCGCTCATTCATTCACTTCCGAGGTTTTCTGTTCTCTGTTAAGTGGATTTACAGATTATATAATTTAACTTTAACTAAATTAACTCTCACAAAAGGCCAAGTGGCTTAAAGAGCCTGCCACAAAGCGACTGGGTCGCAGAGAATGCTGATAATCCAAACACATGCAAACAGGAAGAAAACAGCGGGGCTGGCCCTTTTCAGGCCACATTAGGAAGTAACAACTTTGATAATGGAATGGGAGCTGGTGAGAAGGCAGCAAAAGCCTTGACATTCATGCAGACTATTTGAAAGAGATTACACCTAGCTACACCATTAACATGATCCTATTTCTAACCATGCATCCTGTCTTAAGACATTAGCTAATGATGATATAAAACAATCATGATGAAAGAGGCATTTAAATATACTCCCACTTTTACTCTTTAAAAATGTTAGCTCTGTAGTACATGCATTTAATTTATAAATAAGTAAAGATGCGTGTGTTTGGGGTGATTGTCCAGACAGTTTTACTCCAAAGGGAGTAAGATCTGAAATATCTAATCCCATTGTTTCAGATAAGCTTTCCTCAGCAAACCAATGCTTGTTGCACCCCCATACACACACACAAGACCCTACTTTTCCTGTTGGTCAGGCTTGCCTTCCTGTGCTGCCTCATTCATCTGGTGTGTGTACACTCTAGAAGCTCAGCTTCAATCCCTCCATCCAGAACAGTTTTCCTAAAAATGCTGTCCCTTTCCACATCCCATTTACAACTGGTAATCAAGATACAGCATTAGTAAGGAATACAAAAGTTGTTACATGCCCGTAATCCCAAAACTTTAGCTGTTTGGGGCAACAAAGACTTAGTTGTTTTCTCATATAATTTCTTGAGCTGCTTTCTTCCATCTTGTTTCTGTGCCTTCTAAAGCACGTGGCACATGGCCACCAACCTGAAAGAGGGAGGCTGGGGAGATAGCTCCACAGTCTTAAGTGCCTACCTAGCAAGCACAAGGAACCAGGTTCAGTCCCTGATACTGATCGCTGGTACTGCATGCCGTGCCAGCCCTGGATGGAACCCCTGAGCACTCTGTGCTAGCCCCCAAACAGGGCATGGTGGCATACACCTGTAATCCCAGCACTGGAGAGGCTGAGACAGGAGGATCACTTCGAGTCTGAACTGCGTGGCAAGACTCCGTACCCAATAAATTAATGAATTAGTTCATTTTCTTTAAAAAGAGGGAAAGGCGGAAGCCACTCTCATCTCCTAACTACCCTGGGCCAGAAGTGACACACAGCATCCTCACCCAGCTTCTGTTGGCCCGCACTAGGAAGGTGATCCTACACTGAAGGCGAAAGAGCCTGGGAAGTAAGAGCTTCTGTTCGTTGGTGCTTATCGTACCTTTGTCCGCTATGCTGTGTATGATCAATCACGGTAATACTGTTCTCTTCCCAGTACCGTTATACACTTGATCTTAGCCAAGGGGCCAAGATGCAGTATTCCCAATACCATTGTAATAAAAACAATCATGATAATGTTTTTCTTCCTAATATCAATAATAAAGTCAAAGGACACATAGAATTGATGATTTATACACAAAATTTGATTAAGAACTAAAGAAACACTTAGAGGCTGGCTGCAGCATGGCTCATATTTAAAAACATCAAACTGTCGTCATTACCCTCTATTTGACAGCAGAGTGATCTGCGCAGGGTTCCAGATCTTACTCTAGAACTCTGCTGCCCAGTGTACGGGCCACTAGCCCCACTTGGCCATTTAAAAATTAGTTCCTTAGTTACATTGCAAGTATTTAATAGCCACAAGTGACTAGTGCTTACCTGGCATTTGAATAATGCCATTATAGAATGTTTTCACCTCTACAGTAAATTCTGTTGAAGGGATTTGTGCAGTGAACAATAGGAGATTGTTCTAGGTTGGGATGTAAGTGATTAAAGCACAATGGTGATCACATAGGAAGTCACTGTTATAAGTAATAGTCCAGATATTGATTTTATACGTAATGAAGTAAATCCAAAAACATTCTTAAAATTAATGGTAAAGCCAGTTCTAAGCATTTGACTAGTCTGTCCCCAGAAACAGTTTGGTGGGAACTGTGGTAGGTTAGTGAAAGAGCACTGTTCTAGGAGTAAGAGGCCTGACTTGTAGCTTGAAATTTCCCTTCATAATTAGGGGGAGGCCTACTCAATTCGCTCAGAATTAGCCTGGAAATGCATAAGGTTTTCGAATAATAGCTAGATATAGGATAGATATATAGTTGCATTCTCTTAATGAATAGAATTTTTTGTTCTTATGGTGTTTGTAAATAGGATCTCAAGTCCGCATCCTGTACAGCAATTAACCACTAAGAAGAATATATGCAGTGTATTATTTGTTGAAAAAAAATAATACTGGACCTTACTCCTTGAAATCTTAAAATAACTTTCCCTAAGATTAGCATATTTAATGCTGAAGATTAGTAGCAAGATAAGAACTGGCCAAGCTCATAATTTTATTTATTTATGTGTGTGTGTATGTGGCCAGCTCAGCCCACCAGGGGGCGGGGCTGGCTGGCATGTGGTGCTGGGGGATTGAACCTCGGTCCCTGTGCTTTGCTAAGCTTGTTCCAAGTAGGTGCTTTAGACCACTGAGCTATCTCACCAGCCCTGGCCACGCTTATAGTATAGGAAAAGTAACTCATCACATGTCATGAAATGTTTTATTCACCATCTGTTACTGAAACAAAATGCCTGATATAATCAACTTCAATGAAATAAAAGCTTATTGTGCTCTTTAAAAAAAAATAGCTAGATAGTGGTATTTTATGAGCTATTATTGTACTTTTTTGTTTTTGGAGGTCTCTCCAATTTTAAAAGCACCTTCATTGTAAGATAGCCTCTTTAGTAAATGGAGCTGGAAAAACTTGCTTTCCACATGCATCTTATTAACTTGGACACAAGATTAATAGTCTCATGAAGGTGCAGAAACATGGGTCTGTCAGACTCACCTTTATTCTTTTTTGTTTTTTTTGGAACTGGGGATTGAACTCAGGCCCTTGCACTTGCCAGGCAAGTGTTTATTCCACTGAGCTATCTCCCTGGCCCCTCAGAAGGATTTTTTTCCCACCTTTATTCTTTAGAATATTTCTATTGGTAAATTATCACTTTTAATTTTATGAGTTTTATTGTGTTAAACAATGAGTACTTAGCAGGAAAAAAATCTCAAAAATAAATGTTAAGCGTTTAATGGTCATTTATCAAAAAGCATCAACATTTTCAGCATCAACCGCTCTTTTTTCTTTTTTTGTATACTAAGTCTGAAAAAGAGCAATACAAATAAATTCTGATGTGAACCACAGAGAAAATACCAACAACACTTTACAAAAAAATCCTTACTTCACTGATCACACCTAAAGGCAGTCTGTATATTATATAGTGTGTAGTTATAAGAACATAAAATATAATAAAATAAATATTAAGCGTAGAATAGACATCAACATTTTCACATCAACTGTATCCTTGCTTACAAAACGTAAAAGATAACATCAAAAATAAAAACCTATGTGAACTACTGTGTAAACACAAAAAGTCCACCACAGAAATAAGTTTTGCTTCAACTGTCATACCCAAGGCAATCTTCATACATGGTAATTGCATGTTCCATGTGCATGGCTCATTTACACTGAGAGCATATATGCTTAACTTTCTTTTTCTATGTGGCAGTCTTGTCACCTTCCTTCCTGTTTTATCAGGAACTTCCTGTTATACTGTACAACATACACTTAGCAAGGAAATAAGATATCAACTGAATAAAATATCGAATATTTAATGGGTGCTTAGAATAGACACCAACATTTTCACATCAGCTGTATACTTGCTTACAAAACCTAAAAGATGACCCAAAAATAAAAACCTATGTGAACTACTGTGTAAACACAAAAGTCCACCACAGAAATAAGCTTTGCTTCAACTGTCACACCCAAGGCAATCTTCATACAGGACAATTGTGTGTCCCGTGTACAAGTATCACACTGATAACAGGTATATTTTGTCTTCTCAGACTTTCTTGTAGGGCAAAGTTGGACACCTTCTTTATTTTCTTGTTGTCGTATAAGTCTTAGTGATGCTCTGCTGCCTGTTCACTGCCAACTCTTCAGGGCACTCTACAACGTTTTTGTGTAATTAGTTTCCTGGGCAGAAACATTTTGTTTTTTCTCTGCTATAAATGATCACTTATGAACACTAGTCCCAATCCTTTAAGAAATTTTCTCCATGATATTTTGTACTAGTTATAGTCTTTATAAGCTATTAAGCTATTTATGTCACACACATTTAGGATTGAGTAAAATCCAACCATTGCTTTGTATTTCAGATGACATGATAATTGCTTCATAACTCATCAACAACTTCTGTTCTACTTTTGATTTTATTGTAGAGATTTTCCATCTGAAGCTTCTGTTTTGTTGAGGTTTCCCTATCAATAGTTCCATAATGGTGAATTTATATCAGCAGTGCCAGGTTTTTATCCATCTATGAAGCAAGTTGTATTTTTCTGAAATCCAAAGACTGTGCTATACAGTTCTTTGTTTTGAAATCACAACATTTCATTTGGAGTTTGTGCTTTGTTCCTGCATAAAGGTCCTGCACTGATCAACTTGTGCTCTGTTAGCAAATCTAACATCAATTTGAAGCCTGTAAGCCAGTCGTCAAATGTCACATTCCACTTAGCTTGGGAGATGGGAGCAATAAGTCTGCTCACAACATCATTCAGTTTATTGCTGTACAACTGAGGCTCTGATGGCTGAGTTCCAGCATAAATGTCTAAATTGAAAGCATAATAAGTCTTCACATCTACAAGGGCATAAATTTTTATGCCATATTTTGACCACTTGCAGCAAGTCTTTACATTCCTGTGCTCGCGAGAAATCCCTAAGTAGAGCAAACCTGTGAATGCTTTCAGTTCAGCTAGTGAGACGTCAATGATAAATAAAATTAATATGGCTGCTGGTGCATACAGAATGTTTTACTTGCATTTCAACCCTTAGAGCATTTCATCTGCTACCATTTCCAACATTGAATGACAGTGCTGGCATTCTGTCCAGTACCTTTCACCCATGCCAAGACCCTGACTATATTTTTTGGACCTAGTTCTAACATTGGCTCATTCCTTTTTGTCACATGACCATTTTGCAATATTTTGACCAGTCAAATATGTACTCACATTTCTGTTTTTCTTTTTGTACCAGAGATTGAACTCAGGACCTTGAGTTTGCCTGGCAGATACTTATGCCATGGAGCTAT
>NW_004524629.1:5822077-5827209 GCF_000260255.1 Octodon degus
TTTTTTTTTTTTTTTCCTCATGCCATTGTACTTCTACCAGAAAAAAGAAAAAATTTTAAACAATTCCTGGAGTGATGTGGGTCTATTGGACCCTCTGTGATGCTTGGGTAAACATATGCAAAACCAGTTACATGGAACATAAGGTAGGGAGAATCCCATTTGTCCACTTTTGCACATTTGTACACACCTTTCCATTCATCATACCAAGTGAGTAAACACATAGATTGCTTCCTGTATCTCTCAGCGAAACACACTGAGATGCATAGCAAGCTACTGTCATACTGAAGTACAAATTTACAGTAGAAAAGTAAGGGATTGGTCAGCTTGACCTAATTCTGTGTTCCTAGTGTTGCATAGCAAAAGAAACAACTGAAAGAGTGAAAAGACAACCCTTAGTGTGGGAAAAAATTTTCCATGTGTTCCTCAGACAAGAGACTAGTATCTAGAATATATAAAGAACTCAAAACATTAGATCCCCCCAAATGAAATATACAATCCAAAAATGGTCATCTGAAATAGACACTTCTCAAATGAGGTAGAAGAGGCAAGCAAATATACAAAAAAAAAATGTTCAACATCGTTTGTCACTTGAGAGATACAAATTAAAACAATGCGGCGATCTCTCACTCTACAGAAAATTATCAAGAAAGCAACCATTAATAACACATGTCAGGGCCAGGGAGATGGCTCAGTAGAGTAAGGGCTTCCTTGGCAAGCACAAGGGTCTGAGTTCAATCCCCGGTTCCACCAAAAACAAAACAAAACAAAAAAATATTGGGGCCGGGGAGATGGCTCAGTAGAATAAGCGCTTCCCTGGCAAGCACAAGGGCCTGAGTTCAATCCCTGGTTCCACCAAACAAAAAAAAAAAAAAAAAAAAAAAAAAAAATCCCACATGTCAGTGGGGCTATAGGGAAAAAGGAATCCTCCACTGTTGAGAAGAGTGTACACTGCCCTTCTTGGTATTTTTCTGAAAGAATTCAAAGCATCATACCACAGTTGCATACACATCCATGCTTTTAACAGCACAGTTTGTAACAGTTAAATCTTGGAAACAGCCCAAATGCCCATTAACTGATAAATGAATAAAGAAGATGCATTTTTATATAATGCAATACTACTCAGCCATAAAGAAGGATAAGCCTGAGACATTTCTAGGTAAATAGATGCACTTTGAGACCATACCCTTCAAGTGAAATAAATCAGATGTACATATTTACTGTATTGTTTCACTAGTGTGAGAAACTGAAAGCATAAATAAGGACCAAAATGTATAATAAATATTGGGAATTGGAAATAAAATGTTCAGATGAGAAAGGGAACGAAGGAGAAGGGAGGGGAAAAGAAAGGGAAGGACAAAAGGTATAATAGAAAAAATTGAAAACAAATCTTTTATATATTAGGAGGTGAGGGCTGTGGAGATAGCTCAGCAGGCTAAGCGCCTGCCTAGGCAAGTACAAGGACCCAGGTTCGATCCCTGGAACCACATGCTGCTTAGCTATGCCTTAGACTTTTGGGAAAGGGAAATCTTAGTCCACAAAATTGGAAACATAAAAAATAATGTACCATGAGACAGAAACATTTAATTTTTTCTTTAATCAGATCTCATTCCTACCATTAAAGAATTTTTTTTTAAGACAGTCTCCCTTGTGCTGTCTGCTAGGTCGTGTTCTGCTTTCAGTGCCCTTTGTTACTCATCTCAAGACGCTGGCGGTTTAGATTTCAACTTCTTAGGCAGCTGCAGTGGCCCCAGGGAGACGGTGGCCTGGTGTGGAGCTGTCTCACTTTTGGTTCGTGTAGTCAGCCAGCCCTCTGGGGAGAAGATGAAGTTGACCTCCTCCTGATGATCAACTTTCAGTTGTTTGTAATTTTCTCAAAAAAAAAAAAAAATTCCAAGGCTACAATTTTTTATGCTTGGTCTCAATCTCAGAAGTGTGTTTTGCTGTTGTTGTTTTTGGAAGGTTCTAGACACGGCTGTTGGGAGGTAATTATTTCAGTGGGGACTGTGTATGTCAACAGTGAAACTTCAGATTATTTTCTTTTCTATTTTGTGTCCAATTTGTTCTTAAAAATGGCAAGTACCTAGATCTCAGTGAAGAATTCATGGCAAAAATTCATTTTCCTTTCTCTCTGCTTTTGATTTTTTTTTCTTGATTTCTCTCATTTTTCTGAGAAAGTTCATAAAAAAAAAATAAGGTCAGGATCCAGACATACTTTTCCTCGCCAAGAAAAATAACAGGCCTTACTCTTGCCTTCATTGAACTTTGAAATTGTGCCTTGCCTATCTTACAATAAGACAAAGTTACACTGTAATTAGATTCTCCAACTTGAGCCTTAGAAAAATAGTTAAAATTCTCATATATGTAAATTTTTAGAATTGTCATCTTTGTAGACTAAATTCACTAGGTAACTTTGTCCACGAAATAACTCAGTTTCCATAGCAGATAAATAAGACACACTGTGCCTTTAGTGACCCCACACAACCCCCCGCCCCTTCAGTTCTGTTTTTATATGAGTGAGACCCAGGGTCCTGCTTTGGAGTCATTAAAATGGGACCTGCGTACAGGCCGCTGTGGGATGAATGGGTTCTTTCTCCTGCCTTGGCTACCTGCTTCTTCTCACTCCTCTACCACCAGACATTCTTTTCTCTGTTGCTTTTAAAAGTAGGATGGTGGCTGGCAGCCTAGTGGGGTCTGTTTCCATTTTGAACCTTATAAATTACCCGGGGTGTAGAAGTAACAGGAATTGTTTGGCTTCTCCTCATTAAGCAGGAGGGGGTCTGGGCTGAATTTCCTCAGTAAAACCTTTGTCGCTTTTACGACCCCAACACCTCCGTAGCCAGCCTATGCTCCCTTTAGACTGGTGCTCTGCACCTCTGTGCTTGTTCTTTGCTTGCCCTTTATGCCTTATTACTCCTTTTCTGTCTCCCTCTCCTTCCTTCCATTCCCTCCTTTCTTCTGCCCTCTCCCCTTCCGGGGTGCAGGGAAGAAACAGTTGATATCAGTTTCCTTACAGAACTGGAGAAACCAGGGTGTGTCATGAATTAAGTTAGTTTCGTAAAACCCCATAACTAGGAGCTCATGTAGTGTGCATCGATACATTACCTCATTGGGGAAATGTAGAGAATTAAAACAAGGATCTGGAAAATTGAGAGGACACTGAAGTTTGCTTGTGAGTATAGTTTGCCTGTAGAAGCCACTGCTCTGCCTCACCCTCATTCCAAATCTGTTAAACACTTACTGTGCACAAAGTCCCAATATTTAAAATGAGATGAGCTTCAGAAGCAGCCTAACCAGGGTTTCCACCTACGCCTACAGTCCAGCGGTGCTAGGTAAGTTACTTAACATCTGGGACACAGTTTCTTCTCCTGGGAAGGGGGTGATGGACTCATGGTGCAGAACTGATGGGCCGACTAGCAGAGGTGCCTGGCGTGAGGAGCCGGGCAGACACTCCTGCCTCTCCTGCTCCTCCTGTCCTCCCCACCAAACTCACCTTCCTTGCAACTTCTGTGAATTTCGCTTGCCTAGTAACTGGAAAAGTGGCCCCTTCATTTACTGGATTGTCTGCAGAAGAGCAGTCAGTCTCCTGAGAAGGCTGAGTGAGGGCAGAGCATATGAGCCCATCACTCCCTGAGCACCCAGACCAAAGCCCAAAGGCCTGGGAGAAGCGCACAGTCTAGGCCAGTCCCCAGTACCTCCAGTCACAGAGTGGAGCTGTGAGCCCCCTCCTCCAGTTCCCTGTTGGCAGAATTTGATGTTGAAAGGCCAGGGACCCTCACAACAGTGCATGTGGCTGGGACTCCGCAGCCCCGGCCGGCTCAGTGGAAAGCTTAACTACTTCTCTGTTTTTCAGTGGTGACTGTCAGTCTTCAAAAGGATCTTTGCTTAGGTAAATTGGTCTTAAAGAATTAACATTTTGAATGAATGCCACTTTCCTAGAAATACGCTAATACTGCCACTTACATATGTTTGATCATTAGAATGTTGCTTTAAATGTTTTCAGAATTTGGGGCTGGTGAGATGGCTCAGTGGTCTAAAGCACCTACTTAGAACAAGCTCAGCAAAGCAAAGGGACCACGGTTCAATCCCCCAGCACCACATGCCAGCCAGCCCGCCCCCTGGTGGGCTGAGCTGGCCACACACACACACACACACACACACACACAAAAAAAAAAAAATTTAAAAAAAAAAAAAAAGAACTTGGGGCCAGAGAGATGGCTCAGTGGAATAAGCGCTTCCCTGGCAAGTGCAAGGGCCTCAGTTCAATCCCCGGTTCTGCCAAAAACAAAAATAAAAATAATAACAATAATAAAAATAAATAAATGTTTTCCAAATTTATTCAGATGTCTCCTGTCTCATAAGGAAGGATCCACTTTCCTTATTTGCTGACATTCTGTAAATAGGTCAGTAAAAGTATAGAAGTAAAACCTCGGTTCCAGCTGTGGCAGAAGAGTGTGTCAGAGCGCATGCTGGCCTGCCTGGGGAGAATGTTCAGCGGTCTAGGCACTTGACTGGCAAGCACAAGGACTCGAGTTTGATCCCAGAAACCTCATGCTGTAATTCCAGCACTGGGGAGGCTGAGACAGGAGGATCACTATGAGTCTGAACTGTGAATTGAGACCCTGCATTAAAAAAAAAAAAAAAAAAAAAAGAATGTATGCTGGCTTGTGTAGTTTGATGAATTTTTCAAGAACCATCCCTTACTGCTGGGGGCATAAAAGAATCATACCATGTCGGGAAAATTGGATGTGCTGGGCGGGTGACAGGGCTGAAATGCAGCAGGAGGCCCAGAAAGTTGTTCTGAGTAGCGAAACAACCCAGGCACTTGGCAAGAATACAGATTTTGTAGAAATAGCAGAGCCCAGAATTCCAGCCTCAGGGATGGAGAGAAGTGGAACCTGCAAAGTTAGACTGAAATAAGGCTCTGTACCCCGAGACAGTGAGGAGCATTGGAAGACGATGCGTGACTCCTGTCTGTGTTTGTGCTTCGGGCCATACAGGTTACAGGCAAGCTGCAGAGCCAAGGAAGGCGGGCGGATTCTGGGAATAGAAAGAATTTTCAGGATTAGAGGAGTAGAACTGAGGTACAGAAGATCAAAGCAGATCTTTCATGAAGCATTAAGACTTTATGACTC
>NW_004524629.1:5827448-5829209 GCF_000260255.1 Octodon degus
AATATCTTCATAAAGTAGGATTTAATATGCATGCATAACTGCACATGAGACAGCACTGTCCTTCGGTGGCCTACACTAGCCATGAGTTGCCCCGCAGTGGCTGTGGATATTGGGCCTCTGGCAAGGCAAATGGAAGAATAATTTTGTCTGTCTCAGCATCTGTACCAGGTTCTCACTGCCTATGCTCTGTACATGGATAAACCCCTCAGCCTCTCTGTATCTTGGACAACCCTACCTACCCCCATCCTTGTCATTTTGGTTCCCTAGGCAGGGCTGCAGCATCTGTATCATAGCACAGTCACCTTCTCGCTGGGGAGGCACCTGATGGAGGAGCTTCTTCTAGCCGAAAAGTGGCATGAAGGTGTCTTTGGCCTCCTAGGGGCCAGATCTCCCCTCCTAATGCCAGCAGGTAGGGTGAGGGATGAAGCCGAGGCCTTGGACTACTACCAGGTGTCCAGGCATCCTCACTTTGTGGTCCTGCTTTTTCTCTCTCATTACAGTGTTTCAGGAGACTGCAGTGTCTTTGTGAGTGGCCTCCTCTGTGGCTTATGGCAGTGGGCTTAGGACCTTCTGTGGCACATCATGCTTCACGGGATGATGAGAATGCTGAGAGCAAAGAGGCCTGAAGTCTCAATCCCTTGGCTCCTCTTGGTTGCAGCAGGCTGCCTCGCTGACTTGAGTGAGTGCTCCCCCCTCCTCGGCGGCCCCTCCCAGAAGACCTCTGCCCAAATGTCAGGTGGATGCAAGAAGCAGCTAGGAATAAACTTTAGAAAGTGTGCATCACTCCTCCAGCCTGCAGGGCATGCGAGGAATACAGAGTGGGGAGTGGTAGTGACAACATTGTATTGATTATACTTTAGGACTTCATTTCAAAGATATATCAGACAAGGAGGGGAGAAATCACATAACTGCTTTTTATTGTGTACTTATCAGGGTTACAAAGCATCCTTAGCTTCATTTTACAGCTAAGAAACAGGCTCAAAAAGGCTAGCCTCAAATGACTCAAAAGGAGCCGCTTGGGAATCCAGCCCAGAGCCTATCCAGCTCCAGAGCCTGAGCACTTGCCTTTGCAACATATGGAGATGCAAATATATACTCGGGAAACAGAGGCAGGTTAGGGAATGGGCAAAGGCAGTTCGGCTGCTGGGAGAAAGATCGCATCCCCTGGGTTCTCCGTTCTGAGAAGCTGCCTTGCTGCTGTGCTTCTCAAACTGTGGTGCTGTTGGTTTGTTGGGGGCACCAATTCATTGCTGTACACCTGCTCTTTCCCCAGATGAGGTCCCTCAGGTCACAGTGCAGCCTGCATCTACAGTCCAGAAGCGTGGAGGAACTGTGACCCTGGGCTGTGTGGTGGAACCTCCGTGGTTGAACGTAACCTGGCGCCTGAACGGGAAGGAATTGGATGGCTCCGATGATGCTCTGGGCGTCCTCCTCACCCAGGGAACCCTAGTCATCACTGCCCTCAACAACCACACCGTGGGACGGTACCAGTGTGTGGCCCGGATGCCTGCAGGAGCTGTGGCCAGCGTGCCAGCCACAGTGACACTAGCCAGTGAGTTTGCCGCTCTGCTTGGTGTGGTTCCACCACCTCTCACCCATTTTCCCTGTCATTAAAGGGTCCTTGATGGTCAAAATTTCAAATCAGAGGACAGGATGGTGAGGCACCATCATGTCCTTGGACAGTGTCTCTCCACACAAGGGTGATGTCTAGAGTGAGACTCTGCAGAGGGCCAACTGTCCTGGGGGCCCGGAGCTGGGCCA
>NW_004524629.1:5829909-5835416 GCF_000260255.1 Octodon degus
TTTAAAAAAAAAAAAATAAAACAACTGTTTATAGCCTTCTTGTGCTGTAAGATCAGTGTATAAGATGCCTGATCTCTATTTTTTCTGATTCTTACCTTATAAAGGTAAGGTTCTTACTATTTTGTTTTGTTTTGTTGGCAGAACTGGGGATTGAACTCAGGTCCTTGTACTTTCCAGGCAAGCACTTATTCCACTGAGTCATCTCCCTGGCCCCTATAAGGTTCTTACTGTATAAAGGACACTGATCCTCAGGCAAATATATGGAGACCGAGGGTCAAATCACTTCAGAGATCCCTCCTGTCCAGCTCATTCTGGTTGATTCCATTTCAAGTCACTTCCTTCTACATTGTCCTCATGACTACTTTTATTTTTTTCATGCTTATGAAAGTGAGCCACAGTTTTCATAAAAATGACTTAAGTAGCTGTGAGGACCCAACAGAGTAAACCAGGGACCAAGTGACTCGACATAGCTCAGTTTCGAGGAGCCTTTTCCTGCACAGGTGTTCTGGCCACAGTACTGTCCTGCTGGGCCCCCTTCTGTGAAGCCAGGGCAAGTGGGTCGCCTGATGCACTGCCCTCCTATGTGAGCGGTGTCCCAGGCACAGACATGGCATTATTTAGCTTTCTACCTATTGTGCATGTAGAGACACAAGACTTAAAGGGTCAAGTGGTACCAAAGGCCACAGAGCAGCCCTGATGTTCCGTAGGGTGTGCCTAGAGCCGGCATATAAAAGGAATTGCCTCAACTTGCCCCTTTCCCAGAGCCTGAAGAATAGGAAATAGAGAAACTTTTTGAAGTTTTAAGGGAATTTGGATTTAAATTTTGAGAAGATTTTCAGGGCTTATTCTTTACTGACTTAGCAGTTTCCCTTTGTCCCTGAGAGCCCCAGTTTGGGCAGCCACATCACCGTCCCCATCACCCTTGTGGATCACATGCCTCCAGGCTGTCCTGTGCCATCCTGTGTCACGGGTCATCTCAGGGAACAAACTGCTGCAATGTACCTGGGAAAATGGGGTGTGGTTCTGGGAGGAAAACAGTGAAGGACAGGGAAAGGAAAAGGCTAAGGAGCACCCCTTGCCCTCCTTGCTCTCTGGTCCCTAGAACCTGGAAGAGACTTCACTCCCTGAGAGAGTGGAACAGAGGCTACCTGGCGTGCTCCTGTTCTCATGGGAAATAGACAGCCTTGCCTTTTTCTAAGAGAGGAGGGGAGGCTGGAGTGATCCTAAGCTGCATCTGGTAGTCCCCCACATTCTGGGGGCCACTTGACTTTTTGATAGAAGAGCACAATTGAGTCTGAAAGTAGGGTTGCTAGATAGCAGACTGAGTGCTCTGCACAGCAAGAGGGGCCTGGGCAGCTAGCTGGTTCTGTCTGGGTTGTTGTGTGTTTGTTGCAAGGGGGCAGGGGCTTAGGCTGAGGTAGACAGGGTCATCAGGAGGAAGGCCTGAGGTCAGAGGCACGTTTCTTATGGTCATGAACTGCCTGCCGCTGCTTTTATGTCTTTACATTCTCATTGTATCATAGAAGTTATAGAATGTTTTTTTTTTTTTTAAATTTTTATTTATTTATTTTGTATGTGTGTGGCCAGCTCAGCCCACCAGGGGGCGGGGCTGGCTGGCATGTGGTGCTGGAGGATTGAACCGTGGTCTGTGTGCTTTGCTTAGCTTAGCTTGTTCTAAATAGGTGCTTTAGACCACTGAGCCATCTCACCAGCCCCTAGAATGTATTTTAAAGTGTCTCTCTTGAGCCGGCCATTGTCACATGGCCAGCATTATCATGTTGGTGTATTCCCTTCCAATCTTTCTTTATACCCTTATTTTTACACTGTTATGATGGTGCTACTGTAGAGAGTTTCTATTCTTATTTTTCCCCCATTGACATTGTATGATAAGTATTTGCCTATTAATAATTCATTCATTTGTAAATGAGTATAAAATAAAGTGAGTACAGTACAAAAAGTGTATAATCCTAAGTGAAGAAGCCAGCCTGTTTCATATGAGCTCAAGGCATAGCCCATCACGTCCCTTCTGAGTTCACCTGTGCTCCCACTGCCGGCAGAACATGATCCAGCGGCGAAGGGCCCTCGACCATCCCTCAGGTGGCTCCCCTGTCATGCGCTGAATCCATTTCATGTTTCCGAGCAGTGAGTTTGCTTCCAGTAGGACATTATTACAAGTAAGATGGGACTTGTAGCAACATTTCTGCCTTTAAAGGCTATCTAGAAGGGAGATTTCATCTGCAAATGGTCAGCACATGCCTGTGGAAGCTCAAAAATATTGTAACTGTTCATTCAGCCTACTTAGGGCCAAGCCGAACCTTTTATTGTTTGAAGAAAGCAGAGTTGGAGAGGGAAAGATTTGGTTTGGAATACTCCTTTTGCTTCAAGGTGTAGCTGGGTGAAAAAAGACAGTTTATAGCCTTAATTTTTTTTTTTTAATAAAATTCCCGGCAACTGCTTTCTGTGGTGCTTGCCGGTGTGTGGTGGGCAGAGGACAAGGGAAGGGCTTGGTTGTGGCCCAGGAGGCTCAGTGAGAGGACACAGGCATGTGCAATGGTGGCACTGGTCTGGATCGAAAGCCAAGAGCTACTGGCTGGTTGTTTCACTGTGAAGCAGAACTGACATGTTTGGGTCTGACCAGAAGGGAAAAGAAGTATGGATGGGAGTGAGCAGACTGGGGAAGGGCCTGTGCCACACGGAGAGGGAGTCGGTGGAGTGGAACTACAGCCTCTGAGCCTGGAGGAGGCAGCAGCAGGGGTGTGGGAAGGCAGGTGGGGACTGCAAAAGGGGTGCTGTCCTTGGGTTAATGCCACTAGGGTGTTTGGCTCGGACTCAGCAATTAGATTAAGTTTCTAAAAGCACATTCCTAAGCAGAATAGAGGCTGTGTTTTGCTGGTTGGCTGGGGTACAGGCTGCTCCGTAGATGGGATTACGACGACGCTGTGATCTACATTTGGAAGAAAGGCTGGGCAGAGGCATGCTGGTCCTCACACATGCTCACCCACACACTCTCAGCGCTTAAGGCCTCTTCTTCCTCTGGCTTCTTCCGCATGCCTTCAGGTGTCCTTCCCACACAAAGCAGTAGGTGTTAGGCCTACTTGGGAGTGTGCTGCTTCCTGGCCTGTCTCCTAGAGACCACTCTAAACTTTAGACAATGGGGCCAAGGACCTGGCTTGAATTTGGGATGGGAGAAATTTCTACAGATTTTTCCTAGCCTGGGCCTCCATTACTCCCGTGCTGGTGGCTAAAGGCCCACTTAGTGTCACCCTGTCCTGGTGATATCAGCTTCTGGTGTTTTTTTTTTTTTTTTTTTTTTTTTTTTTTTTTTTTTTTTTTTTTTTTTTTTTTTTTTTTTTTTTTTTTTTTTTTTTTTTTTTTTTTTTTTTTTTGGTGATTGAACACAGGCCCTTGCACTTGCCAGGAAACCCTTATTCTCCTGAGCCATCTCCCCAGCCCCTAGCTTCTAGTTTTTGGCAAAATGGAGCCAGCAAGGAAAAGCTATCTGAGTCTCACTTACGTACCTTCCCCACCTCTAGTATGGCTGTGTGCCACTCTCTGTAGATGTTCCCATCTCCCTCTCCTCTGGAGAACTTTTTCTTTCCTGTTAACATAAACTTTGTTTTTTAAATTTTTCTTGCTCCTAAGGCCTCATGTGAGATCTCCTTGTGTAATACTTGCTTTTTGAAATTCTTATGACTTCGATCTCTTTCCTGCCACTTTATTTCTTTTCACAAACTTTACACCAGTTAGCACCCTCTACGTGGCTCAGATATTTCCACTGTGCTTCTGAGCCAACAACAGACACTACCAGGCAGACCCCAATTCTGCCTTCGAGATTCTTAGCACAGCATAACAAGCCCTCCCAGGGTTCATCAGAACTGGCATACAAAAGGATGTTCTCTTTCTCTACCTCTAATACTTGCCATTCAAATAAAATCCATCGTAATCCTTTACTTTTACCTTTTTGTTGTTTTTGATTAGTTCTCTCAGTTCTTCCCTCATCCATAGGCCCAGTTATACTTGGAAATGAATAACTGCTGAGTAGTTGCCTACTCATAATTCCAAATCTGGGAATTTTGGTCTTCAAGCTGATATGAAATCTTATGCCAATACTGACATAACAGTGACAAGCTCTGTATCCCTCCAGAAGGCTTTGGAGCATGAAGACTAGGCATGTACCACCCCAAGCACTGTTTGTTTGACTTCAGAAATCAACAGGCAGAGGCTGACAGAAAAGAAAGGACTCCTCCCAGGGAGACATCTCCTTGATTCTGTGACCTTGAGGAGAGTTCAGAAGGATACCCTTGTTAGCATAATTTAACCTATCAATAAAATTAAAAGCCAAGTGGGTATAATGAAAAACAAGAAGGTAAAATTTCATATCCTAAATTCAAGTCCTTGCTTTGCCATTAATGAATTGCATGGCTCTGGATAAATCACTTAATCTCTCAGATTACAATCACAAAATGAGTACAATAATCTACATCACTAGGTTCGTGAAGATCAAGTGAGAGGGTCAGGGAGATAGCTCAGTAGAAGATGGGCTTGCCTGGCAAGTGCAAGGGCCTGAGTTCAATCCCGGTTCTGAAAAAAAAAAAAAAAGAGAGAATATATGATAGTAGTATTCTGAAGTATGTTAAAAATTCCAGGGTTTATTTCTTGGTTCATTTGGTCAGCCAGTGGTTGAGGAACCTCTGGGGTCTGTGTCTAGCCCTGTGCTGCTGTCTTTAGTCTATGACCAGCTTCTAGGAAGCTATGAATCCAGTGTGTTGCAGAACTTCTTCTGGCCATAACCAGAGCTGAGAGAGGACTGGCTTGGTAGAAAGGGACAACTTAGCCACTTCCTGTGAACCTTCTAGTTCCTTGTAACCTTCTAGCTCCTTGTATACATGGGTCTTCCGACCCAAATTCCCACTTCTAGCTGCCTGAAGAGCAGTAACATTGTCACTGTATGTTGTTGACATAGTCTGAGAGCTGCTCCTTTATGCTGTTGTGATTTGAAATGATGGACTGGGGGAATCCTACCCTGTAAGGTGGAGAACTCTACAGCTATGCCTTGTCCTCTCTTACTCAGTTCCCTTAATCTGATTCCCATCAGCTGTTTCATGAACATCACCTCAGTTCTGATCTTCAATTAGAATAGGTCACTAAGTACCATTGTAGACCTTTTATTCTCAAAATGCCTCTGTATTTTAGCTTATTTTATCCCAATACCTGTCAATGTCCTCCAGAGACGCATAGCTAACTATATAATATATAACATATATTATGCATACACAATATATGCATAATTATATAGTGTACAGAGAGAGGGGATTTATTTTAAAGAATTGGCTTATGCAAGCTGGATATTCAGGTAGAAGTTGATATTACAGTCTTGGGTCTATAGGTAGGAAACTGATAATTTTTTTTGATAATTTTTAAAAATTTATTTATTTTTGTGTGTGTGTGGCCAGCTGAGCCCACCAGGGGGCAGGGCTGGCTGGCATGTGGTGCTGGGGGATTGAACC